>NW_020447542.1:806439-895031 GCF_003343035.1 Apteryx rowi
GGTGGGGGCTGCGCCGCCGCAGCGGGCGCCGTCTGCGATCGCCGCGGGAGCGCGGGGCCGTTTCCCGTCCGCGGCGCAGCTAGATGCCTTGACCGTTCCCCTCGGTTGGGCGGGCTGGTTACCAGCACGCCCGGTCCCGCCACGAAATGCGACCTGCAGCTTATTTATCCGGTCCAGTAGTGTTCGCTGTCGTTTGTGCATCGCCGCCGCAGGACCCGATCGCGGCGGAGCCCCCGTTAGGCTTTGGGGGGGCCGCCGGCGCAGAGGGCCGTTGGCTGCGCCCGGCGCTGCGGCACCCGTTGGGCCGGGGCGGTTGTGGCGCTGTGGCGGGGCGGGGGAGGAGAGGAGCGGAGCACAGCGCGGCACGGCACCGCTGCTGGCGCTGCCACTGGGTCGGGGGCGATTTGCCCCTTAGCAGCTTGCTATGATAAGTCTTCAGCTCCCCTGTACTAAAACTTAAGGGGCGCTAGAGTTGCCCAAGACTCCTAACCTGTATCCCTTTGCTATATGGAGGGTAGCAAGGTGACCAGTCTGAACAGTTTGGTTAGACGCTGCCACCAAATAATCCACATCTTGTCCCGAAGTTTTGTTGCATGTGTTTATGGCCTTTTTTCCCTTGTTGCTGTTCAGTCAGTAGGAAGCCTACGGTACCAGTGAAAGACTGCCGCTCTATCATCTGTGCTGCCACAGAAACCCTGGTGCAGGGCACCGTTTTTGACATCCATGTTCTGCATTTTGAAACACGTTGCGTAGTTTTTCTTTGCTGCTCCAGTAGAGCTTTCAGAATGAAGCAGAGACTATGGCTTTAGGTAAATGCCGAGGAAGCAGAACCATACCCTCCGTTTCCTTCGATAAACGCGTATTTCTGGCACTAGGTAGAGGAAATTTCTTTTGTTGTAAGTTTAGGGCTGATAAAAGGTGTCATCTTGACCATAATCAAAACTGAAATGCTGAAAGTTTATAAATAAAGATGGAAAGAAAGTATAGACAGGGTATAGATAGTGGAGGGTTTATGTTCCTACCCAACTTCATACTGGAAGTACTGTATCTGGAGTTACGCAAGTGCTTTATCCTTCACATCCATTATTGTTCCTTAATTCAGAGCATTAGTAACAGCTACAAGCAGTCTGTTTATATTGGTGTTCAGGCTGGCTACAATACTTCTGGAAGTGAGTTTAAAAATTCTGCTGAAACTTCTGGCAAACTTAACATTAAAGGGGATTTTGTTGTGTGAATGCTCTTAAGCGTAGAATGAGGGAAACCATTTCACACCGACTCCTAAAAAGATGGGGATGACTTTTGGGCACTCTTGACCAAGGCTTAACATGGGCCAGGGATGCCCAGATAATGGGCACCACAGTTACTTTCAGTATTCAGAGCAACCTGCTGCTTCAGGTGCTACAGTTTTGGGAGATCTTAATGTTAGGGCAATTTATTTTCAGTGTAACATGAGCTTCCCATTATATTTTTTTTGGCTAAATAAAAGCTGTGAGGCAGTTACCTCTATATATGGCATTAATGAGCCATTACTGGAATATTGTGTCCAATTCTGGTGTCTGTGCATGAAAAAGGATGCTGACAAATTGGAAAGGATTCAGAAAAAAAGCTGCAGAAATAATTAGACATCTGGAAACTGTGTTGTACAGAGTGAGGTAGACTGAATAGATTGAATTGCTTATCAGAGAGTCAAGAGGTGGTTGTATCACATTATAACTATCCATTATAACTAAACTCATTAGCAGATGGGGGTAAAGCAAGATGCAGTGACTGGAATTTGAAGCTGGACATACTCAAATTGGAAATAAGGAACATTCTTTAATAGACTAATTTAGAAGAGTATGAGATTGGTTATGTCTCTTCAGAAATTAAAATAAACATTGGAAATTTGTTTAAAAGCTATAGTTAAATATTAGCCAGATAATAAATGCATTACTTAAAGGCCAGGTTAGAGATTTTTATTAGTACCCTTTGGGGCCTTCCTGTAAGTGAATGGCCTCCTAAATCCTAATGCTTCCTCGGAAAAAATTACTAAGCTCAAGCCATATTTACAAAATATCATTTATTTCCTCTACATACCTAGTTAAATCCTGTGTACTATCTTGAAAGATATCTAAAAAGCAAATATTGGAATGATCAGATTAACCTCATGTGCACAGTAATAATAAGATGCATTTCAAATTGGCTAAGAAGTTTCCTAATATTCACTATGATGTTAGTAAATAGGATTTGCTTCATGTTGATTTTATTGAGATGAATCTGATATAAAAGTTGAACAGTTCTGTGTATTACAATTCTTTAACCTTAACAAACAACCCATTGACTGTAGGGGCATTACATGTCTGAATGCATGTTGTAAACTTACCTTGCTAAAATTGTGGGAGTGTCTTGCCTGGTGCCTGTGTAAGTGACTATGTATGCTGTTGGTCATTTCTTTTTAAACAGTTTGCCCTTCTCAGGTGTTCTGTTCTGACATCCTCTATCTCTGTAGAAGCTGCACTAAGCACAGGTGTGTTGGGAGTGTATTAAGAGGACTGTTTAGTACCAGCAGATGTAACACCTGGTACAGTAGCCCGTGATAACAAACTGCTGGGCAGCTGCATAAACCTTCCATTTAACCCTTGGTCAGATCTAGGGCTGTATTTTCATATTACTGCAATAGTATTTTAAATGTAGAAAAATAACAGGTAACACATTATTCACTCAATACCATTGCCTCTGAAAGAAAAAAAATATATATTCTGAGATATCAAATGGTACTTTATATATACAAAACACTTTTACAACGTATTTAAAAACTTAAAATGTATGATGAATACCTTCAAATACTAAAATTCATTCTTTGGTATTAGAATGTGCAGCATTCCCATTTAAGTGAGTGAGAATTTTGCCTGCATAAGCAAAACCCAGGCCCAAGTAATAACAAAATACATGCTGCGGAAAGATCAGATAACTACTCTGGATTTTTTCCCAGGTTCTTCCTTTGTCTACCAGTGTATTGGGTTTAGTTATTCACTGCTGAAATCAGTGAATACATTACATTGATTATAGCTGGAACAAGTTTTGAACGCAATATTTGAGCAACCTGAAACTTTAATTTTATAAGTTCTTACACCTATTTAACTTGAAGCGTATATATGCATCTCAAGCTGTTTGGAACTCCTTGTTCAAGGTTAATGGTACTTAATTGTAAGATCGTGACCTTGAACCATAAAAGTCGTAATGGTTAAATATTATCGTAAAATGTTGTATTGTGTAGTTCATTATAGTTGCTTAATGTTTTGCAGTATTGATCTGTTTTAACAGAAGGAATTTGGCTTGACTCAGTTTCTTTCCTTTTTCAGGGAAAGAGATGGAGAAAATTCAGTAACTGCTGAGTCTAACGTCTTACAGATAACTTAAGGAATTTTACAAATGCTTATTTTTGCGTTGAGAAAATGACTGCAGATATACAAGAAAGTATAGGTTGTTGGAAAAGAATACCTGTCAAAAAGTGGAACGTCCAATAGTTAATTTGGAAGTAATATAAATATACCTGTTATGGTGCGATTCTGGAGTGGAGTTAACTCTATAGCACACAGGTAGCCCTCCAAGGAGAGAAAAAAAAAAACTTCCAGTTTTTCTAAATTATGGAAATTTTTTGGAAGACATGGACATGGATTTTGAGCCTAGTCATTGTTTCATCGGAATTTCACAGTAACAACAGGCTTTCGTATGGTTCTCAAGGTAGGAGTCTGACGTCTGTAGCTGCAAGAAGCATGGATATTTGTGTTAAATGTGGGTAATGTTTTATAAACTATGTTTATATAATTGATGATATCATGCAGGCTCTTAGTTCTGTCATGATTCATTATCATGAAAGCTTAATTACAGAGAATCTGATTGAATTGTTGTCTTAATTCGTCTACTTTTAGCTATAAGAAAGTCTTGCAAATTAAATCTTGTAAAATGTTGTACTGGCTGATAGTTTAGAGGCTTGCCAGAACCTCATTAACACTTAAAAAAAAAAAAAAAAAAAAAAAAAAAGGAAGTAAAGATCTAATCTTACTTTGATCTATTAACATTTGTAGGTTTTTAATGGAATGAAGAGCCATTTACATGTTTTTACAAAGTAATACTTCTTGTCATTACTACTGTTTTTATTTTTGCAGGTGGATCTAATAGCTTTTGGCTTTGAATGGTGTCACTGGGAAGAATACATCCTTCTTAGGTAGAATTTAGCCCCAAATGTTTGCATATTTTGGGTATACAGGAAAAGATATGTAGTCTAAAACTTTGGTATTTCCAGTGACATCAAATTAATAGAAAATTGAACACATTTTATTGACTTGGAAAGAATGTATATTTTATTTACTAAAGCTCTGCATCTTAAATTTACCTGAAAATGACTTTAACTCGTGAGGGTGATGAGATTTAGCCAAATATGGTTAATGTTTATACTACTACTTGTTGTTTCCTGTTATATTTTCTTCTCTTTTATGCCCACTCTCTGGACTCTCTTACCTTGTGATTACAAAGAGGAATTCCTGTCTTACCTTGAACACTACCAACTAACAATTCCAATAAGGGTTGATCAAAATGGAGCCTTCCTCAGCTTTACTGTGAAAAATGCTAAACCCTCAAGGAGGAGGAGGAGCACAGACCCTTATGATCAAGAACTGGCAGCATCTAAATTATTTTTTAAACTTTCTGCCTATGGCAAGCACTTTCATTTAAACCTGACTCTCAACACAGATTTGGTATCCAGACATTTTACAGTAGAATACTGGGGGAAAGATGGACCTCAATGGAAGCACGGTTTTTTAGACCACTGTCATTACACGGGATATTTGCAAGACCAACATAGTACAACTAAAGTGGCCCTAAGCAACTGCAATGGTCTGGTAAGTGCATGTTACGTGTTCTGGTATAATAGTGTGCTTGTCCCTTTTAAAATACAGAAGAAGAATTTCAGTCTTTTGAATTCCTGCAAGAAGCAAGAAGACAGGAAGGTACAAAGAAAACCCCAAACCAGATCTGGGTCCTGGGGAAAAAATAGTCATCAGTTTCTTAAGCTTAACTGTAAGTACTAAGACCCAATTCTGTAGTCCTTCAGCAGGCAACTTTTTCAGTGTTTACAGTGTCTGCTTTAGGGCTGCAAGATTAGGTCTGTGGTGAGATTATTATAGATTATTACAATTTTACACACTCAAGGGTGAGGGGGAACACTGGATCCTGTAGGAAGTTCAGTCTCTCCAATGAGACATTGATTGAACTGAACACCCTCTTGCCATCTCTGAGAATTTCAGTATAGAAAATTCAAGTAAATAAGAGGAGAGGAATTGCTTGGTGTGGAAGTCATCGTTGCTATAAATTCAGTGAGTAAAGAGGAAAGCGGATCCTTTGCATGTGCCAACATCAGAAAGTAACTGTTTATATTTTTTTAGAATTTTTTTGTTTACAAATCAAGCAGTTGCATTTAAACTAAGAGTAGGATTAGAAAATTTCATTTCTGCCTCTTTTTTTTTTATGAACTCTTCTCTTATTTTCAATCTCTTGATCACATGGCAGTAATACTTGAATGGGAAAAAGCTCCTTTTATTACAACAGAAATCTTAAAAAACAAACCCCAAAACTAATGTGTTACAAAATACTAAAATAGAGGGGCATCATTAGGAAATAGTAAATCAAGAGTCTAGTAATTACTGTAGTAAAAATATGTGTATATATTGTGGTTATTCATTCTGTTTTTGTTATAGTAGAATGCCAGTCAGTCATCTTGTTAGGTGTAGACAGCTCTAATTTCTAAAGGAAAGAAAAGATTAAACAGAATTGCTAAAGTATGTCCTTTTTATCCTTGAAAGTGCTATAGAATAATGCATCTTAGGACATGATTGCAAACAAAAGCCTGCAGTTTCAGAGCTAGAGAGATTGCAATACATCCAGCTGTTTGAGATGTCCCTGATAAAGTCTTAGGTTAACATTTTGAGTAGTCTTGATAAAGAATTTAATGAGGATTTCCGGGCTAGATGAACACTCCTAAAGAAACCTAGTTAAGATGGAGCTCTCTGAATGTGGTATCACAGTTTGGTTAATGCAGGCTTGCAGCTGATTTGTCTTAATTTAATACAATTTTAACTTCAGTTTTGCAGTTCTCATGTAAGAACTTTTTTTCACTGCTCTTGTTGTGCCTCCCACCATGAGGTGGCTTTTAGCACTCCTGTTGTGTGTTTTCCTTCTGTCCACATTCTCCTTCTTGTATTGCAGCAAAGCCTTCTGTCGTTTTGTGGTTCCAGGTGTCAGTGCGTTAACATAGTGTTTATAAGTTAACTTTAGTTTGTAATGCTTCACAATTAAGTCATTATCTTCAGAGTTTTTAGCTATTGACAGCTCTTACATATTTCTTTCAGGTATTCCTGCTTTGGATAAAGCAGGCTAGGGTGCCTGGGCACACCATGACTGGGACTGTGGAGTTCTTCTCCATGGTCATGCTTCTTACCTGGGACTGCATGTGTCAGGTGCCCACTGCCTCTCCTAGAAAGACCAAGTCAGAAGCGTGTGAGGCTCCCATCATGCTCCAGAAGCAGCAGTGGGGTGGCACAAGACTCTTTCTTGCTTCTTCAATGAGGCAGGGACCCTTTAAAGAGCTGCAGTGGTGGGCTGGACTCCTCTGCTGCACAGAAACTCCTCTGCCGCGCAGTGTTGGCAGGGCCTCCAGAGAACTGAGTATGGGAGTTACCTCTCCGTTCAGATAAATCTGTCACAGAGTTATTTTTAAAATGATGATTCCTACTGACAAGCGTTTTGTTATACAGCTGCTTGTTAGAACATGCTTAATAAAGCAATTGGCAGTGAATATTGAAAACACTACCATTTGTTTTAGAATTGATGGTAATTCAGCATATTGTAGATTAGTGCTCAGGGCATTTGTTATATTTTCCAGTCTCTTGTTGGTCTGTAAGAGACTGCTGGTCATATTCTGCATAGTCCTTGATCCACATCTGTCCAAAGCCTGTGGTTTAAGGTGTCAGTAATTCTAAAACAAGTAATAGCACTGAGCGGTGGTAGTTCCTCCATTTTGGCTCACTTTCTTTTTAATTATAAACTTAAGCCTTCCATTTATGCTAGTCCTTCTGTTAGGTTTCAGTATTGTCAGATGAGTCAAATTTCTTCCCCTTACGAATGTTTTGAGTTCCTCTGTTTATTCAGGGTGGGTGAGTGAGACTATGGTTTAATTAAATGTAAATTGTGTGAGTTTGAAGAACATTTGTAGTATCTGAGGTGAGTTTTAATGCAAATAGGGCTTTCAGTTTCATTATGATAAAACTGAGCAGCAATCAGTTCATTTCCCTCTCACTATTTCCAGTTTCAGCCTCTCCCTCTATATTCCTTTTACCTAGCGCCCCAGGACTACAGGCTACTAACTTACTGAGGCTCATTCTTGCAGTTTCCATCTGCTGGGCCCCGATTATGCTGTAAATTATCTGAAGTTGTAAGAAGTGCTCTATAATCCAGTGAGCAGTCATGTGAGGGAACTGAAGATTTTGTCCAGCAAGCTTTTTGGCTTCCAAACTCATATTTACTTCAATGGATGTTCCACTTGTGGCTAGATTGCAGGTTTGGTCTTCTCATGAAAAAGCCTGCAAAGAGCAGTATTTTGGGGCCTTTAGATGTTGGGTGCAAGGCAACAAGGCTGAGGCAGTAGTAGTTGAAATGCTGAGGTGTTGTCTAAGCTGGGTCTCTCATACTGAAGGAAGGAAGAGAAGAAACTGGCAGGCAGGCAAGAGAGTGAATTTCACCTTATGGAGAGAGGTTTGTCTAATTAGAAGTGGAGCAAGTCTTAAAGATGAAAAGTTTTGAAGCTGTTGGTAGTGGAATAAAGCAGAAATCAAGCTTTTCCTGTTCTTATCTACCCCCACCCACTTCCAGGTGTCAAAGGTCTTATTGAATGCTCAAGCAAGTTTTCCACTGTAGCAGATTTTCTCATTTTGAGCTGAAAAGCCCAGTAGCAGGAAATATTTTTAAAATTTCTAGAAAGTAATTTATTATTAGGAAAGTGATTTGGCGGTTAAATCTCATTTTGAGAATACTGTGGCTCCACGGAAATGTTTAATGTAGAAGGCCAAGTATTTCCATGGCATGTAAGGTTCCATGTACTGTGCTGCATAGCACAGGTGTCTCTGTCCAAACAGAAATGCTTAAGAAAGCCCAAGAAGTAAGTTGTAGCTAAGAGAATGACCTTTACATGTCATTCTTTGGTTAAAGGAAGAATTATTTTGCCAGAAGACTTCATGTTCTTTTCATATATTCATAAATTCATAGTTTTATAAATTGTTCATAGCCTTCTTAAATTAGCTGATTTGAAAGCTGATTCTACCTTAAAGAAAGCATCTACTTTTGTAGATTGTAAATTGCATATAATGTGATATTTTGAGAAATACTTTTAAATCATAGGCAAAATAACTTATGATTTATAAAATTTGGAAAGATCGGAAATGACATTAAAGGCTGATCTAGTATTCTATTTTTTTCTGGAGTTCTCTTTGATACTAATATGTATTTGCAGTATGGACTTAGTATTCAGAAAATCATGTATAAGCCGTTCCTAGTTTTGAAGTGTTTAGGTAGATTTCATGATGTACGGTTCCAATTCAGATCACTTTTTTTTCCCTTGAGAATACACTAAGCTAATGCAGCCTGTTTCCTTAGTTATAGAACTGCACAGAAGCCGAGAACCGGCTGTGGTGGTATTGAACAACACTGACAGATATCCAGAAGTTTCTGTGACTATTATTTTATGTTAAAAATAGATAAAGCATAATGTCTAGAAAGATGCAAAGCAGGGAGAAACTTTGGAAAGCAACAGTACTGTGTGGAAAAGGCACTTACTTGTCCTCTGTAATTCAGTTTCATTCTGTAACTGATGGACATCTGAAGTATGGAAGAGTCTAGCTAGACAGCCTGACACAAAAAAGACTGCTTTTCACAAATTTAGGGGAACTCCATGTGGATTCACAGATTTGTCTGAGCATGTCAAGCTGCTGGATCCAGACCTTATATATGTTAGCAGGAGCTGGCAGCCTGTAGTGGCATTGGATAACACAGGACCTCAAACAATCTGCAGCATGTTGCTTGTAGTAACCTATTTGGGACGTTCAGCTTATTTCTTAACTTCATGATATTTTTACCAAAACCTTTTGCTGGTCATTCTTGCATCTTAATGAAATCCCTCATGCTTTGGAGCAGATGTCTAATTCACAAACTGTTAAAGTTCAACTATAAAAGCAAAACTGAAAAAAAACCCTTTTAATTCCTCTCAGTACATTAAAATACATCATTTCAATCTCCCTTTTTCAACTGAAACTTAATTTTGGCCAAATAGTAGGTGATAGGCTCCAAAAGGGATTTAGAGTGTTAATTTGCATATAGTAGTGTAATTCTCACTATTAACCAGGTGCTACTGAATGCATATACAATGACAGCATCTCTAACCACATAAATCTTCTAAACTCAGAATAAGTTTTTTTTTCATTGAGGTATTGCCTATATACAGAATTTAGAGTGCTTTTTAAAAAATCATTCACTTTGGTTCAACAAGATCACTTGCATGAGTTTAATATTGGAAGAACGGTTTTGTTTGCAAGCTAAATTAATATGTTCAATTTAAAATGGTATACATATGCAGGGCTTATAGGCAGGGCAAGTGACTTCCCACTGTTTACCAAGTCACTCAGCTAGCTACAGAAACTGATCACATTCATATTCTGACTACCTGGTGGCAAGTGTAAGCTAAAACTTCTCTGCTGTTCCTCGACTAAGTGTTACTAAAATCTCTTTTTGTTAAACTACTGCACTGTTTGGGTAGATGAGATCGGATATTGACTAGGCATAGAAAAAATTTGGTGATAATTTCCTGGCTGCCTTCACTGGTGGTACCTGAATGAGCTGTGATAGTAGTTTGCAGATAGTCTTAGTAGTTTTTGTTTCTCTTATACACAATTTATTTAGAGAAYTAATGTTGCAATTAAGTGTTGTTTATGGCATCTGAATTGACTTGCTCCCACTGAGGTCACACCACCTCTTAGAACTATTAATTTCAGTGTTTGACAGAACTCACTCACTTATGCATAGACTTGGTAACCTGGCTGGACTTGAGTGCAGATGTGAGGAGTGTGTACCCTGGAGTAATCAGATCTAGGTTAAGGCCTCTCTGTTGCAGAGACAGGGCCACAGTATGGATGGTACTTCTGTCTGCTCAGACTTGGCAAAAACCAGATGGTGTTGGCCAGAACCACTCTGCAGGACTCTATTTTCCTCTGGGAACATTATACCAGAGCTTATAATGGACCAGGATTCACTTGAACCCGGATGTCTGACATCTAGACTGGATGTAATCCAGACTGTCAAGGTTCTTTCCGCACATCTGGCAAATCTAGTTACAGTTTGGTTTATACTTTCAAGACTGTTTAAGCAGCAGTGTACCATAAGTGATTTATTTTTAGTGACATCTTAGCTTCTAAGTAACAAGAAGGCATTATGAGAGAAATTTTTGTACCTGCATCGTCCAAGTGAATGTAGATCCTGATGTTATTTTCTTTAGTAAATAGAGTTCATAATGGAAAAATGACTGAAGAGGAACAATTGTTATGGTCACTATGTAAGAAATGTGTAACTGAAAAATGAAGTGTGTTCATACATATATTTTCAAAATAAATAGTAGGGGTGTATTTAGAAAACACCTTTATTCCTGAAGTGTTGTACAGGATTTTTTATTTTATAGGTTGTATGTTGTTATTGAAATCCTGTTGTTTTGGGAGTGAAGAACAGCGGACAGTCAGTATATAGAACAGCAGTAGGAGGGGAGTCTTGATCAGGAGTGCAATGTCAAGCCCTAATCTTCTAAACAGCTTTGGGTTATTTAAAGCAGATATGGACCAAGTGCTCTACGATTACTTATATCTTACAGGTCTCATTGGAGAAATACAATCCATTTAAAAAAAAGACCCATGCATAAGACTTGCTTTACAATAAAAGGCTGCAGAAATAGAAATATACAGCTGTATTGGCTGCTGCTTTAAGAGGGTAATCTTTGCAACCTTTAGGAAGTACCTTGAGACAGGCTTTCTGCACACATCACTGATTGCAGAGCTTAAATAACATGTATACTAGTTCTTGAAGATGTGTGTGTTGAGAATGAGATGCTGAATAGTCTTAAATCCTCTTGAATTGGATTAAATAATGATGAATTCACAATTAGGAGCACTTTCTTCTTTTGTTACCTTGAACAGTCTTTATAGTGGCTTTAATGGGATCTAGATCAGTTTGTGATTCATCAAATCAGGATATGAATGCAGAATTTCCTGCTTCGCAGTCTCCTAACTGATCAGTATCTCTTTCTCATAGTGTAGAAGGATTGTATGTTCAGAAATTTCTTGATAGAGATACCAGAATTTTTAAGTTGGCAAAGGTAGATTTTGGAGTCTGTCAGGGCTATTCCCCAGTATTTCTATATCTGAAAGGATCCCAAAGCTGGATTTTTCTTCTAAAGTTCGGTTTTAATTGCTGAAGATTCAGGAAATTGCATGGTTGGTCTGAAATCTCCCCTTTCTTTGTAAACCACTTCCTGTTTGGAAGAAGCTGAGTTCGCAAATGTGAAATTATGAGATCTACCGTTCTGCACTGCAGAATGAGGGGAAAAGATGCCCATTTGTTATGGGGAATGAGGTCTGATACATAGTCGGCGACAACTCTGATCTGCCGAAGGTCTATGGTGAGACCTTTTAAGGAATAAATGCTTTGTAGATAGCGTAGCTTAAGTTAACACTAATAATTTGATTTTAATAACTCTAGCTCAGTTTTGGAATTCAGCATCTGGATGTACACTGAATGTTTTCCCTGAATAATATTTTCTAAAATAAATCTTTTATGTAGTTTTCCAGTACACTGTATACGGCATTAAGGATCTACTAGTATGCCGTCATAGAGGCATATGGGGCTCACTCTTTGAATGAGGCCATTTTGGCTTGGCATCACTTTTAATGGATATGAATCATGTAGTTTTGGAACGTCTCTGTGAGCAGATTGTTGCATACCAAGAATATCTCTTGCTCTCTTACCACATCCACCAAAGATGGTGGGAAGGAACTCCAGAAGTAGGGCCTTGTTTGTTTGTTTGTTTAATCTCTTACTGTGTTGCATATAGGGAATTACTCCTACTCCCACTAAAGTCAGAGCATGAGGAGAGCTGGCTCATACACTGTTTTCTCTGTTGGTGTGTTGTGGAATTCTTCACAGAAATAAATGATAGTCAAATGTTACTGTAAATTAAACTTGTTAGAGTTTTACATTTTGTCTTTTGAAGTTTTTATTTTCTTTTTTTTTCCCCCTTAAGCATGGAGTTATTGCTACAGAAGATGAAGAGTATTTTATAGAGCCTTTAAGGAATATAACAGAAAATTCCAGTAACTTTAATTATGAAAATGGTCATCCTCATGTTATTTACAAAAAGTCTGCCATGCGCCAACAGCATCTCTATGATCATGGTCACTGTGGAGTCTCAGGTAAAAAAAAAAAAAAAAAAAGCATGAATGTCAGTTATGTATATAAAAATTATAATTTAATTATAAAAATTATAACTTAAGTTGTATGTTTAAAATCTTTTTTAGTTGATGTGTAAGATACAGTGGAGATAGTTGCAATAGGAATCTTCCTTCTGGAGGATCTGATATGCCCCTTTGAAAAGTAGTTTTGTATTTTTTTTTCAGATTCAGATCAAGAATATAGTGCCTTTTGAAGGATAAGGTACTGGGAGTAAGTCTTGCTTTATTTCTGTGTTGCGTACAGTGTAGTGATGAGCATGAGCTTCCTCAAAATGTGCTAGAGATGTGCTTTGTTCCAAAACTGGAAGGCACTACTTGAGTGACTAAGTATTGCAGCTCAGTGTTTAATAAATGTTCCATCTCGTTTATGCAAATTTGACATGCTATATATCTGTTAGTTTTGTCATTAACAGTACATTTGGAACTGATCAGGAGTCTCCAAATCTTCCTCGCTTAAGGTGGTTTAGGTGTTTTGATACTTTTTTTTTTGGTTCAGTGAGTTAAGGTTATTCCATGACAGCTGAGTAGGTGGTTTACAGGTGCCCTACAGGAAGGACTACATAGTTTTGATTGAGATGATTTCCCTTTAAAGCACAATTTAACCTCCACAAAAACACTTTTCAAATATCCTTCTTCTGACATGATTTCCACTTGATTAAACTTAAGCCAAAAGCTGATTTCTTGAGTTCTTCTTCTTGAAGTGAATCTGGCAAGCTGTTTTATAGCACTAAAATGTTTTTCACGTACTTGAAAAATGATCCAATCTTAATGTTTATGTTATTGTTCTCGAGAATAACTTGTTCTTAAAAGTTTAGTCCAGGACGTTAGTTTTCCATGAGATTCAGTCCATAGGACAGGTTGGCAAATATTAAAATAACATCATTGTTCGTTGATGTTGCCTCTTTCAGCTTCTCCTTTTGGAAGTTGTAGCTTTTACTGGCACTGGCTGACTGAACTTAAAACACAGATTGTCTACAAAAACCCATGCTTGGGAAAGAGTTTTTCCTGAGTGGTTCAATTAACTGTGTTTAGACTCGTAGGAAATGTCAAACTTTCTGTACCAAACTTCTCGGGAACATTATTTCATCTACATTCTTCTAAAGATTGCAGAACAAGTCTTCTAACTATTACTGCGTGCTACAAGACTTGGAATGGGTGACTAACTAATTTTAAAATAAGATACTATTTTACGTGGGTGCTCCAGTTTGTGCATATTACAATAGACCTCTGTGGAGCATTCTTTTCTTTCGTTGTGTAGGGAATGCAGGCACTTAAACCTCTTGAAATAAGTGGAAAAAGTCATGAAATGTCTGACACTGCAATTTTTACCATTATAATGTCCCTAGAAAAGAAAAACATACTGGCCTCTATCAGATGTTACATTCTAGATTAATGCTTAGGAGGTCACCCTTCTCCAAGTGCGGGTGAAGCAGTGGCAGCTGGTTGGTGAGATTGCATCTAACCATTCTGGTGATATGTGTCTCATGGGTCATAGGTTGATCAGAGCTTTGCATCTTGCGTGCGTTCCTCGTGAAACATCCAATATTTTTAATGTGTATTCCTTTGCATTTTCGATGCTGCCTCTGTCCTTGGAAGCTCCTCTGCATTCTCTGGGCTTTTATGTCTGTCACATTCTGAAGTCTTTAATCATTGAAATGCAAAAACTTTGTGTCTTGCAAGTGGAAGATTATGCTCATACTCATTTATCTCAGTTTCTCTTTCTCCTCAAAACCTTTACCTGATGTTTTCTCTACTTCTTCCACTCACTGACAATTTCTGAAAACCTTTTTACTTCCCAAAACTGCAAGGTCTTATGTTTCCAGATGAAATACTATTTTAATGTTCTCTTCCAAGCTACCAAAACCTTTTAAACTCATTTTCTGAGCACTGTATAAACCCTTTATCCCAAAGAAACACAGCATCCAAAATATCCCCAGAATATCTAAAAAATAAAATCAAATACTAATTTCCGGTTTCTCAGCTTTCAGACCCTAGGACTGAGGCCAGATTTACAATAATAACTTCTTTTGCTAGTAGAATGAAGTTTGTTCAGCATTTGATCATTTTTGGAAGTTTTGAACACTCCCATTTCGTGTTTGTTTTCTTTTGTTTGTTTTTCCCCAAGTATAAATGCAGTTGTAACAAAACTGTTACTGTATTTTTGTCAGTATATCATTTATTTTGTATGGGACACTGATTTTTAGCTATCCATTTGGAACAGTTTTGCCAGTATAATGCTCTGGGAGGAGTCTGCTTGTGTCGGTGTGCCACTACTCACATCTTGACAAGTTTCCCCTACTGTAATCTAAATCTAAATTTATCATGTATCTGCTCTGCATAAAGATGTGGTCAGGATTTTTGAAACAAGAGACAAGAATATTATTTCTGACTGTCATGAGAAAAATTGCAATAACTGTTGAAGTGGGGCAGGGAGTTTGAGAGGAGGATCAGAATTTGTTGGGATGAACAAGTGATGGATTACTTCACAGTACATAGTAAAATTATGATGGTCCATACAAGAGAAGAATTAGAGAGGGATAAAAATATTTCTCTATTTGGCAGATAGTTTAATTTCAGGTAAGAATATAGGATGGAATTGTGGCTAATTTCCAAAAACTTAATGAGATTTTAAGCAGTTAGACATAAGAATGTTTTAAAATAAAAAAATGTTAAATTAGTATTTCATGTATATATTGTCACCAAGTTAACTGTCGTATTAAATATAGCTGAAATCATTAAGACCTTGCTAGGAAGTTGTTCAGCTTCAAATTCCAGTTACTTCAGTGGGATATGAGGCCTTTGGGGCATCTTGCAGAAGCACTCAGTGCTTTATGGGATCAAAAGTAATGTAACGATTTCAGAGACAGAATGCTAAAATCTTCTGTTGTTATGTTTTCCACAAAGATTTTGTTATGAACTGCTTTTGGTGGTATTCTTGTTTGACTGTATAGTTTATTGAAATATTTATTTCAACTGATGCCTAATAACATGTACTACGTTATGGTTGTGAAATAAGTTCCATTATCCATTATTTTTGCATTTGCACAATCTTAAGAAATATGCTTTTTTTACTGTGTTCTTGTTTTTTTTGACTAAAATTGAAATTCAGCCTATTTGGCAATTTTACAGTTGCATGAATTGAGGGAAAAAAGATTTTTTGTTACAAATATACGGACTGCTTTGGATACTATTCAGAACAAATTGGCATTTGAACCCTGAAAGGTGGCAGATGCRTTATTTAGAGATGGCTCCACTACATGCTGCCTCATGTAGTGATTTTGCTCATGCCAGATTTTACAGTGTATTCTAAAATGAAATAAAAAGCATGTATATACATTAACATATGTTGTTAAAATACTAAAAAGCATCACATAATTCTCGTAGTTGTATTTTTGTGCAAGTAATTTTCTATACTGTTGCGAGATCTTGTTTATTTGTATTTATGTGTTGTCTTCTCCCCTTCTTTCCCCCTGCCAGCATCATTAGAGGACTGACTTAGGAAAATGTGGGTACAGTAGTTGTAAACTCCATGTCTGCACACATTTGGATTTCTTTTCAGTTGTAATGTAAAACTCTTGCTTTTTTAATATTTACTTTGGAGATAATGACAGTGTTTTGGTTTTTTTGTTGTTTTTTTTTTTTTAGCTTACTCGTACCGATGTTCAATCTTAATGCTAGTTGAAAGGGATTTTTTTTCATCTAGGAATATAGAGGAAAATGACATAATTTGCCCCCAAAACTTTGTAACATACTTAAAAAAACATTTTATTGAAATGTTTCAACTTTTTAAAGAAAATTCAATCAACTTTATTTAGCATGTTTAAAATAAAAGTATCAACAGCTCATGGAGTGTGAGGCTGAGTACTCAGGAGTGTTTTCAACTTTCCCATTACTTATAAGACTAGCTAAAGCCTAACCTTCTCCATCTGAAAAGTAAAGGAAAAATGTTTGTTTTTGTGAAGTCTTCTGAGATCTTTCTTTGAAAGATGCTATCAGGATGAGTCCAAAAGAATATGTTTTTTTTCTGAAAGATTTCTGCGTGAGTTCATTGATTTTTCAGATGTTTAAAGCAGATTTGCATCTTTATAAATGAAAAATTATAAATGAATGTGGAAATAATATTGCATTTATAAAGTAATTTTAGCATTGTAAGAGCATCAGAAGTCCTCAAACATCAACATTTGCTATTTGAATATGGACCAAGTGTTCTTCTTAATTTTACTACAGAAGTTGTAAGAGAAAATTCCAGACATTCCTAAATCACTGCTTTGGTGAGRTTAAGATCTTTGAACAATTAAAGTGACTTTGGATTTTCTAGAACAGAGATAAAAAACATGGAAGAAGCTATTTATTACAGAATCCTCAAGACTTTAATACCCAATGCTATTTTTTAGAATGTGTTTAATCTTATTAAGGCTTGCAGAATGATGAGGGTTTTTACTGTCATTTTGTCAACTACCTGGTTTATTTTCATTTTTAAACTTTTCTAAAATATGCAACTTTTAAAGCCAACATTGTGGACTTAGAAATTATGAAACAGCACTACAGTGGGGATGATAGAGCTTTGTCCAGGTCAAAACTTGGTAGACATACATCCTTTGTACTGTAGTGACTGCCCTTTGAAAATAGGGTGTTCAGCTGAATTGTGTAAAGCTTTGGTTTTGCACAGAAGGTACCAGTCCTATCTCAACCGGTTCTTAATTGAACCGGCTTTAGTAGAGATAAGGATGTACCTCTGGTATTAGTCACACGAGTAGTCCTTATTAAGTCAATTTAAGAGTATATTTAACTTCTGATGTTCTTATGTTCATCCACAGCTAGCAAGAATAGGTATTTTGTAATCCTGCTTAGGGAAAGAGGGCCTAATTATGTACTTTAATAAACTGAAGCTTGAGATCAGTGTGGGTCTGTCTGGAAAATGGATACTTTTTTACACATAAAGTCAGTTTTGCAGAGAAGGAGGGGGGATTCAATTCTGTACTAAGGCCAGGAATTCAAATTAAAAAAAGTTTGTAGAGTTTTATTTTGCTGATAATTGTAACTGTTTGGGTTTTTAATATTCAGTCTGTTGTATACAAATGCTAATTTTCTATGGCAAAATATACTTATTTGAACTTTACAAGTACAAGAATCAATGTATTTGAATTGAAATTAATGTTAAAATAACTATAAAATTATCCTGTGTCAGACCATTTAAAGCTTTCCATTATAGTTAATTCATGAGGTAAATAGTATATAATTGCTTTTTAAAAAGAAATAATTTATTTGGCCAAATACTATTATGCAGTAATCATAATTGGCTGATAATTGTATAATTTCACAGCAGGGAAATAGCTTTTTTGGTGCACTATCAGAATGTTTAATTCCTTGGTATGTTTTGGTTCCTTTTGCCTTAATTTTGTATTTTTGGTTTCCAGTATGTTTTTTCCAAATATTATAGCAGTCTTGTTCTTATCCTTAAAATCCTGAAATGTACTCATGCTTAACTGTAATTAATCTTTAATATTAATATAGCTGTGCAGGATCAGATCTTTTAAGAGAAGAGGCTGATTTATCACCCTAAACCATATTGAGGAAAGTTGAGAACGAGATCCTACATTATAACAAAGATTTTTTTTTTCTCCCATTATATGTTATTTTAAAATCAAGTGTGTGTGTATATACATAATACATACATATATACACACACACACACGTGTGTGTGTGTGTGTGTATATATATATATATATATATATATCAAATAGATTTAATTTTTCCTTGCCTCAAGAAAGGCTTGTTGTTTTCATAAGCCTTAAGATTATAATCTCAACATAAAACAGCTGTATTTGCACGAGTTTTAGTAGGGACCCATCTGAAGTGTTTAATTATTTTGGTTCCTAGAAGACCTCACAAGAAGCAGTAAGCCTTGGTGGATGAGTGATGCATCTGCTTTTCCAGCTTCACTTCCAGTCAATGACACACTAAGTAGTCACAGTCGACAGAAGAGATCAGTAAGCCTTGAACGGTTTGTGGAGACGCTGGTAGTAGCAGACAAAATGATGGTGGGATACCATGGTCGCAAAGACATTGAGCATTACATTTTGAGTGTAATGAATATTGTAAGTTTGATCCCTCTCTGTGTTTGTTCCCTCTCTTGCATGTAATTTGCATGTTCTGAAATCATAAGTAACTATAAAATGTTGAGTTTATTTACTGGCATGAATAATGCCTTAAAATATGTATCAGCTTGCAGGAATTAATAGTTGAAATATGGCAAATATTAGTATTGCGGAAAAAATGCAGTACTGTTTCTGTCAAGAAGTGTGCTGTGATCACTTTTAAATTGTGTTTGTCTTTAATTTTAAATTCATATGATTACATTGAGAGATTATACCGTTTTATTTTGTTGTTTAAATCAAGACCCTAAGTGCTCCTTATAATGGATGGATTATGAAACAAGATATAAACACTTTTCATTGAAAAAGATGATGGAAGAATTTTGTTTTACTGAGTGGTCGTTTGTTGGTCCAAAAATAGTTCTTACTCAGATGGTAATGGTAATTAACATTATGAAATTACATTTAGCAGGAAGATAGATTAATTTTTAGTCACTTACGAAACGAGTAGTGCTTCTTGTCTGACTTTGTGCCTTTTCTTATTTTCTGGAGGTCAGGTTGCCAAACTTTATCGTGATTCCAGTCTAGGAAACGTTGTGAATATTATAGTGACTCGTTTAATTGTCCTCACCGAAGATCAGGTAAGAGTTGTGCTTAAATTTTATATCCCTAGAAATACAAGGCACTCTATTGCATAATATTATAGATTTCATTTAATTATTGCTGGAAATGGCTGCATTTGTGTATAAAACCTGTCTTGTAATCTTTCACTACTTTAATCAAGATAAAACAGTTCGAAGGAATATTTCCTCACATGCCATCTCAAAGATACCTGTTCTTTACTTCAGGTGAATGTTAATACACCTTCAGGGATGTCAGTTTTATTTTTAGCTCTGTATCTTGATATTCTGATTTTTTTGTATTGACATAATCATTATTAAAGTTGAAATAGAAAGAATGTCTGTTCAGTAATACACAACTGAACTTTGGGTCAGATTTTACACAGATAAAATTTGGCAAGAAGAGGTTATTCCTAGAAACCACTGCTTCTAATTATAGTCCCATTTTAGTCTTCAGAAGGCTTAACAACTGACCTTAGTAATTTGTTTGGAACATTTCTGGTATGCATGTTGTATTGCAGCCAAACTTGGAGATAAACCACCATGCAGACAAGTCCCTCGATAGCTTCTGTAAGTGGCAGAAATCCATTCTCTCCCACCAAAGTGATGGAAACACCATTCCAGAAAATGGGATTGCCTACCATGATAATGCGGTTCTTATTACTAGGTATGGTCATTATAAGTATTGTGTTTATTTTATTTTCTTTCTGTAGCTTTCTTGTTTTTACTTTTATATAGAGGCTAGTTTTAAAGTAATATAATCGGTAGGTAATCTTCTGAGGAGATTAAGATGAGAACGGTCATTTTCAATAGCTACTTTGAAAGCCTGAGTGTGCGCCCATTTGCCTGTACTCCACTGTTACTGTGACAGATTCAACAAGGGTTGCTCTGTAATCTTGCAGTCCTGGTAAACATCAGGGTATTGCTGTTTATAGTTGTGGGTAAGCAACTGTACTTTATTAGGAGATTTGTTTCCAGTTGTTTRAGGACAGTGTTCTTTTCTTCCTTTACATGTTAAAGTAGCTGCAGGTGCAGCAGCGCTAATTTGGGTTGGGATCTTTTTATTGTAATTTGTTTTCAAGGAAAATTTCTGTGCTGCTCTGTATGTGACCTGTTTGTGGAATCATTATGTTCACTGCAGAAATTTTAAAAATAGTGATTAAAATAATCAGTCTTACTTGGAGTTTTGCATAACAGGTGTAGTAGTAGTGGTTGCATTTTTTGGGGTGGTGACTTTTTTTGAAAGGAACAATTTTTTTGCAATGGAAAGAAAAGCTAATTAACCTCTATGTATTTTTATGTTCCTATTTTGACTATAATTGTTACTATGTAGTGCTAATGACAACATGTAATAACTAGAATGATTAAATGTCAAAGTTCAGAGAGCTGTTTTACTCCAGTAAGTTAAAAAAAAAAAAAAAAGGGGAGGAATAAAATTCAGAATAAAATGCAGTTACAGTCTAAGGTCTTGATTTTTGCAAAGACCTCTGTTTATGTTCATTTTTATGCATACAAGTAGTCCCATTAACTTCACTAGGGCTGCTCATATATTTGAAATTAAATACATATTTACAGCTGTGGCTACACATCAGACTTCTACTGGCATAATTTAGTCCCGGAGTGAAAAATTGTAATCTGTTGGTGGTATGACTGCATCTGAAGCTTCCCAGTATACATGAGCTGCATTGGTAACACTGAATTTCTACTAGTGTAGCTGAATAACTTGAGATTGTTAGTGTTATTCTGGCACTGCAAAGCACAGTTGTTTCTTTTCTTTCACTGTTCTGTTCAAATGTGTTTTATTACTATATATTCTGTACTGGCTTTCTTGTTCCGGTAGGATGTTCCTACCACAGATATGAACAGATCTGTATTCCAGGTCATGGCTTAAATCAATATTAGTATGGCATTTAACTTCAATAGGAGCAAGTTTCTGGAGAATGTGAATAATTCCCATTGAAAGTGATAGTTTTTCAGCAATAAGTAGTGAATATTAAAGACCTTATTGTGGAGGGGCTTATTATTTAATTATCTAGTATGCTACAAAGTTTCTGAAGGACTTGTGTATGCTAACTTAAAAAGGATGCAAGAGATATAAATATAACCATTTACACTTCTAAATATATATCTATTTTAGAAAAGCAAAGTGTCTCAATGCAATAACAGACTAGTAATACCTGTCTTTAAAAGCACTGATGAACTTTTAAGTTCAGTTATATTTGCTTTCTTGATGGAATGCTTCTTTCATTTATTTAGTATAATAATTATAATTTATAGAAATAATCCCAAAGGCTACATGAAACAATTTGAATGGAATAATCAGACTCTTACTGAAAAAAAATTTTTTTTTCTTGCTTTTGGGCTGAAATCAGTAAAGATGTACATTTGTATTAATTTAACATGTGAAGACATTCATTTTAAATAATTCAAAATGAAATAGTGGGGGGGAAAAAAAGATTCCATTTTTTTTTTGGACATTTACATGATGAACTAGAATTAATGCATTGTACATACAAGAAAAGGGTAGAGTTATGGTGCTTTAAACTCCTGACATGTTGGAGAGTTCTTCAGTAACCTCTTCTGTTTAAAGGAATTTGAACCTATATTACCAAATTCAAGGTTATKTTTTAGCCACTGTAATACAGAGTGTTTTAAAAGTAGTTTCCTGAATCTGTTGATGCTGCTCTGCTTTGTGTGTAGCACTTACATTTTCAGTGAATGTGACACTGGAACTATTTTTGTTATGGTCATTGCATATGTTACTATCTTAAGAGAAGTGGGGAACTTTCAGTTCAACTTTATGAATAGTTCTGTGTTGATCAAAACCATATTTTTCAGTAAGAAATTAATTTACATTAAAATGTTACCTAGCCTAGATGAATATTCAAGTTCCCACCTATACCAGTCTTTATCTGAAATACGGGACAAAGCTGTTCAGAAAAGGAGTCAGAGTATCTTCATGCATGCAAATAAAGACAAGACCTCAGCTTTTCTTCGCAGCAGATAGCTTTCCTTTCTAGTACTTTCAAAGGTGGCATGTTCTGATCTGGAAGAAAATAGTGTTATGGGTGCTGATGCCCTATGGGCACCTAGGGTACTTCTGTACCCCGTAGCCAGGTAGCCTCACTGGCATGGAGGTGTGCCCAAGCGACTGGCCCCAGTCCCGCAAAGGCGGCATTACCATGCCAGCTGAGCCGCTGGTCTTTGAACTAGAGCCTACCAGGCAGCCTGGTGCATGGGCTTGCGTGCCATAGTCCTGCAGGCGCCCCACGCCCTGCACAGCACTTCTTACAAAGTGGCTAGGAGACTGCAGAAGACTTCTTCGCTGCTTGTAAGATATGAGGCACATAAGTGACTGGTCCAAATAAGGGCTAGATTCCCAATGAGGAGAGCAAAAAGGATGGTATTACTTGCACAAATACAGTAATAAAAATAACTTGCATTCTTTGCTCATGACAGTGAATATTGGGACTGTGGATTTTGCTTTTTCAATGCTGCCAGTGTTATGCTGTAGGCAGGAAAAAAAAAAAGATAATTAGCAAGAGCATTTCCTGGTGCTATGGCAGCAGAACCATCTTCCTTTGGTTTTACTGATGAGCTTCTGAGCATCCCTAAAATCAGTAAGAGCTAGACATGTTCTCATAATGTGAACCAAGGGCAGGTAATAGGCCTTGCATGGGGTGCTTATTGCAGAGTCCTAGGGTATTAGGTGACCCTGTGTAATATGACTAGCAATTACCCAGAACACTGATAATATTTTTGTGAATGATGCTCTGCTCTTGCCTTTATCAATTTACTTAAGAACTTTTGTTAGTATTTTCTGAGTTTCAAATCAAGTGTTTTGTGTTATCACAAGATAAGACTGTGGTTGAATGAAGGTATTAAAACAAAGAGAGCTGGATTTTGTTCTAGAGCTCATTATTTGAAATTTCACCTAGACTTTTTTGTTGGAGACTATATTTAAGTTTCAGACATTAGATATTTACAGGGTAAAATATTAAATAGGATTCTTCTGGGGGTGGGGGGAAGTAAAATGCTAAGCTGACAGATTTTAATTATGAAGTATCTTAATACTGTAATACTATTTGGACAGTGTCATCTTTTTTCTGTGAAGTGACTTTAATTTTAAGTAAACCTACTTGATCCTTAAATTCTCTTTGATATTAAAACAATAACAAAACCAGGGTGAAAACATGTGATTCTCTTATCTCTTCAGTCTCTTGGTATACAGAAATTAATCTGTGTATTTGGTCCTGTACTGGCATCGCGAATGTGATCATCTCACTTTTTAGCACAATGTCAGGTTCTCTAATTTGTCACTTTAAAACTTGGTGTAAGTTCTGAGAGTCTCTGTGTATCTCCCCCCGCCCCAAAGTACCTATTTGCCATTTTGAGGTTAGTTCTTGTATATTTGTTGATTTTATAAAACCTTGTTTGGTAGCCTCCTGACTGTTTTGTTTCTTCAGAAACTCCCTAGGAAATATGGTCTAAATAGTTTACCTTACAAACACAAAACTTCAGAGGCCACAATATACACTATAATATTGTTACTTATTTTAGAAGAAGGACATTTATCCCAGCTTCCCTCCCATTTCAATCAATTGATTCTTCTACTTGACCCTAAAGAAGATAAAATAGGAAAACTGTTAAAACTGTATATCATTTTATGTTTCTGGCACTTTGAAATCATGGAATTCCTCAACAATGCCTCCGTTAATTTGTAAGTACATATATTATGAACAAAACTATTTCTTGTTGTGCACAATGGCAAGGGCCAAAGGTGTCCTCTTGCTTTCTGCATTAGTTTGTAATAGGTGGTGGAGGATAACAGAATTCAAAAATGTGTCTTTTCTTCTTTTACACCCTAAGAGATCTTTAATATTTCATTTCTTTATAGCTCAGGATTAATGGTTTCTTCTGTCCAGGTACTAAATAGCAGTTTTTCCAAATAACATATGTGACTATATAAACTTTGTGGAGGTGGACTCTTTTCCTGCTGGGAGGGAATATCCTTAGCTATTAATTTTACTGCTGGTATGTCTGCAGACCAAGTAAAACGTACCAAACAGCCCATAGAGAAGAAAGTTCCAAGGGGGAGTTGAGATGCGCATGTGTGTCTTAAAAGGGACAGAACTTGGTCCTTAAGATACAAATGTTTTAAACGGAAGCATTTGGAACTTTACTCATTTAAAGAGATAGTGCTGCTTAAAAGTAATTGTGTGAAATGTCATCATATCAAAACTTTATCTTTTTAAAAAAAAAAATCCACTATGTTTTGCAAAAGTATCAAGATCTCATTGAGGGAGCTAGAGTGCTTTATGTAGCAGAATAATTGATTCCAAACCTCCCCCGAAATTACCCGGGATTTTCTTATGTAAAATTCTTGGGTTTTTGGAGACTATTTTTTTTTCCTCTGTTATTGTGCTAGTGATGCAGTTGTGTAGTTACAACTTCTGAAATTAATGACTTACACCTTGAAATGTAGAAATGTTTAACTTGGATTGGACTCTGCTTGAGTTAGCTTTACAAGCTTATTACTTCAGCCGCAGTTTGTTCAGCAGCTCCACTGAACTGATGACCCTTCTTTTTGGGGGAATCACTATTTACATGAAGAAAGAATTGGGGCCATATTCAGCTTTTATTAATTTAGCAAAATACATTTCGACTTGTAATTTAGAGCAGTGTCAATAAAAATGGATAATGCCATCTATGGTATAATTTTACAACAGAAGGTATAATTTTGCTATTTCTCCAGTTTTAAATGGGCTTGTACATGTTTATTTTCGTGTGAGACAGTGTATGAGCACTCTTAATACAGAGTCCTCCACTTTTGCCAGGTACCACTGTACTTATAATTCAGTAAGTGTATTGCTAAGCAGTGTGATAGGGCTACTGTTAACATTAACCCATCTGTATACAAAAAGTATGCCACATGTCTCTTGCAACATTGCAGAAGTCCGCGCAGGAGGCATTAGCATCATTATACAATCAGTAGATTTTTCAAATTCTGAAGGAGAGAACTTGCAGAGGTGGCTGATGTTTATTGTACATGTATGAGGTTCACTTCCTGAAACTTCATGATACTTTAGTTAGTTGTTCCCTCATTCATATGCTTCAGTTAAGGTTTCTGGCTTCATTTTGCATAACTGTGCAGTGCTGACTGGAATCATGCCTTTCATTTTTATAATATTTGGGAGTTTTAGGCAGCAGGTGATGATTTGCAAGTTACATTGTCCCAAAAGTAGTCCTAAAAGGAAATGCGCTTTGTGGGCACAGTTGCTGTTTTGCATGTCAGTTGCTCATACGTAATATATGCTCGTTAGTTGCTCATTAGTAATTTCTTTTTATTCTATAATAGCAGGTAACATTTCCCTGTTAGCCCCTGTAGAAATTAAGGCATTTGTTAATGATATAGGGCCAGGCAGAACTCTGCACATTCCTTTTCTCCTGCAGGTCCAAGGTTGTCCTTCTTTTCCGAGGCAGTTTTCCACTTTTGCTGGGCTTCAAAACTTGTTTGCAAAGACTTTTCTGTACAAAGGCTCTCTCAAATTGCTGTCAGGACAGTTTCCTAGCCTTGTCCAATCAATCTGAACATACAAAGTATTTCTGTTCCCATGAAGCCCTGTCGCAAATCCTCATCCTGCAGTTCCTCACTCCGTTAATGAGAGAGGCTCTGATCTCAAGAAACGGTTCTGATGTCAGGTGTATCTGTGCTTCTTACCTCATTGACTCTTAGTCCATTAAGTGTTATTTGCCCTTCCTTGTGATGCAGACTCTCAATTGTTCTACTGGAGATCTTTGAAGTGAATTTAAGACTTCTGACAGGAGGCTGTTTTTCCTTCATTATTTTTTTTTATGCTTAAAATTGTCCATTGGCTTACTGTCCTGTGGACTGCGGGTGTGAGACTACTCCTCTAAGAAAAACAGTTGAAAGCAGGGGTAGATCTGTTTTCCTTCATTCCTGTCTCTGCAGATATTTAAAATGCAAGGAGTGTTTCATGCACTCTGTGTCCAAATAATAACACTGAATTTCCCATGCCTCTGTGCTCTCAGGGAGCTGAAGTGAAAATCTCTTTGCATATACAAAATTGATATATTTTGGGAAAAAAAAAACCTTGAAGTGTTCTAGTACTCTGCTACAGTAGATTGATGAAAGTCAGATACTTGATCTTATTTGCAGGGTAGTTTGCATAACAGGAATGTCTGTGCCAGTGTTTCTGTACATGCTGTGTTCCTTGTACCCCTTTTTTAAGACATCTGCTACCAACCACTGACAGAATGAGTATATTGGCCCTAGATATGCACCCAGGCCCACAGTTCCTACATTCTTACTATCGTGTCAAAAACGTTTTGTAAGCCTTCACTATCCTACGGATGGATATTCCTTAGGTGTTCCTTTGGAATGACTATCCTAAGCTTGACAAAGGGGAAGCTGTGCCTGAGAGAGAGAGCATAGTAACAACTGTGAGCCATTACAGTGATACAGCATCTTCATGTAGATGATTTATTTGGTTTAGATGCAACGGGTCTAGAGCCATGTTCCAAAATTGGAAACCTTGCATGTTCAGTGTGGAAAAAATATATACAAAGGTATCAGCATAGAATTTTCCCTCATCAGTTTTCTGTAGGCTCTTCTGTGAGCTGAGAGGCCGTAGGCCGTGAAATGATGGTAGAAAAATAAATCAGGTAATATAGGTAAGGTAGAAAAATATTAGATATGAATTAATAAAATCAGTCAGAATATTAAGTAATTCCAGCTTATGTGATAGTTGTTTTTTTAATACATGTTTCTTTCACATGTTAACAGGATAAGACCTAAAATGCAATTCAAGTTTCCACTCTTAGCTGTGAATTTCTTTGGGTTTGTGGGGGAGGAGACTGGTGTAAATTGTATCTTTAAAGTTTATTAATAGATTTTTGTAGCTGAAAGGAATCAAGTAGACTCTGGGGGATTTCAAGGACCTGGCATGGAACAATAAAGTAGCTAGAATGCGAATCTGAAAAACTGCTTATTGCATGGCAAATGTCAGCCAGCAGGTGATTTGAAGCTAATTAACAAGCACACTATGTGAGTGGAATGTTTTCTAATCACTGAAAAAAGCCGTTATTTTTAATTTGTGATGCAGTTAGCTGACTCTGATTTACAGAGTCAGCGGTAACCAACATTGGTTAGCAGGTATGTATTCTTATTTACTTTATAAAGTTTGTGAGGGTGGAAGGGGGGGAAAGTATACCCAGAGTTTGCCTAATCTGTTCCAGATGGGCAAAATGTGTTTTATTTAATTCCAAATCCAGAAAAATGACCAGTTTCGTGAAGGTAAGCTCAGGCTTTCATGTTTTGACTGGAGACAAGTCTGAAAGCTTTTTTTTTTTTTTTTTTTTTTTTTTAAGGTACTAGATGCACTGAAATACTTAATATTGAGTAAGTAGAAAAATAACATTCTTCTTTCTCAATTTAAGACAGAAATTTTGAGCATAATCCCACAAACATCTCTAAGATGTGCTCACTGAGTAACAAATGTGCTGAATGGAACTGATCATTAATGATTTCCTGAACTGGAAAACTGAGAATATATACAAGCATGCAATGTGAGCAGTACAAATCTTCACTGCCCCTAGTTTAAGACTTTGTCTAAATGACCCAATGAAGCCTTCAGTAATTAAAAGTGCATTGGGATAAGTTTATAAGTTTATTTTAATAACTATATTTTTTGTTGATAGTAATGATATACTAATGCTTGCTGTTGTTTAGAAGTAAACCTTTTCCTTTTACACACTAGGTTTACTGCAGAAGAAAAAAAAATCAGTGAAAAACACTTTTGTGTGAGTTGATATCTATATATTTAATTTCCCTCTTCAGGCATTTACCTTCTGACTGAGTCTCACAAAGGGTCATAAAACTATTCAAATGATAGTTTTTCCAGGAAACGTTTGGTGGTAATAGTTTGGGATATCTGTTAGAACACTCAGTTACTGCTTGGCCAGATATCTGAGGAAGGACTTTCTAGCAGTTCAAAATGTCATATTTTGCCTCCTTTTTTTAAAAGAATATAGTTGTTTAAAAGCCTTTCATTTTTCTTAGTAGTCTGAGTAGAATCCTAGCATTCTTCTCTTTTTTTCTTTTCTCCCCCCCTCCCTTGCTTGACTACAGTATCAGTGCTCTCTTTATTTTCACAGCTTACAATGACTGGCAGAATAATACATATGCAAGTGAGTAGCTGTGCTCCTCATTCTTAACAATCCAGAAAAACATATTAGGCCAATTTCTACCTTGGAATTTCACCAACTTTGAATTTTGTCTTCAATCCGTTGCATAAATTCTGTCTCTCACCACACATGAATATATACTACATTTTCATGTTTTCTTCCTTTTTTAAACATCAGTCTGGACTATTTAGCTCAACTTTATGGCTAGATTTTATTAGACTACTTCTGTATGAGAATACATTTAAATCATGTGTTTTTAATTAAGACACAGGTTGTAAATTAATTCTTAGTGGCAACCTCATATCCATTCAATTTTGGTATTCAGTATTCTTCAATTCCTGCTATTTTACACAAATCTGTCCTAACAAAGGGCAAGATTATTTATGCTCTGAGGTCAGTGGCAGCATGCCTGTTATTTCAGTAGGATCCGGATGGGATTGCAATTTGAGTTCATAGCTTGTTCATTTTAATTATGCAAATTGACATGTAAAAGCTAAAATGAGCACTGTTTGTTCCATGCTACTTAATAACTTAAAAAATATTTTACACACAATTTTAAAATGTGGATTAATGAAGTACAGTAAATGTCTTGAGCATTTTTAAATGAGGGGTGCTATTTTCTTTGAATTTAGACCTATCTTTTATTAAATTCTCTGCTCTTATAAAGATCCATTATGCATGAAGATAGATCACTTCCTAACTAATTTTTAAGTATATTCAATGTGTTAGAAGTAACTTTCAAAGTGATTAGCACTACTTACAGGTGAGTGTTTTTGGCTTGCTTTATGAGTGATTTTACAGCAAAGAGGTGACTCTTAAAAGGAAATGTCTGGAAAATTTTTAGTCAAAGAGCAAGTGTGCGTAGGCAGGAGCAGAAGCTATTACAGAATTGTCCTAAGTAGAGAAATATCTTGCAGTTCATGTCAGCAATCGCGGCTGTTCAGTTTCACCCTTGTAATGTGTGATGAAATGTAGCTTAGAAGGCTATTAACATTCTGAAAACTGGATGATAGAAGTAAAGTAAAAATCCAAAGTAAAAATTCCATACCTAAATATTGCTTAATTGCCATACTGGCATGATTGTGTGTGCTCTGTTAATCGGTGCTTAACTTGATTCTGAAATCAGATCTGTTAAACAGTAGATAAAACTCTTTTGCTTTAAACTCAAATCAAAACATTTTTTAAAGGATAAGATATTTGATAAGAAAATGACAACTTCTGATCCTGTAACTTTTTTAAAATTTAACTTCAGAAGAGATTTATTTTTAGCTTTTCTAATGCGTAGGAGTTAGCCTGGAAGATTACTTGTGGTGTATTCAGAATGTATATCATCTGTGTTATATTCTCAATTATTTTCTTAACTGACACTGATTTTTCTAAACTTATATTTTTCATATTCTTTATTACATGAAGTGTACATTTGTTGAATTACAAACAAGATAATACTGAGAGCTAAATGAAATTCTGGTCAAATCACTTATTTTGAAACAATGTGAAGGAATGCTGATCTGGTCGACTGTAAAGAACTATATGTGGAATTGTTAGCACATTTAATAATCAGTAAGTTTTGTGTGGATCTGCTGTTTCATGTGCTATATTCTGACTCCTCCTACCATCATCTTGATTTCTCTTCTGTTGCTGCCACATTGACCATGTATTATGAACAAGAAAAATTATAACATATGGGAATATTCCAAAAGGGAATATACTTAGCAAATTTAACAACCTCTGCATTTTTTATGCTTTTTCTTTCACTTCTGTCTTCTATTCTTCATCTTTCCGTGATGTTTCTTCACATTCCTCTGACTTGTTTGCCACAGTCCACATAGTGTGCTTTCGGACTAAGCCTCTGGAATGCTAAGGCCACTTTACACCCCTCTGACATTGCTGATACTCGGGTCATATTAAATGGAATTGATACAAATTAAAGCCTTTTGTGGGGGGAAGTTATACGTTCTCAAGGAGCAGGAATTTCTAGAAAACTTTCAATCAAAAACTGACAATTTTCTTCTATTTTAGTCTTCAGGTGCAGTTTTATAGAAATGTTTTCACATGCTCAGAGGTGAGGAAATTGATTGAGGGAATCTACATTGCTTTGGTTGGATATCTGAGTGTGTTTAGATTTGTTGTTCAGTATCTAAGTTTTTTTTATGTTCCTTAAACTCTTACTTGTATTTTTTTCATCCTGCAATAGAAATTCTATGACCATGTCCAGAAATTATAAAATGTTAGTTTATACTGAACTAAATATGGAGATAAAACAATAGTCTTAAACAGCCTTTTTGTACAATTTTCATATTCAGTTTAATTGATTTGGCTGTCTCTTATCATTGCTAATATTTAACTCATCTTGCAGGTTGACAGTGAGGGGAAGAATTTAAGGAGGGATTATTACCCTGCAGCAGCCTGCTAGGGGTGTTAAGGTTAAATCTGAAGAGACAGACAAAAGTAGGTGGTGATCCAGGGAAAATCAGAGGAAGGATGATGTAAATCAGGGTGGATAACTGCTCCAAAATTTAGGGTTCCGGACTGTTAACTGGTCTGATTAAACCTAAGCAACCAATAGGAAAGGCTTCATATGCCCTACAAGCGGTGTCCTGAAGGATGTTTCTGCATTGGGGGTGCCAAGATGCCTGTGCAGACTCTTGCTGCACATCCGTTCAAGGCAAGAGACAGGTTAGCGGCRCTGTATATAAGATAGAGCACTGTACCTGAGGTAGTAACCTCTGCTGAGAGGCACAGGCTTGCTCCCGGCCTTGGCTAGGCTGCTTCCAGGTGTGCATCGATGGATCTAGGTATGGTTTCTGTGTCCTGTGGATTTATAAACTTAAGTCTTTGCTGTATCTTGAGTATCTTTACTGCAGAGCATTCTGAGGGAGTAGATGTGTCTATGGAGAATTAGCTGTAGCCCAGAGATGGTGAAAAATACTATGTGAATCTAGGTAATTTTGAGGAAGAAGGCTTTAAAGCTTGCTACCATCAATTATAGGGGGTCTTGGACTAATGAAATGTGGTGTGTCAGAGAATTAACTTTTTTTTTTTCCTTTTTAATAAATCTGAGTATTTTAACTTAACTGGTGAACTAGACTAATTAATCAAAGCATGAAGAATATAATGCAGAATCTGAAGCAGCAGACACATCCGATACCAGAAAAGTCTAGATCATAGTACTTTGTGCAGGAATGAGTGGCTTCTGCAACAGACAATGTATCATGGCATATATCCAGCTCTCTTTTTAATTAAATGGCAGGCCAAGTTAGAGTGGTAAGAATGCAAAATTTTGCTTACTCATAGCAAATATTGGTGTCTCAGAAAATGGAAGAGAGAATCTCAACTGTGTGATGATTTTATTAAATCTAAGAGCAACTGTTTTCTCAGCCTGTTTGAAATGCTGGTACTTGATTATATTTCCTACTGGAGGAAAAGGAGTAAGAAGATAAATTACGTGCTTATTTGTGAGTCAGAACTGATACTCTTAAACACAAAAACACATTGGTGTCCAGCCTACTCCTATGTAGCTAACTCTGAAAGACAGGAAAGAATAGCTTTTAAAAGTTGTCTCCTGTGCATGTGCATAGCCAAGGCCCACCACTATTGATACTTGTGATGGGGTACCACAAACTAATAAGGTTAACAAAGAATTTAAAGTAAATTTGCAGATTATGTGCAATTGTCTTAGTTTGAGTAATGATGGCTCTTTTTTAATAGACATTATTCTTTACAATACAGCACTTTTCTATAGTTTAATGAGTCAAAATGTTCAGTTTGTCTTACTATTTTAATATTTAGTGCATTGTTACAGTACTGTGTAGATACTTTGTTCTGACTATTTCACGTGCTTTGCCTCTCTTTTATTATACAGCAAGAAAGTGTTTTTGTTTTTTTTTAAAATTTATTTTAAGTGCTGTTGAATTAGACTTGAAGAATGGTCAAGATCCGTTTCAACTACTTATTCATCCATGGATAGGAAAATGCTCTCTGTATGGATTTTATTTACGATGAAGTTTCTTTATATTTAGATTTAGCATATTATTTGTAAAATGAAGTTTTATGTAAGTGCAAGAGACTTTAAAACTAGTAAGGATGTGCATCTGTTTTTTTTAATGAGTATTATCGTATATAGTTATGAAAGAAGATTCCAGAAATGTAGTAATTAACAACAGAAGATGCGAGAACCAGTGAAGGAAGTCCTTTGGATAATGTCAAATTAGGATGCCCTATATATTACTTGAGTTCCTATCGTTATAATTTGACTTGCAAAATTCCCCTGGCAGTCATTGAGTTTTGAGTAAATGCTGTAATAGTAAATCTTTTACAGTCATTTTAAACTGATGCCATGAGAGTTATTCCAGAATTCTTTCTCAAATTTTTTTGGCTTTTTCAACAGATAAAACCATGATACAAAAATGATTTTTAGGTTGATTTTAAATTCCTATTTGCATTAGCAGTTTCACCTCAGCCTCAAAATTGCTCTTCAGACATACTTTATTCACTTTTGCATGCAATGCAAGTAATCTGCTAGGCTTTCTTAAATTCTTGCCAAGACAGTCTTAACCAGCTTTAAAAAATAACCAAACAAAAACACATAGCAATATCTATTCTCTCACCTTTGCGTCTGTCTCTTCTCGGCTTCTTTTTATTATTCAGTATGGTAAAAGCATTCTTTAATTAGGACCAGAAGTCCTCTGGACCTTCTTCTCTGTTTCGTAGTGGTTGATAGATGCTTTCAGTTGCAGTAATTTATTCAGGCAAGCACTGAATATATGAAGTGTTTTAAGGTGAAGGTATGTAGTGGTGAACTTGCATGCTTTCACAGGGTGGGAGGTATCTTCTCAGTATAAATTTCATGTTAATATTCATTTCATGTTCTTCAGTGTTTGCCTGCCTAATCTTAAGATTTCGTTTCATGCACATTATACCACCTTATGAAATGTTTTTTGGCTGTAGCAATACAGTGCAGTATAGTGTATTCTAATTGCAGGAACGTCAGTATTTTGAACATCAGTACTTATGTAGCAGCTTTATTTCCATAAATTAGACATGTTTATGTATAATGAAGAAATTACAGTTGTTATGATAATTATAAAAATTGAGAACATATTGTAAAAAGCTGTTTAGCTGTTGGATATCAGAGATGCCTTGTACAGTGGGCCTTCTCAAGATRCCTAAGATTTTGATCCTCCTTAGCCTAGCCAAAAGACCTTTTTGCCATCAGAATAATATACATGTTAATCTTTGTTTTTCCTAGGACCTCTTCTCCTATGACTTCTGAGTTGATGGTTCTGTTTAGTGAGTTATCAGGAGGAATAATTACTGTGGCTACAGTCCTGCATTTTGATATATAAATCAAACTTATGCTTATGCAAAGTGCCTTAAATATTAATTCAGCTCTGCACAATTATAAAAATCTACATGAGAATATCATATTGCAGGATTTGGGCCATACAAAGGTCAGAGTACTTCCTTCTTCTTGCTCGCTGATGATAACTAGATTTGGTGGGTGGAAGGGAGGTAAAGGGACACTAGGACTTTGTAGAGAGGGAACAAAAAACCCCCAAACAAACAAAAAACTTATGGATTTCTCAGGCCCAAACCCTAGAGCGTCACTTTTAAAAAGTGTGGTACTTATGACCTCTTTGTCAAATGCCACAGTGTTTTTTTTTAAAAAGCATTTGTTGTGTCTATTGCTTCTGATTTTCCTGCCATGGTGGAGTTTTGATTTTARTTTAAGTAACATGACTTTTGTAGAACTAGGAAAGAAAATAAGAATGTAAAAGTCAGCAAAATTATTTTTACCTCTTCAGTTTAAGCTGTGTGCTCTGGTAAAGGTCACTGTCACTGTAACATACTTATATGTTGCAAATGATGTGTGCCATAAGCTTTTCTGTTACCCTTAAGGTTCAGGTGCATCCTCTGCTCCTCTGCTGCACGTTAAACAGATTCTTCTTTCACACAGATCCTGCATTGCTTGTTCCCCAAGTGTCCGGTGCAGCTGTATGGAAGCATTTTCTATTAGGTGGTCTGGAGCAGCATTTTGTGGTAGTGGTGATACAGATGTGCTCATGTCCTATTTCTAAAATTACCTCATCTGTAGAAATAGAATGCTGTATTGTTAAACAGTTGTTTGGAATTGTAGACTCACAGCAGTCTAAAACAAATGTATACTTCTAATTTCAAAATTAAAATATTATAGTTATGTAATAGCTAGTACTTGAATTAATTCCAAAGGTATCTGTCACTTCATATGTATCAAGCTGACAAAGCTGAAGGATTCTTTATGGCCCTTTGAGAGTTTAGTTCCTGAGCTACTCTGTCTTCTCATAAAAGATTTGGCAATGGGGACCTATGCTCTGTCAGTAGGGATTTTTCTTATTCAAAGCTCTTCCAGCCCTGTAGGATATTTTATTAAGGCATTTCAACCTTTCTGCTGCTGGACCATTATTTTCACCTTTGAAAATGCTGGCATCCCTTTATTGGACTTAATCATCAAGTGTGCTGTCTGTAAAGTATGTTCAGAGGCATGGAGGTAAAACATTTTCATGCTTAGTAAGACAATATACAAACCTCACTTTGAACCTGCTTCATCAGTATATGAACTTTATTTCATACAGACTTATAAATTGCTGAATTGATGCTTGTAAACTGCAAGCATGTAATGGAATGCTTCAGTGTGGTTTCTTAGAGAGCAGACACCTCCATACAGTAATTGGTTTGCAGTGAGCTGTCCCCTCAGTTGTCTTCTAGCCTTACTGTGACAGTGTATATTTTCTTTTGGCTTAAGACAAAGTACTTAATACGTAAAATCAGTGTTGCCGTTGTGTGAAGGTATTGAGATTTTTATAGCTAATTTAAATTATGTTAAGATGGTTGATTAAAAGCTATTAATGCAAATTAAGGAACAGACTGAAATGAAGAAAAATCAAACACATTTTGATATTAGAATATCAAAGATACTTGTGGATGTGAAGTGGGGGTTTAGTGTAATATTTGATGGGGAGGGAAATATATCAGGGAGAAAATGGGATGGAAAACTTGACTTTAATAGAAATACTTATGTAAATTATGGTTTACAGGATCAGATGCTTTATTTTTAGTCATTTTTCTTGACTGTTAAGCCTGTAAACTTGAAATATGTAAAGAAGAGAATGTTTCTTCCTAAATCACTTGGCCTGGGATACTTTATTTCTGCTTTTCTATTGAATATTATTGTAGTATAGTATTTTAAAATATTTCAAAGTTTCTTGCAGTTCTCTTTCTTTGGGCTGGTGTTGTTCTAGTTTAGTACTGTTTTTATGCTGTAAACATAGAAAGCTCCAAGTTTTTGTGATCTTAGTACCCTCATCCCACTCAGTCCTTTTCCAATCCTGAAGAAAAGGATTTTAGATTAGAAGGTGCAGAATCATTATTATTTTTTTAAGCTTGTATTTCTCTAGGCAGAAAACCCTAGAGTTGTTTGGTGTTACGCAGTACCTTTTTTAAGCACTTAAGGAACTGTGTGTAGTGTAAAAATATTGCAGTGCTTCTGTGAACCTTTCAGACATAACGTGCCTTTCCTAATTTAGTTGTTATCATATAGGAGTGCTTGAATCTGTTGTGATCACCTCATTTAAAATAGTATAACTATAGTGACAGGCTCTGCTAATTATTTTTTTGCTTGTGTTGACATAACCTACAGGTATCTTAAGCATTGAGTTCCAGATGCTTTGCCTTGGGTATCTCTGTATTGTATGTCTGTGACCTCCCCATTCATAAACAGCAGTCCATTCCACTGTCTCCTCAATTGCTCTGAGTTGAGATAGACCATTTTCTTCTTGCAGTAGGCCAAACCACCCTTTTCCTAGCTAGCAAGTTATTTTGTTATAACCTATTTCACTTAATCAGTGTCAAGACATTCACTTGCATAAGACTAAACTTCTTATGAAATCTCCACTGCTGCTTGCCTCTGTGGCTGAAAGATCTGAAGTAACAGCAGTTTTAGTACAAAAATTATGAAATGAATGGTGGCCTGCTAAGATGGACCTTGTCTTTAATTTTCAGAGCTTGTCCTACCATGCTTGCTTTGGTACCTTTATGGAAAGATATTTCCATACCTGACATCTTTAAGACAAGCATCTGAGTACTCTGCAGGCACTGGATGATTGTTTGGGATTGACTGGGATGGATGCTGCACTGGATATGTAATCACTGTTACCCTGGATCTGAGGAACCATCTCCAGTGACTTAGTGCTACTTTTTCCTTTATAACAAAGAATACATGTGTATCAACAGTTCTACAAGAAAGAAGCGAAATTTCTACAGTATCTAGTGTCGTTCTAGATTTTTGTCTTTATGCACAGTCTTTTCTCATTCTTCTTTCTGCTTCCTTAGAATCTCTTGACAGCCCGGATTTTGAGGATGAGAGAAAACAGTGCGTGCTTGGTGGGGCTGGTGGAAGGAATCATACCGTGGTCAGTGCAGAGCGGGAAGCGAGATAGGGCTGTCTGTCAGTACTAAGGCAAAAAAAAGAAAAATCCATACTCAATGCTGATTGTATGATCACAGTTTTGTATAAATGTGCATTTGGATAACTTATCTTGAAGAACTCAAGCCGTTGTTAAGTTACTTCCATTTTGCTTACGCAATGTACCAAAATCTCTTACTTTTTATTGAGACTGTCATTTTGTCCTTAGAGCTGTCACAGCATATATTGTTCTTAGGAATGGTTTCAGTTTTATCTGCTCAAACCAAGCTTGAGAAACTCTTGTTTTCTCAGTAGTGTGGACTCCCTGAGTAGTATATGAGAGATAATTACTTAGAAAATTTAGTGACTCTTAAAAGAAAATCTTGTTAGTCTCCTATTCCACACATCTATTTTCCCCACATGCTTAACAAGTAATTTCCTGTTACATCTGATGAGGTCAAATCCAAGAGTGGCAGCCGAAGCTTGCTCCACATTTTTAAATACAGCTTTCTGGAGGAAACATAAGAAACAAAGTCAGATGTTTCTGAAGAGAAAGATGAGAGAGCTAGTCTTACAGCCTTTGCAAGTTTTACTGTGGAGACAGATGAAGTCTTTGGAAACAAAGTGATTTTTTTTTTTTAATAGCCATCATAAACCTGCTGTTGATTATTCTTGAATAAAATGCCATCTGTCTGTATTTGAATGTGTTTTCTTACTAAGTTAGTAAAACATATAAGAAGCTGAGCTATTTTGATTGAAAAATGTAGCTAAAAAGCTGAAAGATGGAGAAGAGAATGCTATACATGTATTGTAATCAGTCTTCAGACAGCTTTTAAGTTCCACAGGGCTTCCTGTAAGGCAATTTCCCATTGTATTTACTATGCTGCTTATGTAGTAAATATGTGAAAGGTTCCAAGCTGAGTTCTTAAAAATAAAGGCTCTCTAAGCATCAGATACTCAATTGGAACACAAGCATGCTAGTTTTAAAAAGTTTTCAGCGTGTTTCCATCTCCATTGAACTTAATGAAAGTTGTTTAGAGCTGAGCACCTTTGAAGTGTATTTCTGGTTTTTTTTAAGCGCTTACGTGGAAGGTTTTATATTTTGTGTTCCTTATTTGCAGAAACACTATTGACAAATAGGAAAGAAAGATTGTGATTCTATGAAATATGCGGGAATTAAAGCTGTCAAATCCAAAAGGAGTTTTGCATAAGCAGTTGGGACTTGTTAGAGCTACTGGTGTGGGACTAGATCTAAGCTTCATATACAGCTAATTGTATTCTTCAATTACGGAGATGTGTTCTTTGTGGAATACTGTCTCTAAGGAAAGACAGTGCACATGAAATAAGTGCTTTTTTAATGTCTAAAAGCTTGTAGAATCTAAATTATGGCTAAGATTCTACCCTAGTATGGTTTCCCTTGTGTTCCTTGTTCACTGCTAAGTATTGTATGGGAATAGAAAGGTTTGACTTCATGGGGTATAGCGGTCTGGGGCACTTAGTGCAATGAAATGATATTTTCTGTTTATCCTCTTAGATGTTTCAGAATAGCAAATGTATTAGTTGACTCATTGTACATACTGCCTTTACAAATGTCACAGAGGCAGAGATGTTCCTTTTGAGAACTTGTATGGTATGATAACTTACTACTTTATTTAATCTCTTTACTGAAATAGCTTTAGTGTGTTGATGAATATTTTTTAAGGATGAGGTAGTTTTGAGAATAATTTTAAGTGAAAAATCAAGATATGCCCATGCCTTTCAAAAAAGACATGGGCAAGGCAGTTTAAGGTCCATTTCTAGTAACTTTCATTGACTGAATTTCAGAGGTGTATCATTCACTGGGCAAATGTATAAAGAACACAGCAGGAGCTGGTTCACAAATACCTAGAACTAATCATGTGAGTTCTACAATTTAAATTAAAGAAGCTGGAATCTAAATAACTAACATTCTTATGTATTTGGCAAAGAGTGAAATATATAGAACACATTGGGTTATATACTTCCCTTCGACCGCTGTACGTATTTCTGAAAGTAGTTCTTTCTTCTGCAAAGGTATGTTTTCTTGTGTTGCAGAGCTGGCTATCAAAAGTCAAGTAAATTAATGATATCTTTAGTAAGAGATTCTTTGTATTTTTCTTTCTTAATTAAATATTGCTTCCTCCAACGTAGTTAAGCTCATTCAAGAATCTTAAAAAAAAAAAAAAAAAAAAGCCTACATTTCTGAACGTAGACATGTAATTTTGAGCATCATAATGTTCTGATGTCCCAGCTGTGAAGCATTTTAAAGAGGCAGGATATTCAGAAAGTGACATCTTCCCTTTGGAAACTGAAACTGAAATTACTTAAAAATGGAGGCATCAGAATCATGAGTGTTTCAAAAATAATTGGGGTGTGAGTATTAATTTGACTGAAGCACTAGCTCATTTGTTCAGAAACATAAAATGRCTGTCGTGTTATGTAAATGTCAGTAACATATTAAAATTAAAAATCTGAAGCTACTTTTTTAAGGGAATGAAAGTCCCCTTAAATATCACTTCRAACTTGCTGTTCTGTTTCAGGAAAAATATGTGATCTGTTAGTTTTATTATAATTAAGTTGTTGACTCAGTAGGTGGCACTCTTCCCTCTGAGTCACCAAGGTGCCTAGGTCATCTGTATTTGAGGTGCCCTTTTTAAAATACAACGTAGAATAGATCCTGCTTCTGCTTATTTAGATCGAGAACATCATTTGTGATATTCTGACAAAATTTCTGTTGAAGCATTACATTCTCGTTTGTCTCAATTTTTGCTATTACTGCTACTGGATAACACAATTTTTACTCTGAACTGTTTTAGTGTCAAAATACACACACTTTCATAGATGGTAGCATTTAGACACATCCTCTATTTCATGTTCCTTGTTCTTGATTATTACTATTGATAATTCGGTAACACATCTTGCAGAATGACTATCCCCTATTAGCTCTTCTAGCTTCATTGGAATGTGGCTTATAATTAGTAACACACGCGTGTGTTGACAGTTGCAAACTATACTGAAGGCTACAGATTATCAGGGCCTGATCCTCAAACCTTTACTCATAAATAAGTCTTCTGACATCAATAGGATTATTTGCACGTTAAGGTGAAAATTACCTGTGTAGGACTTGTGGGTCAGTTAATTTTGAGTAAATTTTAATGAGACTGAGGCGCGTAGGTGCACTGATACTTTGTGTCCAGTATTGAACTAGTATTGAAATAGGATCTCTTGTTATGGCTTCTGAGCTGCTTTAAGGTCTGATTCTGCAATTATAGACATAAATGAAACTCACTAGTAAACCACCTTAACTGTAAGCATATACTCCACCTTTAAATACATGTTCTGAAAGTGTTCAATATAGAAATTCATTTGAAAAATAGATTTTACTGCCACATACTTGGGTTTTATAAAATTACAATCTTATAATTTTGACTGTCAGTACGTTTGGCCATGCCATACTGTGGATGTCTGTCCTCATCCCCTGAACCCACGGCACCAAGAGAAAGTGGGCTTCACTATTTCTTTCATTTTTTATACTGCTTCTGCTAGAGACCCAGAGCTTTTATATGAGCCAATAATCATGTAGACCATGTACTTCTTGTTTTAGCCTTTTAGATGGCAGATTAGGGTAGTCTAGAGCTTTCTGATTTTATGCAACCTGGGCGTTTAAAAACAAAACCACACAATCTCCATATCTTCTCTCCAGTTTCCATAGTAAGAGAACTTAGCTAGTTATGGATGGAAATAAATGCCAGGGTTTGAAATCTGCCAGTCTTGTAATACAGCTCCTTCTGTGTAGTGATATGGATTTGAAGTGGCATTACTGTACACATCCTAGGTGGTATTTTCTTTTTTCAAGAAGACAGAAAAAACAGGGAAGCCTATCTTAAGCTTCTTCTAGTATTCAGTGAGACCTTCCTCAAAGCAGAAAAACCATGCTAGCTTATGCTGAACAGGTGTCCTGTGCCATTCCTCCTGATTGGCTTACTCTTTAAGGAAGTAATATTATTCATAGAGTGAGTGTAAGTTTATATCCTTCTCCTAGAGATATGGTGAAATGAGAAGATAAATACTTGCCAGCTTCCCAGACAAAAGGCAGTTCACAACTTTCGTGTCCCTGTGATGTGTTGTTGCACTGTGGTTCTGATACCTGTGATGCATTCTCAAGCAGCATCCCATGGCTGTTCTAATACAAACAGAAAATGCCCCCACAACTTAAGTCCATGATTTTATGGAATTGGTACCTACATGGGTCTTTGAAAGCTTACTGCTAGTCTACAATCTGAGTCTTTGTCCATATGACAGGCAACTTGCTAGGAAGATATACTGTGTTATAGATACTCAGTGAAGGGAAATGGTGCTTCTATACACATGCATTTACCAGCATGTTTTTCAGTTGTTGAGAATCACAGAATCACAGAATGGTTGAGGTTGGAAGGGACCTCTGGAGATCATCTAGCCCAACCCCCCTGCTCAAGCAGGGTCACCTACAGCACATTGCACAAGATTGCGTCCAGGCGGGTTTTGAATATCTCCAGAGAAGGAGACTCCACCACCTCTCTGGGCAACCTGTTCCAGTGCTCTGTCACCCTCACAGTGAAAAAGTCTTTCCTCATGCTCAGGTGGAGCTGCCTGTGTTTCAGTTTGTGCCTGTTGCCTCTTGTCCTGTCGCTGGGCACCACTGAAAAGAGTCTGGTCCCATCCTCTCGACAGCCTCCCTTCAGATACTTGTACACAGTGATAAGATCTCCTCTCAGCCTTCTCTTCTCCAGGCTAAACAGGCCCAGCTCTCTCAGCCTTTCCTCATAAGAGAGATGCTCCAGTCCCCTAACCATCTTTGTAGCCTTTTGCTGGACTTGCTSCAGCAGTGCCACATCCCTCTTGTACTGGGGAGCCCAGAACTGGACGCAGTACTCCAGATGTGGCCTCAGCAGGGCTGAGTAGAGGGGGAGAATCACCTCCCTCCACCTGCTGGCAACACTCTTCCTGATGCAGCCCAGGATACCATTGGCCTTCTTGGCCACAAGGGCACATTGCTGCCTCATGCTTAACTTGGTGTCCACCAGCACTCCCAGGGCCTTCTCBGCAGAGCTGCTTTCCAGCAGGTCAACCCCCAACCTGTACTGGTGCATGGGGTTATTCCTCCCCAGGTGCAGGACCCTGCACTTGCCTTTGTTGAACTTCATGAGGTTCCTCTCYVCCCACCTCTCCAGCCTGTCCAGGTCTCTCTGAATGGCAGCCCTCTGGCGTATCCGCCACTCCTCCCAGTTTTGTATCGTCAGCAAACTTGCTGAGGGTGCACTCTGTGCCTTCATCCGGGTCACTGATGAAGAAGTTGAACAAGACTGGACCCAGTACTGACCCCTGGGGGACACTGCTAGCTACAGGCCTCCAACTAGACTCTGCGCCACTGATCACAACCCTCTGAGCTCTGCCATTCAGCCAGTTCTCAATCCACCTCACTGTCCACTCATCTAGCCCACACTTCCTGAGCTTGTCTATGAGGATGCTATGGGAGACAGTGTCAAAAGCCTTGCTGAAGTCTAGGTAGACAACATCCACTGCTCTCCCCTCATCTACCCAGSCAGTCATTCCATCATAGAAGGCTATCAGATTGGTTAGGCATGATTTCCCCTTGGTGAAGCCATGCTGACTACTCCTGATCACCTTCTTGTCCTCCACATGCTTGGAGATGGCGTCAATGCCATCATTATGGCTTTTTTTTTTCTGCAGTTTATCATTGAAAGCTCTTGGGTTACCCTTCAGAACACAGTTACTGTTCAGAACTATTCTCTGTGGCTGAAGTGTGAACTCTGTCATTAGTCTTTACCCAGTTAGAAGGAGGCAGGTGTCCATATAACAAAACTCATCAGGGTGACTGGCATTGTTTTTGGCAGTTGGACCACAGAAGCGTATTAGTGATCTTTGATACCTGAGTCTTGTATCAGTTTTGAAGGTCTAGTCAAGTGAAGACTAAGGCATAGCTTTGGGGTGTTATGAAAAAGCTTGCGCTGACATTGCACATGCTGAGCCTGTTCTGTAGATATGTGGAAGACTGTTTTCTTGTAAARTCAAGTCAGTACTTCTTCTATCTGAGTAACAGGTTTGATTATGAATACTTAAAAATATAAAAACAAAGAACCTGAAATCTTGCATTGTTCCAGTTACCAAGTAATTCTTTGATTTACTTCCTGTTTTAAATTATTCAAAAAAGCAAAAGGTCAAGAAGTGTTTGCAAAAAATTGAGATAACTTTTGGTCTAAGATCTTACTAAAAATAAATGTTGGCAGTGAGATTTTTCTGTGTTGCAGTGAGATGTAATTCTGGTAGGCTGGAGTTTGTGTATCCTCTAACTAGTTGTACTCAAGAATGAAGGAACTTAATGATTGCTGTTATAACTAAAATATATATATATTAGTTATTAAAATGTCATAATGTCAGTGAGCTCTTTTAGTAATGGTTTGAGATTCTGTATGATGATAAGACTGCCTAAAGTACCAACTCAAGGACTTAGGCCTTGGATGGAGAAGAAAGAGTAATCACATCATAGAATTAAAATACATGTCTCTTTCATGTGTTTTATTGCTAAGATATTTTCCAAAGCTGAGGTGTAGTTTTCAGATGATTTACAGTTAACATGTTTTGGTGTTTTGAAGGCATGCATAAACTCTTAATTTATGTAGAGTAACACTGATGGCAGGTAAACATAGGCTTCCATATAATCATTTAGACACACGAGCAACTTACTGCATGGTACTAGCAAGATACTACAAGTTAGCTTAGTCCTCTTTTGTTATAGACTAAGCTAACTCAAATTACTTTTCATATTTCATAAGCCCAGAGTTACCATTTTGGGGGGAAAAGATGCTTTATTGACAGAACTGAAAAGATAGAAGCTCCCCAAATCCCTTGCCTCCCCCCTCCCCAATCCAGTACTGATGTCAGAGAATCTATGTTGAATCTCTGTATTTTTAATATTATATTGAAAACATCAAGTGCTAATTATAAAACGGTATTTACGGTATTTACGGTATTCACAGTATTTTAGGATAAATTTTCTTGAGGTTTTGTTCTGAAAGCTGCAGAACTCAGTATTTTATAGAGCTGATTGTATTCAGCCTCGAAATGAGTGCGATGCTTGTATAGACCTTTTAAGAAGATGGCTCTTTGGATAGCATTGAGACTACATCTGGAAGGCCTTCACACTGCTTCAGCAAACCTGTGGCGCAGATCTCATTTATTACTCTCAGCAGCTTGAAAAAGGGAGTGCTAAGTGATTGGATAAATAGGGAAGAGGAGGTACAGGCAGTTCTTAAGCTTGCCCATTAATTTAGCTCTAATGAAAGGTATTTGCTTGCATGTAATTTTAGGACATTTAGTCCTGTTCAAAAATTGCAAGATCATAAGTAATGCTGACAAATACTCATTGTCCAGATTCTTTTAGAAGAAGGGTCTACCCTATTAGTGCTTTCAACCACCTGCCAAACTGAAATCAAATATGTTACACAATTCTGAACAATATATTTGGAAACACTGAAGAGCAAGGAATTGTATTCYACACACTAGAAAAAAGGAGGAATTGTTTTCAGACATCTGAAGTGCAATTTGTTAAGCCCTAAAAGTGTTTATGGGTCTTTGACCAAGATTGTTTTTGAAACCGTTCCATTTTAGTCATATTTTCCTCTAGGCATTGGCTAAGATAATTATTCAGTAATTAAAAAAAAATCAGCAGCAAACAATAGCAATAGCAAGAGATGCAACTGGTCAGGAGGAYGTGATGTTTTGCAGATCTGTATCTGGCTATGTCTCGAGTCAGTTACATGGATTGCTTGGCAATCCACAATATATTTTTACTGTGCCTGACCTAAGTAGTAAGGTACTATCCTAGGGGTGGTAACTTTGCTGAAACGCATGGCTCTTATTTGTAGCCTTCGTGCTGAATTTGGAATCTCTCCCTGGCTAACTAGAAGGAAACTGTGTTCCTTTAAGTAGCTCTCAACCTTAATACACATTTATGCATAGTCCTGTTTTTAACTAACTGAAGAGTAGTTACCGACTTCAGATTTTTTGCTTTAGATGTCTTTTTATTTTGGATTTTTAGACCAAGTTCATTTGAGCAAAAGTTGGAATTCAATTAAAATGTTTACAAACAATTGCAAATGATTTTTATTTATTGAGTAAAACTACCCATAACATTAATAGAAACACTTGCTAAATCAACAAATATAAAGGTTAATACACTTAATAAAAATGGAATAGCAGCATTTTTCTCCATGTTATCCGACCTTTTTCCAAGCATCCTTACTTTATTACTTGAAAAATGCAAACTTCCATATAGGACCTTACTTTTGCATAATTCGGGTGGAATTTCATTTGGGTGGAAATTCATTTAAATGATTAGATTCACTAATTCTGACCTACATAATGCAGTGAGATAATTTTATGATTAAAACCAATGCAATTCTCTCTATTTTTCAGCCACAATTAAATGTAGAAACATTGGACATTAAATCTTCTTGTTTGTAGATCTTACGGTCAATACTTGTATTGATTTATAGTGGTATAATTGCATTAATTGCCAAAACTTACTGAGCTGGAAAAAATAAGGCTTATTTAATCTTCTTTCAACTTAAAGAACTTATTGGATCTTTTACAATTAGTGTTTCAGCCAGTCCCGTCAGTGTTGCAGAAGGGGATGGGTTTTACAGTACGACTTCATAAGCTTTAAAATCTTAACAGTCAACTAATTGGCGAGTATGGTTCAAGAGTTCTAATGTGTAGTTGTTAACATGAATAGGGCTATTCCAAGTCAGAGTGGCATGGAGGCATACCACTTATTTTTTCTGTTTTTCTGTATTGATAAAACATTTGGACTACAATAACTGTATGGCTATAATGAACCTTCCATTTTGGGTATGCATTTTACTTTACTTTTCACTGAACATCCTGAAGGGTTTTGTTAAAACATTTCTGTTATTCCATGCTAATTAAGTAAGCTCTATTAAGATTTTCAGATGGCATGTACTTAGGATCTGTGAGATAATTCAGGTTGGAAGAAGTCTCTAGAGGTTTTTAGTCCAATGCCCTGCTCCAACAGCAGGGTCACCAAGGAGGTCAGACCAAGTTACTCAGAGCTTTATTCAATCAAGCATTGGAAACCTACAGAGATGGAGGCTGCACAGCCTCTCTGGGCAATGTGCTTCATTGCTTGAGCATCCTCTTTGGGAAAAGCTGTGCTTTATAGTCAGTCAGAATATTTTGCTCAGCACTTAAAAATTTATAAGACTTACAGGAATGGAATAATTATCTTAATAGTCTCATGCTAATATTCAATATGTGATAAAAATCAAAAACATGTAAGCTCAGGTCATTTTTATTACAAAGGAATAGTTGGTCATTAAAAAAAAAAAAAAAAGGCATTATTCTTTCGTAGCATCTGAAGTAGAGGAAACCAAACTAGTTTTGGAAGTAGAACTGCAAGTACTTTAAAAGGAGAGAGAGAGAGAGAGGGGAAAAAAAAAGTAAATGCCTAGTGGGCTTAGTTTAAGTACTGAAGAGGTATTTATTTTCATACTTTAAGGAAGATAGATTAGCTTTGAAAGACTAGTTTATAAAATTAAAACTTGAATAACGTATAAATGGTAATAGCTTATGGAATCAGTGGGGAGTTCCTTTTAAAAATCAGGTAACTTAAGTATGGAGTTGATAGCATAATTTAAAAAATCCTTTATACTTTCCAAGGATTTAGCTGTGAAATTACAATTTCTTTAGACAAATATGTGCCAAATTATTACTGAACTGGAAGAGACTGTCTTAAAAGGTGGGGTCCCCATTCCAGCTGTAGCAAAACCAGGCATAGAGATTTTGAAAACAGAAAACACAGAAAAGTGGGGGAAGGGCAAGTTCTGTGAATCTGTTCTGCTGACTGCACTTCCTTGAGGAAGAACTCAGCTCTGTTGATGACCTCCCACAGCTTAACAAACAGAGGAGGAAAATGAGTGGTGGGAGAGGAACTTGAGTCTTTACCCTAGCACCGCTTTCTTGTATAGTTTCCCTGCTTGGTTGAAAGAGTAGGTGATTCCACATTCCCTCTGTGCAAACCATGTCAGTGTTGCATCTGTCTGCCACTGGCAGATTGCTAACGCTTGCACTGTACGCTACTACTTGGCAAGAATCTAGCTTGGAACCAGCAGAGAGGCTTTTGATAAAGGGCAGGAAGAAATAAACCACTCCTTTTTCTCAAAGCTGTCTAGTGAAGAGAAGATATGTTGCTGAAACTGCTATCTTGGACCAGCAGAGTTTGAAGGCTACTGGGGTAAAAGCTCACGCAGTATCTCCACAGAGATGATTGAAATGGTTCTCCGTGTACATGATGATGGCTGAGTGGCTGATAAGGTTAAATGCTTGGCCACATTTGAGCTTTTGTGTTTGACTTTGACAACCTTTAGTCCTTGATTACAGAATTCTACTGTTTCTGAAATATTAGGGCAACTATATTGTTGTTAGAAGTTTGCAGAAGAAACACTTATGTAAACAGGGGTGTCCTGATGCTGCAGTTTAAACAGGAATCATGTTAGCAGTCCCCAGACAACTGCTTATTAGACTTGAAGTGGCAGTAATTATTATGGAGAGTCATTCACAAAGGAATCAGGCAAGTGCATCCACCTTCAAGAGACATCACTGTGTCATAATGCAGCCCATTTTCTTTCCCAGTTAATAGTAGGTCTTCTAGGATTCTTTATGGGCAAAAGCATTGAAAAAATAATTAGGCTTGCTCTACCCTTTTGCTCTTTCACATGTGGGGAACTAGGTATATATGAGTGCAGGCACAGCCTTAATAGACACTGTTGGCTAATCCCAGCTTGCATACATATGCATAATGTGGTTCTGAAGAGCCATTGTTTTTGTAAGGTAAGTAACTGCTGTCATGATATTCAGCCATTTATTCACAGCAGTTGGCTGCAGCTGTCATTAAAAAGATTTTCTTTTATTCTTTTTTCATAGTGAATAGGCTAGACAGAAAAGGTATTTCAATTTTGTTGTCTTGGCTAGAGCAAATATTTATTTCTTGCTGTGTACTGGTTATTGAGAAGATGATGAAACCAAGATTTACATGCAGATTTTGGATTAGAAGCATGGGTTCCCCTCTGTCAGAGTCCAGTACTCTCTGACCAGGTTCTTTTAGAGTAATGTTTAATATGAAAGTTTACTTTGGAGTATTTGATGTTATGTGGGATTTCTGATTTAGCAGAATGATACAGCAATATACTGAAATCGCAATACAAGTGTATACACTTAACAAAATATAGCAATTGCAATATACAGTTCAATCACAATACCGATGTGATGCCCATTACCGATCTTTATAGTATGCTCACCCTCACAACGCTGGGTGTCCCCAGCCACCAGGAAGGAATAGGTGGGTTGAAGCCCGCTCAAGCCAGTTGCTCTCTTTGAAATTCTTTTGTTAGTTGTTCGGGTTTTATACTCTATGTTGGATTGAGTCACATATAAGCTTCCCCCCAGGTCTGACTAACTCAGGGAGACATTCACACTCTTGATAAACTCAGGAAGAAACACTTGCACCAGTTGATCCACTCAACTGACATAGCTGTTTATCTAAAACAAAGGCCACCCTCTGGTCCCCTTTGTGTTGAGATAAAGTCAGCTTTCTGTGTCACAGCTGTGGTTAATGAGTCACATCCTACATTATTCCTGAGTTTCCTTGGCACCTCGCCCTTGCCCATCTCCTCTGAGCCTTCATCCATTGTAGGGATTTATTGGTTGGTCACACACTCTTAGATTTATACAGACTTCAAATGTCAGTCCAAGGTACAGGTATTTCGTTTGTCAGGACATAGAGACAACAAATTATGTTCCCTTTTGTCCCAATATATGGCAAGACCTAGAGTAGATGAGCTCTCTCAAAGTTGGGCAAGGTCTCAGTTATGTTATTCCTCCTTTAGGCTTGTTCTCTGTTCACTTCTTAAACTTTGTCACAACAGTCACTGCTTCTGCCTCCATCTCATTCTGTCCCTCTATGTGTTTCTCTTCTCAATTCACAAGCAGTCTACAGAATTCATTAGCTTCAAAATTTGTTGGTTGTAGAACACCACAGTCTATTTAGTGCACTTCGTGCATATGACCAGGAGAGCTACTGCAGACATTCAACTCTTGATTGTCTTTGTATTGTTTTTAAGCACTGGCAATTGAATTAGTCACTGTATGATTTCTTGAAGAGGAGAAAGCTTTTTATTGTAATTGTAACACACACTTAAACAGAGATAAAAACAAAATTTCCAGAATAGGTTGTTTTGAGCTTGCTTTTGAAACAAAAAAATTTCTTTAGGTACTAGTCAGGGTTAAAATCATTTGAATGGAGTGATTGTCTTTTTGCCCTTAAAAAAAATCAGCAAATAAAATTCATTCTATTGACTGAAAAAGTTTTTAGTTACCATGTTAAGCTACTGAAATACAGCTGTCTATGTAAATAAAACTATGGTTACTCCAAGTACCTTGTGTGATTGTTTAATTGGGCCCAAGCACAGGGCGTGTTGTTCTCATCATACTCAGGAAAAATAAGTTTAACATTACGTGCTTAGAGTTTCAGTCCTTTATTGAGGACTTTTTGTGAAAATATCAGCCAGAAGTAACAGAAAAATCCACTGCTTATCCTTTTCCTTGATTCTTTTTTCATTAGCACAGGCACCAAACTGCTACAAAAATCCAAGATAATAGTATAATAGTATGTTTTCACTGAGAAGATTTGGGCTGTATCTAAAATATGTGGTAAAAATCCAATTAAACTTCTTGATACATCTCACTGCTTAACTCGCAAAGTTAAAAAATAAAATTGGCTGGCTAATGAACAGAACCAGCAGTCTTTAACGTGCTTTTGCAGAGGTGTTTTCTCTTGCTATTTAAACCTTATTTTCTTGAAGCAGCTTCCATTTAACATCAGGCTTTCATTGATTAAGTAAATATATCTGTAGTTAAATGAAGTCACAATGCAAGAGTCCCATGTTACAACTGGTAAACAAAATCCATAAAATATTTCCCTACTGAAAACACCATATAATGAGAGGCAAAATTCTAGGAATATATTGATTTAAAAGAGGAAATCAAGAAAATATATTTTAATGTGATTTTTGTTTCAGAAGGAAAGATTTTAATGCTTTATTTAAAAATAATTTTGTTTAAAGAATTGTGTGTTACGGTTTTTGTGTTAAAAATGACTCAACCTATGTAAACCTATGTAAAATGCTTTGGAATTGTTGGGAAGATTCAGAGTGGGCTTTGAATAATAATAAACTTTGAATAATAACTATTGAAATAAAACAATTTCAATAAATGTTTTTTTTTAAAGAAATGGAAATTCTGAGTTCTCACATTTCTCTCACATCTCTGCAGTTGTAATCTTTCATATAAAATGAGGTGTACTGAGCTGACCACTTTTTCTCAGCAAATAGATCCTCGTGGCTATGATCATAATTCCATGGAACTATCAGCTTCGTGTTCAACCAGCTGTTACAAAAGCAAATTAAGTATTAGTAATTATTAGGAAAGGAATAAAGAACCTCATTATGCAACTGAGTAAATTGTTATGCCTACATTTTGAATACCTTTTGTTATAGAAGAATTGGAAAAGGTTCAGGAAAGAGAAGCAAGGAGGGTCAAAAGTGTGGAGCCTTCTTTGCAAGGAATGACTGGGTAGAGGACTCTTTTACTTGGAAGAGTCAAATTTGGGAAGGATATAATAATGGCCTACAAAATTATGGACAGGATGGAGGGCATGAATAAAGAACAGTTGTTCACTGTCCCTTTCACTTCAAGAGCTAGGGGTGATTGCATGAACCTAGCAAAAGAGAGATGGAGCACAAGGAGAAGACTGCAGTACTTTATGCGAGGGTTAGTAGATATTGAAACTACTTGCCAAGTTACTTGTGGAAGCCAGGCATTCGCATGGGTTGAAAGGTTGGCTGGGTAAGTTCACAGAATAAAAATCTATTGAGGGCTACTAAATACCTGGAAGCATATCTCTCTCAAAAAGTCTGAGCTGAAAATTGTTGAAGCTAGGAGAGCGTTGGTGCAGCTGCCACTTTATGCTTGCATTCTTTCTTCGACATTCTCTTATGGTATCCTGAAGGCAGGGTACTGGGATGTAGGGAACATTTGGTCTGGCCCAGTGTTGAAATTCTTATATTCTTGTGTTTGTACCAAGTTTGATTTGTCTTCCTAATGAGCTGCTCTTCTTTATGAATGACCGTTAGCACCAAGACTTTTATCTCGCATACATTAAGGCGTGTTAGCACAATGAAAATGAGACTAGAGAACTATGGTAATTTCGTATGTTGGGGATGTTCATATAGTGCAGACAAAAAAGGCCTGCCTAAGTGATTTAGGAATTTATGCTTTTTGAAAGCCAGAGGGACTTCAGCTTTAAGCCATTTAAGCTCTTTTGAAGACTTGCCATAGAAATTTCAAAGAAAGCCAAAGAGCTTCCAGTGAACTTAGCTGTTGCTGTTATAGATCCACACCTCCCCATTTCTGCATTTCTCACTCTGGTCTGGACAAAGCACCAGCATTTGTTGGATCCTTTGCTCAGCAGTTCCAATATCCTATTCACTTTTTTTATTGAGTTATATTTCTGCTGCCTGAACTTGCTGAAATAGCTGAGTTTGAGGTATTATGGGCGTGTATCTAGCAAGGAAGAGGTTAGGAATTCATGACTAGGAGTCAAAGGGTGGGTAGAACTGTGGTAACTAATGGATCATTTGGGGCTACCATGCAACTTTTGGTTGCCTAAATCACTTTCAGGTACGTGCTTCTAAGTTATGTAAGCACCTTTGGAGGTTTTTTTCTACGTGTAGTGGAGTTAATGGCTTTATACTAATTTATATTAGCTGATCTTTAGGTCCTAAAGTGATGACTCTTTGTCTGTGTATGCATTTTACACCTAGACATTTCTGCCTATTTCTTTATAATGTGTTTTCATGTCAATGTCTAACTAAAAATCATTTGCAAGACAAAAATAAAAAATGTGAATGCATTGCTTGTTTAAAAAAAAATCCAAAGGTTACAGAAGATAAAATAGCTAAAACATATGTGATAAAAATGTACATAATGTGCATACATGATAGGATTACATTCATAGCACATTAAATCTTCTAGTTGCATAATTCTGAGCCTAATCCTACACTCTGGAGTTTACTAAAGTGGTTTTTGAGTTTGAGAGTTTTTTCTATGTAAGTATTGTAAGTGTTGTAGAATGAGACTCTTAAGAGGACCCTTAAGTAGGAGTACTTGCAAAGTACTTTTCACTGTGAGTAAGGGCAGATAAACTGGACATTTTGTGAATGAAGACATATGTCTGATATTCCCAGAAAATTGTCAACTAATCGTTTGCAGTTTACTGAAGGTTAGAAGGGGAAGAAAGGCCATATCCACAACAAAACTTGTAAAAGTATTTGCAGTCTGTTACTGCTGTAGTTTCTCATTTATTTCTGTACAACAGAGCTGAAACTTGGTTAGTAGTCATAGCTGCTAACTGTGTTTCCCTCCTGCCAGAGGGCCAGACTAGTGGCTTCCTATACATGGTTTAGCATAATATTTTCTGCTTTGTGGCGGGATGCCCCCAACCACGCCTATGTAATTGGTGTTGCTAGTCTTCCTTTTTCCCAGACTTTTTTACATTAGAACACTCCAAAGAGCATTGCCCTACAAATTGCTTGAGCGGTTCTGACTGAATGTCCCTTGAACAAAGGCTTTATGCATTAGTTGCCAGGTTTTCCCCAAAGACACTGATACGAAATGGGTCAGGAGTGCACTTGGAGTAGATATGCAAACATTGCTGTTCTGTTCTTCAGGCTAGCTTTAAGCTAGGTCACATCCATGCAGCTCCTTCCAAATTTTGGCTAGGTACTGAGCAAACTAAAATTGTGGAACCCAATTTTGAGGAATAGAATGCAACAAATTAAATATTATCTACGTTCTGGTGATAGTGTAAATCCAGAACCTCTCTGTGGTTTCTGAACAGTTGTAAAGTCATGATTGTCGCATATGTGGATAGCTCCAAAATTCTGATACATTTAATATAAATAATTCTACTGTGGATCAGGAGTTATCCCATGCAAAGAAAATGAGAGATGTCATGAAAAGGTTTTGAAATGCTGCTTGCAATTTTGCTACCTTTAAAGTCTCTGATTATATCTGTTGGTTTGCAGTCTCCAGCCTGCAAGTCCTGTGCCTTATAATCCTAACTAATTTTCTATGTTCAGATTTACATTATACAATTTTGACTTCCTTTTAGGGTTTAGTCAAAGATGTACATTTTTTTTAATGCCTGATTTTGTCGAAAGTGCCTGATAGAGGAGACTCAGTGCTGAAGGGGACCTAAAGCCTAACTTAGCTTATAATAAACACATTCTGAAGAAGATGGATGGATTCATCTAAGAATGGGATAAACCAGCAAGAAGGCCTGGAGCTCATTCTGAATGATGGCTTATGCTATCTGTACTGCAACCAGTGACTATATACTGAATATACTGAAGACATACGCAAATCTCTTTAAAATAGCTGGCTTGGGTGCCAGTACTTTAAGTGCAGAAGCACAGAACTCAGTGCAGAGTGTAAAAATGGAGGGATGCAAGTTGAATCTTCAGGTAGCTAGCCTAGACTGAGCCCATTGATGCTGCTGTGATTGCAGTGTTGATATCCCTCAAAATTATTTTTATAGTAAGACAGGCCTACTTGTGGAAGCTAACTAATGATCACTTGGGCCGTCGATCAGTCTGGGCCAAGCCAATCCTCCTAAAACTGTGGAGAGGGAACTCATGTGGTGGAACTCATGTTCACTGAAGATCATAAAAGAAAATATATGGAGGAAGGAGGAATGAGATATATCAGCAAGGCTGTACCTGCTGAATACAGAACAGAAAAAAAGAAGAAATTACTTCTAGTGACAGACAGATAAAGGCAGAGTAGAGAGTGAAGTGACACTGCCAGTCCAAAACCTGCGAGAGGCAGATTTTGGAACCACAAGTGCCAGGCTGTTTCTTTAGTGCTGGAATTTGCTTATAGAACTTGTCTCTGGAATAATTCTAGAGTGGATGTTGTCAGATAAAATAGTTTAATATTTTGTAGAGTGTTCATATGCCTTCATGTTATGGTGGATGATCTGACACTTCCCTACTTTGTAGTCATGTATAGTCTGTAGAAAGTTTCTGATTACAAGAAGAACATATGGAAAGGAAGTATTTTGTCTGTTCCAAATTTTCGTGTGATGTTAATATGTCGGTGGACAGCAAGAAAGTATATCTGTATTTTCAAGCTACCTATTTTCAAACCATGAAAAAGAACYTTCATAGGAAAAAGACTGTAAATGAGTATCACTCCTGAACTAATTAGCAGAATTGGTACTATTTGAATGTCTGTCTTATACCAGGAGAATATTGACATTGTCCTGTTAAGCTCCTTTGGGGTGTCTGTCTTAGATTCTGATCTAGTTAGGTACCTAACAATTTATAGCACTCATTATCCCATACTTTCCGTGCTCTAACTTTCTTCTCATTATTTGGTATTTGCTGTAGCTGGTAAGGACAACTTGCCGTGTGAGAAACATAGCTAACATTGAAAAAGGAAGATAACTAAAAAGAGTTAAACCTGAGAAAGTGCCAAACTGTGTATAAATACAGAAAATCTCAGAAAGCAGATGGTGGCTAAAATCTCTAAAAACTCTAATTTCTTTAAAATCAGAAGATTTTTAAGCCAGTCCTCTGATTTTTGGTCTGACAACCTTTTATTGGTGATTTGAACTGGTGTATGAGGCCTATGTGTGGTCTCTAGCTGAGAACTCTTTCTGGGTCTGTATCTTGTCTTTAGAACTATTTCTCCTTCTTTATAAACTCATCTATGAAGTCCTCTATTTCCATCTAATTAATATCTTTCCCAGTAGTTCTACTACATGCTTACATGACACATCATGACAGTATTGAAGGAAAACTTCTCTGTTGATGTATTTTTCATGAACTTAGTTGAAAAATGTATTTTTAGAAACTTTAGATTTGGGGTAAAGTTTGTGTTGCAAGAAACTCTGTAAAATCAACATCTCAAAATAAGCTATGTACATCTGTCCTAAATACACTGGTGATGCTCTTTGGGATTGTACAGCTCTCCCAAATGCTGATAATACCACTGATTATGGTAAATTTGCAACTGTTATTCTAATGGTACATTGTCAAAACTGATGAAGACAAATGAGAACATGAAAAAAAGAGGTTGTTCCAGAATAGAATTTTTTACTGTTGTGGGTGCATTTGCAATTTAGAAAGCAGCAGTATGTAAATGTTTCATCTGTACTGCAATTATCTTACATATTTGTTTTCATATAAATCAGGGAATGAGAACTTGCAGTGGTAATATTTTTCCTAGCTGTAACTCAGAATTTCATTTATCCACCCAAGTTAAGTATCAGAAGAAAGTCCCATACAGCCAGACATTTGATGTCTATGGCAGTTTTAAAGACATGGAAAACTAATAATAGAAAAAGCTATTTCTGTTGAGTGATGTGTAACTTGTATATTATGCTTTTCCTTCCTTGGTTTAAATAGCTCTTTTTGGTTTGAGGTTTTTGAGGAAGAAACTAAATAAGACGTGTACTTTATTTTAAGGCAAAATGCTGTTGCGGTGTACCACTTTCTATAAGGCTAAGCAGATGCTATAGTAAAGCTTTTAGAAAGAAATCAAGAAGTAATGTGTTGTAAGAAGTATTGCTGTTCATAAGCTGTGCAAATCAAATGAATGACCAAATTTCCGTAAAAGTGGTGAACTGCTGAAGAGTTATGATAAAAAGCCTATTACAAAAACTGAGTAAATCTATAAAGTATTCATTTTATATCTGTTTTCCACACAATTCTTTAGCATTAGTTACGTTGTCTGCACCTGTAAAATAAACACTCTTTTTATCCTAGCAAAGTAGATGTATATAAAAAAATTAAGGTGAAGCTCCAAACTACTCACCATTTTTCATTTTTTTATTTTCTGTAATTTAGAAATAGGAGCTGGAATTGTCTGATAGTTCAGTGAGCTTTTTGATCCCTTTAAGAGAAGTCAGAGGTCCTGCTTTGGATACAGCTACAGTTCAGCTTATAGTTTGTAGTTCTAGGTATTGAAACTAGGTGAACTTACTTTTTTTAGAATAGTTTTTTGACTGGAATTTAACACTTACTCAGATATAAGACCTATATGATCAGATGCAAAGATAAGTCAAGATGCATAGCTTAGAGGAAGAAAAAGTAAAAAGATCAGATCTAATGAACTGGTTAGGTTTTATCATTGGACAAGTGTACATTAAAGGGATAGTCCTTATTTGAACAGTTTATGGTCTAAACCTATTACAATCAAAAAAAAGTGTCAAAAAAGTAAGATCTGATTTAAAACAAGTGAAAAATAAACCCTTCCTTTCAGGGATGACATATTTGGAAATGTTCCCTTTAGTAGTAGTTGGCTGTTTCCTTTTAGTTAGGACAGAACCAATCCTTAGGTTTAATTTTGTTTTCCAACAGCCTTTCCAAGCAGGTTTGTCAGCAAATCTTGTGATATTATATTTATGAAGTGTATGTGCAGCTGTCTTGAACCTGTGATAGAGCTTTATGTTCATTAGTATCTATCTGTCAGGTTGGTCTTGGATTCATATGCTCTTTACATTTACATTGTTGGTAGTTTTTTCCTCAGATGCAATTTGCCATGACTCTTCTCTTTGTTTCTTAAACTCTTTTGTTATGAAATATTCTTTCAAAAGTCTCAACTACTTCTGCCTATATCTACCTCAAAGATTACTCAGGCATATTGGAGAGGTAGCTTTCAGGTGATTTTGTAGTAGGCTTATGTGTTTATAAGTCATTTGTATATTCATAGTGTTTTTGAACAGTTTGCATTTCTAACAAAGTTTTCCTTCCTTCTTCATATATCATACTTCAGGAAATATATGTTCTGGTTGTTCCTGTTGATTACTTAATTTCTTTAAAGTATAGTCATTGCATATATTAGTTCGCAATGCTAGTATTCATGTATGTTTCCAATCCTGTTACAGGCATATGCTAGTGCTAATTTCAGGCAGGTAGTTCTTTCTGTCCCAGTGGACGTTTCACAGCTAGTTATAACAAATCTTTATAGAGACTTTTTTCCTTTAGTGGGCAATTTCAAATAATCAGAGTGGTGAAAAAGGGCAATGTTATTTTTGAATGTATAAATATGGATTATCAAGTGGGAATAGGTAACTGATTTTGCCTTTGTGTCCACTAGTGCTAATCAGAACAACTTTTTGAATTGTAATGCACGTATGTCAAAAAGTTTTAAAAAGCCCTAGAGCCCAAAGGAGGGCTACAGAAAGGCTGTATTGTATTGGTGCGACACTGACCAAGCTCCGTTTATTCATCTTGGTTAAGATAAGATTAACAAATGACTTGATCATGGAAGAGATCTTTAATGGGGCAGGAGGACTCAGCTGTGCTGACAAAGGCATAACAAGATCCCAGAGATGAACACTGAAGTTAAATAATCCAATCTTGAAATAACTGGTCTTTTTCTTAGGTTGAGGGGGAATTAACTAAGCTTTAGAAATATTAGAAGAAAAATCAATTAGGTATTAAGATACAAACTCAGAAGTTCCCTAAGCTACAGAACTGGGAGGCTATATCAGGGGAGGTACCCTATGCTTTTCTACTCCTATTATTTCTGTAAGCACTCGCAAAGAATTTCTCTTGGGGGAAAGACAAATGAACCTTATAACCCAGTGCAGTTGTTCTCAAATTCTTATGTTGAAAGTAGCTTTTAATGTGAGATTAAATAGCTTTTAATGAACTGCTTAAATCTAGCTTCTACGATAAATTACTTGCCTTTTTATGCAAGGGATAGGGGGAGATAAGATTTAATCATTGTCATGATGCTTTCTAGCCTTCAACTCTGTGAATTTGTCCCTCCTTTTTTTATGGCAGGAACACACTTGCTTTTATGTGAACTTCATAGTTGGATTATTACATGCAGTACAGCTTCAGCTGACAGCTTGCAGGGATCAGGAAGAATCCTCCCTCTTTTCCCTGCAATGTACAACTAGATGGGAAAAACCCTCTTCCCCTAAAGCATCTGATATTTGCCATAGTTGGAAGTAAGTTATCTGAAAAGATGGATGAGTGCTTATAGTATTTGCGGAGAACCCATCTTTCTTATGTATTTGACTTGTGTCCTTCTCAAGTGATCAGGATCATACTAATCATCAGATTAGCAAAAGAAATTTTTCCACAGATCAGCTTTGCTGAGGCTTCTTTACTGAGGCTTCTTCAAGAGATAGTCCATAGCTTACATCTATACTAATAAATTAAACATGGCTGTGACTGTTCTCTTTTACTGACAGCCGCTGGCACAGAATTGCTTGTGTCCACAATATTAAGCTGTCTTCTCCAGAACAGGCTGCATGCAGTTTGCCTGTTTATAATTGTGTGTGGCCAACTTCTGAGCTTTTCCTGGGAATTTTTGAGTTTATTAGTTTGCATGGGACAAATCTGTGCAAGGGACTATTTTAACAATTTGATAATGCGAGTGACACTATTCCAGCATACATGAGTGGTCCCTGTCACTGTTTAATTAGTAGTATAGACATAACCTGCACGTATATTTTAAAATGGGCACACTAGCACTTCGCGTCCTTCTGTTTGATTCATGGCATGACAGGAGTTACAACCACTCCAATTCTTGACCGTCCTGTTGAGTTGGAATAATCTGTCTGTGCGGTTCTCTTCCGGGTGGCTTTCAGTCAGCCTTGTCAGTGACAGCTGTTCATCCATCATGCATTTCCCACTTGTCTGATGTGGCTCTTCAGCAGCCCTGCAGGTGTGCTTAAAAGGCCCAAGTCTGTTCCTCATCTGCCTCATCAACTGACTTCCGGTCCATTCCAGGTATGAATAGACACACAGTGTACAATCTTGTCTCTTACTGCTTTCCACATTGCACTTCCCCAGCACGGTCATATTTCAGGCACATATGCTCCCACTTTATCAGGAGACATATGATCTGCTCTTCCAGCTTGAGTAGAGGATTTACTTTGTTGTGTCCAAATGAAGAGGCTGCCGTCTCATTCCTCTTTTCTGCAACCTGAGTATCTGCATTTGTAAACTCAAATTTTGTGTTGAATGAAAAAGGAAATAAAGTCCCGTGTTGCAAACTGTGAGATTCTTATTTTTGCATAACTCTGGCTGTTGTTATCTTTTGTTTTAATGGTTGGTTGAGATCTTTCTTGATTTGGAGATTTGCACTTTTTTTGATTGTTTGTGGTTCCTGAAGTATTTACGAAGGTCTTGGCTACAACTCCGACCCATTTTCACCTTTGTATTTCTTGTGAAAGAGAGATCAGTTCCATCTGTTCTCACTGATTATCTGAAAGATTGGTCATTTCAGGGTTTCTTGGGTTGAAGTTACTATATGGCAAATATTGCCTTTGTACTCTCCCCCATTTTGGAACTGTTTCTTCTCTAGCAAGAAGCGTATTTTCAGTGCTCCCATGAAATTTTATTTCTGGTCTTTCAACTGTGAATTTGTACAGTTTGCTTAGCTGAGAGGGAGGGCATTCACCTGATGGGTGTGATCTGCTCAGCCATCAGTCATTTCTCCAACCTTCACAACTTTTTTTTTGTTTGATGATTTGATAAGCAGGAAAGGATCTATGAGACAATTTTCTGTCATGGTTGGAAAGCCCATTTGGATGTTTGCCTGACTTAGAACTAGTGATCTGCAAAAGAACAATCTCTCTGCAGTGTTTCAGAGATTTAGGCAAGGTTTTTTTTGTTTTTTTTTTCATCTTCAAATTTTGCGTGTTTTGGTGATGGTGCACAGCAGTGCCTCATACTGTATAAGCAAACAAGGGTGAACAGGGCTCCTTTCTTCTGTCAGGAAGCAATGAAGCTGTGGATGTGCGGTATTGTCATAGGTGTTTACTTCTTGGCGGTTCATCTTCCTTGTATCCACCTCAGAAGGTCTGTGAGTATAGATCAAGCTGTGGCGAGCTTTTACTCAAGTGGTGACAGCTCAGGGAAAGTTTATTTGTTATCAGGGTCACCAGGAATTTTCACAGGTTTGTCTGAGGCCGGACTGAGATTTAGGAGACCTGCCAGATGTTCTTCTCTTCTCATGGAGGAAGGTATTCTCTATACTATTCCTCTAGTTCTTATACTTAAGGTTTTCTTTGAAAGTGCAGCAGGACAGGATGGTGATGTTTCTCATTGTTCTTGCTTGGAGTTCTTGGAAATTTTGTTCTCTGCACCTAATTTGAAACTGTGCTCTTTTTTTCCCCTAGATTTGTTATTCTCAGAAATTAGGTGTCAAGCTTCATCTACTTTTGAAACTCTATCAGGATGGCTACATAGTTCTCTGCATTCATTTTTTTTTCTAATCCGGGTGATTCTTGACAACAGGAGGAAAGTATTAATTAAATGGATGCCGTCTTTACTCCTTCACCCAATATTGTGCCTCTCCTGAACCATTCAGATCTTGTGCAGTATTAGATAAGTTTACAGTCATCATTTGAGTAAAGGGATTTTCAGATGCTTTATAAAGTGTTACTGACAAAGTAACTGATAGAAGTCACCCCTCTTAAAATGTATATGTGTAATCTTTCTTCAAAAGGGAAAGGTTAGCATAGTAACTCTCAGATTTTGATATGTACAGTCCACATTTATGTGTGTATTCTACCCTGAGTCTCTTTCAGGTGTTATTCTTCAGTGAGAGGAACTGATGTAGACATGCTTCCTCTTTCATACCCTGCACTGAACAGAAAGAAAGAAGGAGCAAGAGAATTCCCTCCAGAGATAATAAAAAGGAAAACTTTTTAGTGTCATGTGGCCAGCATGAGAACTCCCACAGTTAAAATATACATAAGGACTACACTTCTCAGAGACCATGACATGAGTTACTTGTAAAAAAAAAGTCATCTCTTTTTGCTATTTTGTTTAGTTGAGATTTGAAAGTTAGCAGTGTGAAAAAGAGCCAAGTAGATTGGTGGTTTTTTTGGCTTTAAATTCTGTGAAATTATGAAAAGCCGTCTGTTGGGTCTTCATGGTTGACTGGGTTCCCTGGTAATTCAAAATAAAGTTGGAGGAAGTAGAGTCAAAAACAGAAAAGACAAATTAGGCTGATTTGATTAAATCATATAGAGAAGCAGATGATAGAATTGAGCCATTCAATACCTAGAAGTGATGTGAGTTTTGGAACAAATCATGAGCAGAAGCCATCCAAATGAAGGGAAAAAATGAAAAAACAGAGCTTGAAAGCAACAATGTGAGCAAAATGAATCCTTTGATATTGAAAACTTTGAGGTTTTTCACCTGTTAAACAGAAAAATAAGAGAATGTGTGAGTCTGCTTACAGGAAATTATTATTGGCTATAAAATTTAAATATTTAATGAAGCCATTATTAGAATGCCATGACTGTTTTGCATATGTTCTTGTAGAAATAGTTAGAACTTGTTGGAAAACAAAATAGTATTTTCCTTAATTTCATTTAATTATCTAATTTAAGTTTCGTTATCCCCCAGGTTTTCTTGCCAATGCTAGCCTATGCATAATGAAGAATACTAGCTACCCAGCACAAAAAAGAGGGTACGGTAGTCTTGATTTTTCAAAACTGTAAGAGAAACAAGGATTTTATTTCATATAACTCTCTCCTGTTGCAGTTCTTTATGAAACTGAACCTAATGTGAAGGAGTACCTCCAGATTCATACCTAAACGCGAATAAGCAGATTCAGGTCAGAAAGGCAAAATTACACCTCCACTGAAGTTAGCAACAGCATTTTCTTTGAGTTCAGTGGAACTGACTTTCTTCTTAAACATACATTTTATCTAAGGGTGTATGTCTATAATTGTTTTTTCCTACTAACATTAAATATTAAGAAAACATTAGAAGAATAATACTTCTTGTGTGTTGCACAGACTTCCTTTTTTTGAGTTCAAAACTAGATATTAAAGGAATTTAGGGAAGTTTAGTTTTTCTCACTAAAATATGCCTGACCCCTGTCTACTTTCCTTGAGAAAAAATTTTGCGTCATGAACTTCAGTAAGATTAAGTTCAGACTCTGTCCTAAATGCATAAATAATAATTCTGTTTCTTTAAAGACGTAAGGGACAGGAAGTGTACTCTCTGCCTGTGTTGTCTTATAGCTGTCTGACTGACAAAACCTAGTTGTATTCCAACACATTATATATAAGAATGCTGATTTGATTACCTCTCCCTCCCCAAATAGCAAATGAGAAATCAGTGGGAGCTTTATGTACATGTAGGATGACACAGTTTGTGCCTCCTCAGTGACATCAGTGCACATCAACATTTGACTTCAAAATTAGGACTTAACTCAGCAAACTGCTCTGTGCTTAGTCCATTTAAAATCACAGGGATTCCATATGGCCACAGCAGTCTACATGCACAGAGAATTTACTGGATTTGATCCAAATTTTAAGCTTTGTTATTTTGTCCATGGATTTGGCTTTCAGACAGAACTTACTCTGTTAGCACTGAAAGGTGTATATCTCATGATCAGGCTTCTAAATGAACCCATATTTGAAAACAGTCATTATATGTTACTTTTAAAACAAATATCTGGTGGTCTGAAATTAGTAAATATTTGGGTTAAAAATTAAAGCATAAAGGTCATATCTTCTCGTCTTTGTTTTCACTCACCATTCAAAATCACGAGAATTATTCTGAAACATCTTGCAAGGAAATAATTTTAAATCCTTGAAAATCAAAGACATTGTAATTCTCATACCTCTAGCCATTTCATGGGTTTTCATATTCAAAATGTAGAGTTATAATTCATTGACCATTGTATGTACTATTAGATATGTAACAGAAAGCATTTTAATTCCATTTTCAGCTTGAGATACTTGTATGTTAATTACACAGAAGCTCATTGAGCTTCTTTATTTGAAGGATCATATCCAAAACGATGAAAGTTTTCCTTTAAAGACATTATTAGTTTTTGGCAGGAATGTGTTTTTCATTTTAATTTGTTGTGGTGTACTCTTAGGACACATATAATCATTGGAAGATAATGAAAAGAGAAATCTGATACCAGTTTATCAGATTTTTGATGATTTTTGGTGCAATAATTGAGAGTTATAATTTTTAATGAGAATCAAAGAAAATTTGAATAGTAGGAGTTACAATTAATACTGTTTAGTTTTTAAATGCTATGTGAGATTCTAAGAGAATTCCAGTATGTTCAAAAACTGAAAGTTGTTAAACTTGAATTGGTAGCAGTCTACAGACATGCTGCTGTAACTTCATAACAGCATGGTAGACTGCTTTATGGAGCTGGTGATTACAAAGATCCACTTTAACCATTTTTCTCTTACTGGCAGGTGTCCCACTGGCCTGAGGCCAGCGGCTGTGAGTGTACGGCAGCTTGCGGTTTACACCAGAGTGTAGAAAATGCCAACACCAGCTGGCTGCACATAATTAAGCTGATTGCGGTCTGACAACTTGAACTATGATACAAATATGTGATAAATACACAAAATATCCTACAGATTTGGTTCTCTGACATACTTTATCTACTTTTTTATCCTTAACAGATATGATATCTGCACTTACAAAAACAAGCCTTGCGGAACACTGGGTAAGATTATAAAGAGAAATTTCATCTTGTATTTGCTGTTTGTTTCCTTGCTTTAATCTCAGATATTGATTTATTGGCTGATTAGGCATTTTAACTTTATGCTTTCAAAATTTTGCAGTTCTGTAGGCATGAACAATAAAAGGTAATCTAGATGGGTTTATACTTTGATAAATTACTGGAACTTTAAATTAAGTGAGCTGCTGTTGGGCATTCCTTTTCTGGCAGCTGTAATGCTGATAAACCTAGCAGACGACACAAACTTACCAAGCAATAATTAGAGGAAAGGACTTACTSTGTATTTCCATTTAATCTGTCTTCATGATCTATTAAAAAATACAAACAAAAGATCTCAGAAAAAAAAACTACAAAAGAAACAGAAATAGACTTTGAGGTTTACACTGTTGCTGTGTTGTATACAGAGAGGTGCAGGCTCAGACTTCTTTCACAGACCTAGGGAAAAATAACACAGTGATATAAATTACAGTAGTATTGGAATTCCACAGTGCTTTGACAACAGAGAAACACACATAGCAACCTTAGGTGCAGGATGAAGAGCTATTGTTCTCTCTAAACCTAAATTTTTCACCAAAAGTTATACCTACTGTATTATAGTTATTACCTTTCATGGTGCTTTAAATTTATGAAATATTATTCAGAGACTAATTTATAATTTTTTTCAGTTTGGATTCTTTCATAAGCCTCTTTCTCAGCTATAATTAAAATATAATTCTAATTCAGCTAGTTCAGTTTATTAATATTTTTCTCATATTCAGAGCCCATCACTATACTTGCTTTGTCTGTCCCTCTATTACTGTATGCTTTGACAGTCTTAACACATGTTGATTTTTCTACAAGTGGTCCCACTCAAGTTAGTAGGAAACTTGTGGTACAGGGAAGTGATTTACATGAGAAATGTTATCAGAATTTTGCCTTTTGTAAATATAAGCAGTATTCATGGCATGTTTTAGTATACAACAAATGCTAACGATTATTTCTAAATTTACTAATTGCTTTACTGTGAAGTCTGTGTGGAGGATACAAACCTGAAGAGACTGTCTATACTATGTCATAGAATTGGCTTTGCAAGTGTTAAAAGAAGAAATTGAAAGGAAGTGCATTCACGCATGCATTTTGATATTTATATGTGATATTTTTAACACAGTTCATTAGTATATTAGTTCGCTGTATTTGGCATAAAGGCAGATTCTGCTCCAGTTGAATCCAGCATAACAGAGGATAGACTTTGGCACATGCTTTGTTAAACAAAAGGCTTGATTTAAAAAAAAATTTCACTTGTGGTATCAGTTCCAACTCACTGTTACTGGACCCTTGGCAACAGAACCACAATGATTTGTTTGCATTATAGGCATTGAATTGGAAGAGAGACAAGGCCCTGTGGCCCTTTTGCAGCAAAGCATTTAATATGCTTAAGTTCCACTGACCTCCTGTAACTAAAGTTAAGCACCTGTTAAAGGGGTCTCATGAACAAAAATCTCAGAGAGGTCTCAAAGTGTCAGAAGAAACCTGAATCATTTGTGTTCAAGAGATAAAAAGAAGTAAAAGATTTACTGTGGGATAGATGTCTTTCTCCTATTTCAGCTTCCTAAAATAAGGAGTCTTGTAAGGAGCTGTTTAGAAAAGATAGACCTCAAATGTCGTCTGTGGCTGCAGTGGAGGACAACTTCTTTCTCCTTTAATCTGAACTGTAGACTGGCTTCTTGACTTGATCTCTGTCACTTTCTGCAAGCATGGTATGGAATTATAAATCATTAATCTGGTCCTACAGTCATTAAGCAAGTGCTCAGTTATGTCTTACAAGATGTGAAGATAGAGATCACTTTACCACCAAAGTGTGGCAAAATGTGCAGGGGAACAAGACGGTTGTTATATAAGTGTTCCTATGTTGCCTTCAGAATGTCTTACTCAATTAGAAAAGCATAATTTTGGCAGGTGGACTGCAATTATTATATATTTACAAGTTGTACACTGCAAACAACGTTCACGTTTTTCTTAATGTCTAGTCCTTTTTCTTCTGACGCTTCATCCTCTCTTGTCAATAGCTGTGTCTATTTTAGTGATTTGGTTTAGAGCAGTTTAAGGCAAATCCTGCAGACACTCAGTGTTGCCATTTGCTGCCTGTTGGTTTGGTTATCAGAGTAGTTTGGATGTGTACAAGATAGGTTTGTTTTGGAGAAAACAAAAGTCAGAACATGCACTCCCCAAAAGTCCAAATGCGCCTAAATGAGAAGTTAGGTTCTGAATTGCTGCATGGGCTGTATTCCCATGATATCCTCTAATATTTTTCCCTTCAGAAAGTGTTGAACCATGTGTGTAGGGAACATGTTTGGCCTAGGGGATTAAACTATGACTTGTCCAAAGTAGAGTCTCCAACCCAAATACAAAAATAAGTGAGGAACCTTAATACCAGTGCTTCACTCTATTGACCAGCTCCTACTGCTCCAAATTACGTGCTAATGTGGACATAACTGATAAGCACTTGTCATCTTACTACTTGCTTACTGTTAGCCCAAATAGAATAATCTGGAGTGTCTGTTTGAATAGGAATATAAATTTTCTTTCCACAGCCAAAGTTACATTTTTTCCAGTCATTGTTTTATGATAGTGTAGTTAACTGAGCAGGTAGTTTCTTAGAAAAAGCATTAATGCCTCTTTCAGATAAGAAACTCTGGGGAAGAATACATAAACAAACTGACGTTTAGAGCTCTAGTGGCAACAAATTGTGTCTGCAATATGTTGTGTCATATACTGATGCTGAAGAATGTCTATGATACAGAAGAGCCATATTCTGTAAATGCCAGTGGCTTTCTTTCTCTAAAAAAATTTTTTTTAAGTATTTGTAATACAATAAGGTTTTAATTCCAGAAGATGATTGGTGATAAATGGAAAAGACTTCCATGGTTAAATGAATGCTTGTTATTAACATGTCTCCTTTCTCTTCATTGATGCATTCAGTTTTGTTTTTACAGTCTTTTTAACATACCATGTGGGGCTTTTTTGTAGCTTAAAAAGTTGCTTGTGTGTTTTTATGAACCCGCTAAACTTAAACAGATTTCTTTAGAAAAATAATGTGGATACATTTTGCTTTCTTCAGGCTCAAGAATGTTAAAATAGAAATGCTTTCTTGAATTCCCTCTCCTGGCTCAAGTTACTAGGTGGTCCCAAGTTACCAGAAGTAAAATTTATAAATCTAACCCCTAGTCTAGACATTTTCCAGCACTGACTGCAGTTCAAAAAATATTAATGTCTAGCCGGGAAAGTGAAATTCCCCCCAGTGATTTTGCAAATGACTAGAAAGTTAACCTTTTGCCAACTGCTCCTTCTGTGCGTAGAGGTTATTAAAAAGAATCCAGGCATTTATAACTAGGGCTTTTAAGACTGAAACACCTTGGCATGACCCTTTGTGTCTCCTTCTGTTTATTCAGGCTTGGCCTCTGTGGCTGGAATGTGTGAGCCTGAAAGGAGCTGCAGCATTAATGAAGACATTGGCCTAGGTTCAGCTTTTACCATTGCACATGAGATTGGTCACAAGTGAGTGAGTTTAAAAAAAGAATGAATTTTACTGTATCACCTTTTTAATAATAATTTAATAATAGATATCATTTTTTTCTGCTTGGCTGTACCATCTCTATTCTGATACTCTGTGTTTCTGTATATAGTATTCATGAGTGGCAGTATATTTCATTTAGTATATATTACCAAGAGCTTTAACTTTAGAACTGAAGACTCATTGTTTACCCTTTGATTTCAGATTCCAGTTTAATCTGTGCGTTTGAGATTTGGCTCACAACCTTYCTACTCTGTTTCATATTTTTAAATATTTGCCTTTGAAAATTGTCTTTTTTCCCTTCTTACTTTTGTCTGCCTTTCTTTGTGAAACAAAAGCAGTTAAAAGGTAATTTTTTTGCTTTTCATTATTTTGTCTTAAATATAATCCAAACTATTTTGATTTAGACATTGCTTCTGTTTTCAGTATTTGTACATTAGTAGTCATCTTTCACCCAAACATGAAACACATAAAACAGTCATAATGTCACTTGTACTTTTGAAGCACCAGCATATCATTTTAAAGAACTTGGTGTTATAAAACAGTGATAAATCTCAGTAGAGATTGGTCTTAAAATATTTCAGGTCTTCCTTTGAAATATAGCACCAGTAGTACCTTGCGATGACTATAAAAAAAATAGGCAGCTTCTATTATGATTCAAGAGGTTTCCTTCTTTGTTTACGTGGTTTGACCAACACTGAGTTATGGATGACATGTTTTTCCAATCATTAGCTGATGCAACTGCTAAAAGTTCCAATGCAGACTGAAATGGAAACTATCAATCTGCTGATCAAAAGCAGGAGTTGGAAGTAAACACTTATTTCCAGCCCACCTATCATGCGAGATAATCACTGGGCAAGTATGATCTCATTTATATTATGTATGAAAAAAACACTGTAGTTGCACTGAAGTAGATGAATACTATAATCCAAAGGCAATTGTATAAGATCTTAACAAATAATTTAAAACAGATGTAATTCTCTTGATCTTCATTCTTCTCCTCCTTTTCCTTTATTTGCATGAGTTGTACAAGATAGGTTAAGGGAAAATATATTTCCACTCTTGAGGAAATAGCTCCTCTGAATCGCTAGTAGTTGTGAAATTCTTGTTTATTACTATCTTTTATGGTGACATGTGACCTTGCTGTGAATTTAAGTGACGCATTTAACAAGAAAAAAAGTCTTCCAATACTACATCTGCATTCCAGTCTGTATGTCATGCAAATATATATTTTATGTCAGTTATTTCACATATAAATGAACATAATTTAAATGGTAACTCATATACACAGCTATTTTATCATGCAAAGCTGGCATGATGACAACAGTTGCTTTACAGAGCTTAGACTTTGATTAGAATCTGAGAAAATGTAGCCATAGTATATATCCTGTGATCACAGGATCTTTTTACGGTGTGTTTTCACTACTGTCTGTATCTTTTGGCTTCTTATACATAAGAAATCTCTGGTCTTTGAGGCCTTCACCTCCTACTGTAGCCTGCATGACACGTCTAACGCTGTTTTGAAGAAAAAATAGAAATCAAATTCATTAGGCTTTTTGTGATATACAATGAATAAAAAAAGTTGCAGTGCAAGCACTGGGTTAAAAATAAACATGCCATGTAGATATCTTCAGTAAAGGCTGGGAAGAATATGTGGGCAAAAAATCCTCAAGCTTTATAATGTTTTGAGCTGTCCATGCACTGCTTCCTGTTACCCAAAATGAGACTAAACACCCCTGTGACTGAATCAGGAAAGTTATTATTTCCTCCTCGCTTCCTACTTATTTTCAAATTGAATAGGTATTATTAATTAATGAACTAGAAGGTGCTTGCATATGTGATAAAAAAAAGTTATTTCAAGGAGCATTGTAAACTTTTTTTTCTTTAGATACACACAATGATTGTTATTCTCTTCAGACCTACATGGGAAATAGGGAATTGGCTTTATTGTCAAATGGAAAATTAAAGCATTTAAGTGACATGTCTAGACTGAATATATACCATACACCAAAAAACGCTTAATTAAATTAGAATGGGAGGAATGCACTCTGAAAGATTATGTTTTTCTTAATTACATAGTTGCCATGAAATACTGAGGTTCTAAAAAATGTTGAACTGAGGAATCAGACTTTGCAGTGATTAAAAGAAAAAAAGTAATGGTAAAACATATATTTTTATATTATCCACAGTTTCTCCAAAACTGGATCTGTAAGATTTCTCTGATGGAAGTATGGCTTAACTTATTATTAGTTTTTAGCAGATTATTAAATTTTAGAGTGATGAAAAATCATTAGATGATCCTGTCTGACTTTTTGTATATCATAGTTTATTAAATTTAACTCATTTACCCTTATATTGATCCTAGTAACTTCTATTTAGTTAAAGAATATTGTTCAGAAAGCACTTAGTCTTGAAGACTACAAGAGACAGAGAGCTAGAGTGTGATTGTAATGATCAGTCATACTTTCTGTTAAATATTTATAAGTAATTTTTTAAATATTTGGCTTCAGTTTCTCACCACTGGTAGTTCTTGTATGTGCATAATCCAGTTTTGGTGCAGATAAGCTGTGTGCAGTCAAAACTCTTAGCCTATGTTTGTTAAAGCCATATGTATACTGTGATTATTTTTGTGTTCCTTTCCTGAGGGTATAAAGGATAGTGTTAGACCAACAGTTTCATGGTTATTTCTCCCTACTCGTGGTTCTGAGAACAGGCTTGTGTTACCTTAATACTTCTGTTCATAAGATATAATTCAGACTGAGTCCTTCAGCCTTCAAAATTGTGTCTCTGGAAAGTTGATTTGTGATGCTTGACTTTCAGGCTGCTTACTTTCCTACCATTATACATTTTACACTGAAGAAATACTTGAGATTTCTGGTATGCAAAAACCCAAACCAGTGTAGATTTCCCTTCTTGGCAGGACTGAGAATTGAATGGATATCCCCTGCATCTTGCATGAGTCTTGCAGTCACTGAGTTGCTGCATGAAAAGGGACAACTCCCTTAGATTTTCTCTTCTTAGTGAAGAAAGTGACTTTGCAGGCTTGCATATGCTCTCTAAACCTCAGAGAAGGGTAAGATACAAGATCCAGTCCCATCTTCAGTGTTTTCCTGTGGGTTGAGTTAGGTCGCTTCCCACTCAGTGTGCTTTTTTTGTGGATTACCTTCTGTGCTGTCTAATGTGCTCCATGCACACTACTGGATGATTAGATGAACTGATACGGAATTCCAGGTTCCCCTGAAAGGGGTACGTACCTAAGGGTACGTATTGTGGCATTTGTTGTTGTAGTCCTATGGAATTAGCTGAGGTCTGGAAGCAAAATGAAAAAGCAAAAAAGAAGAAATGAGAGAAAATAAAAGGGAAATATTTGAAATTTCAAATCCTAGGGATTGTGGACAAGGCTTAGAACACAGACCTGGCCATAAAGCTCAAAGAGTAGAGAAAGAGTTTACCAATGATAGATAGTTATTGAATGCTGTATAGAAGCAGCAGGGAGAAAAAGCTGGTGAGTAAAGTAATTTTTGAAAAATCAGAATTGTCTTGACTAACAGAAGATGTAATGAATTGAAATTCAGAGGAGTTTGGCAGTCATATCTTGATGAAAAGAAGGTTAAGGAAAGGCTATAGTCTAATGAAGTAAACTGTCTTAAAGATGAAGAAGAGTAATATTTTCTAGCATGTGTTTAGTTCTGAATTAGTTCATACAGCTAGAACGTGCCTGCAATTGTAGCATTCATTTTCATTCTGTATGCAAAGCAGGAAAATAGCCTGAGTACCCCTGCTGCCTGTATGAGAAAGCTAGTGTTCAGTGYTGGAGCTGAAATTTCTGATCTAGGAAAATGTCCTCCTAGAGACATTTTCAGGGAAGCTGATATCTTTCCCTCCTTCTTCAGTAATCAGCGAGCTTCATCTTCAATCAGTCAGACCTCAGCTGCATTTTAGGACCTCAGTTTTAGAATGAAATTTTTCCTAGAAAAAATGCTTATTCAAGGAATGTATGTGTTGTACAACTGGTAGGAAAATACTCCAATCTGAAATATTAGGCACACACATTTCAACCTTCAAAATAGTAAGCATGACTAGGATAAATTTTGCTAACAATATCTACCATCGGGTCTCCCATGAACAAATCTCCAGTTGATGGTGTCATCGTTGTTTTATGCGTGATGGTGATATCTTCCATCTTTAACTGCAGCAAGGTTGACGGATCATTTCAAATCTACGGTGTGTGAGCACCTCAACACTAGAGTTGCCAGGTTAGATGCTTGTGATGCTTCAAGTTGCTAATGCACAAGAGAGCAAGTTCCATTCCAGAGTGTTGGCTTATTGCCAGCTCACTCAGTAAGAGTCACTGAACCATGTTAAAACTTGTCCCTGCTACATGCCTAAGGTCCATTTGGCTTTGGTTTCTTGTCCTATTGTATTTAGACTAATCCCTTTAAATTTTAGGGACAGTTTAAGTAAAGTTAAACAGATTTTCTTTTTTTAGTTAAGAGAGTAAATTGACTGGAAAAATCACATAGGACCATATGGTCGTATCTTTCCTCTTTTGTTTAAARGAACATTGTTTTATGTCTGCCATTGTTATATTGCAGGTATAAAAGCACACAACTTCTATAAATGTAAAAAATCTTCGTTTTCATTTTAGTGATGTGCATATGGACTGAAATGTCATAAACATGAGGCTAGAAAAACAATCCTGGTTTCTATACTGTGTTTAGGTTTAAAATATGAGTCTAAATATGTGGAAAATATTATTTGAAATATAGAATTAGCAATGCTAAAATCATTTGTCTTACATTAAAGCATTCTAATCAAAGAAAAGGAATGTAATAACATTTCACAGATCTTAACAAAAGTGTAAGTAGAATAAATGGGAGTGAAGAGGAGGGTTACGGTAACCTTCAGGGCATCATGAATTTCTGAAGGAAATCTGAGCTGAGAAGTTTGCTTCCTGATTAGAGGCAATACATTCCACTTTGACCTATAGTGTGGAGCTCTGTTGCATTCAGACTCCTGCTTTGTGTAGCACAGAAACATTACTTGACGTTACTCTTGTGACGTGAAAACTGAATAGCTATGGCAATGTTAACCTAGAGGAGAAATTGTGCTCTACTTTTTTTTCTAAGATTCTCATAGAAACCTGCCATTTCCCCATAATAAAGTTCAGGTTTCTGAATAGGCTGTATTTTTTTTCAGTAAATTGGAATTTGCAGTGTTTTGAAGAGCTTCAGAAGTTATTTAATACTAAATTATGTTAATATATCAGAATTGTATTTGATTGTGTGTTTGATCATCAGCCATACCTCAGAGAGAAGAATGACATATAGGAAATAAATGGGAGAAATGTTAAGCTAAAAGAATGCAAAAATTATGTTTAATTTCATGGCAGGTATGCTTCTTATAAAGCTACATTGTTCAATAAATGCTTCCCAAATTTTCAGGGAAGTAATATGTTTAACTGAAATCAAAGTTGGGAATTCTGCATTGCTTCAGAATAAAGGATTAAGGATGCTCCAAACCATATAATGATCTCCAAATACAGGAAATCAGCAGTTAAGGTTAAAATCCACACTAAGACATGGAAATAGGAAGTGAAGTAGCCAAATAATCTTGATCCCTCCCTTGAGGGGAACAATGCAATGTGATGTAGTTATGATAAATGAATATCAATGTTTGTGGTCCCAAGTTAAAATAATCTGATTTTCAAGACCATACTTTTTTATTCTTTTTTCTTTTCTTTGTAATGTCATTTAAAAGTGAAAAAATTTGCATGCAATTATGAAACTATAACCAATGCTTTTATAACATTGGCTAGAAATACAAGTAGGTCTTTTACATAGAGAGAAAGGGGAGAACAGTCTCTTATGACAGGGCGTGGAGGATATAGTAAAAAAAAATAAGTTCTGGCCTTTTATTACTATAAAAACATAAAATTTGAAGATGGTACTTTTTCCAAAAAATGTACTGGTTGATAACATCATATCAATTTATAAGTATTTATCTACTGATAGGCATGAAAGTAATTAAGAAAATTGTCATATCTATCCATACAGAAATTGCTGTGTGGGTTACATGAAGTTCATGTATCTTGTATTGCAGGAAAATTTTCTTTATTTGTTAGTAGTAGATTTTGTTCAAATTATCACTTTCTTGGTTGAACAAGATTAATACTGAATCTCCTTCTAATGCTGATACTTATTCCTTCTCTTCCACTTTTACACAAGTTCTAATGTCACTAAGAAAAGACAATCTAAAACTATAGATTTTTGCAGATATAATAAAGCTGACTTTGGTACTTTCCTTATTTTTTCAATATAGGCTGTAAGTAGACTTTCAGTGAATAGATATTCTAGGCCATATGAATAYACTACTAATCTGTTAATTAGATAAAATACCAAATTTCTAAAGATTTGAAGTGACATCATTTAATAGTTACCAGAACAAACACAAAGTACTAAAAATAAAATGAATATAGAGTTTATGAAAAAGAGGATGAGTCTTGTCTAAGCAGTAACTTTAATAAGCTGGCAGTTTTTACAAGCAAATTCTTATTTGCTCTCTAGATCTTATATCTAATGTGAGAAGTACTTGTTCAAGCATGCCTTTCATCTTCCCACTGTATTAGAGCTTTACTGTTAGAAATTTTTAAAGGACTCTTCACTTGTGCGCTTTTATGTCCCTCCCCTGACTCTTGCTTCGTTCTCCATAAATGTTCCAAGGGCAGCGTCTCTAAGTGACACGCTGAAGCAATCAAGGAAGATCTACAAACATAGCCGGGTCAAGATGCTCAGCTTGAAAATGATTCATTTCACTCTTAGTATATATGTGTATTTTGTCTTCTTTAGTGCAAACACTTAGTATAAAACTTATTAAGGTTAAACTTTGTCTCTTTTCTCCCTTAAAAAGAAAGGGTTCTTTTTCAAAAGAGTTATGTGTAGTTATACAACTGTAAATCAGTGTCTGGTAGTGTACAAGAAGATCACGAGCTTGATTTTACAATATTTCTCTTCATTGTATTTTTGTAGTTTTGTTGCCTCACGTGACTCAAGATTCTCCATCTCCTGTACTTTCTTCCCAACCCTGTTAAACGAGTGGCAGAACAAATTAAGGGCCGCTTTTAAAGGATTAGGCCAAATTCTCCCATGTCTGCTGTAACTCATGGATTTGTAATTGAACAAAAATATGAACACCCCCTATTGTATTTGGAGAAAAGAAAAATTAGAGACCTCTGCAGTTCTTTGTGTTCCAAACCCTAAGAAATCCAGGAAATGGCTTGCTAGGCAAATCTCTAGCACTGCAGTTGGAAGGCAGAGATAACTGATTGCTAACAAAGAGTGAGAAAAACAAATCACGTGAGTAGCACACTTCAGATAACTTCAGTGCCAGAAAAATACTTGATATATAAAATAAACCTCTGTGAGCAGTACTGAGGACCATTCAGATTGTTTTGGATCTGTCTTCTCTGAATCTTAAGTGTTTAGGTAATAAATCAAGACAGAAGCATGCTGGCTGTCTCACAAAAATAACTGCTGTCATTTCAGATACATAAGCAGTACCTCTTTTGGCAACTATAATGATCAGAATTTAGAACCACCCAACAAATCAGCAACCTCATCTTAGATAAAAATGAAATTGTAGGGACTTGGGAGAGATGTGTCTACAGTATTGTTCTTTCACAAGATAAAAGAAGGATAAAAAAGAAGTTTACATTCCCATCCTTCCCTTCACTTTTACCCCAGGGTCTCTGGTTATCTATTGCCTTTTTATTCAGTGCAGCTGAGACCAATTACCTCCTCTGTGATTTTTGAGTTCAGATCTTAAGCTGGATGTGTAGTACAAATATTTCTTTCAGATATAAGGAAAAACAGATTGCCAAGAAAAATCCATTCCATTGCAGATACTAGTAAATTAAAGGGACCCAGAACGCTAGCCAGACATGCCACCTTCTTAGCATTTCTAAGAAATATACCAACTATAGAGAAATTTCAGGAGAATTTCAGTTATGATTTTAAAGCTCTTTAAGCTGCTGTATTGCATAGTTCTTATATGTAATGTAGACTCTCTTGGGAAAAGAGGAGCTGTAATGCTTGAAGAAAAACAGTGATTCAGAGATGCTGTGCCAAACACTTTTTCTTAGAGTTTCATGAGATGGTAGGCAGAAAGGTAACTTCATAGAAAAACTTCTCTGTATTAGTTAAGACTTCTGACTGTCTCCTTGCTCATCTGGCTGTTCTTTTAAAAACAGAATTATACTGTTAGTTTTAGACAGGCTGTTTAAACCAGCAAAAAAAATACTGACTAAACAGATGCAGACTGTTTGAAATAGGTAAGTAAATTATGCCAGTGGCTCCATAAGGAGCATTTTGTGTTCCCTTCTTTCTTCCCTGCCTTCTCACTCCAATCTAATTGCAAACTTGCTTTTGTAAAAGAGGTAGCCTTAGTGTAATGATGACCAAATATAAATAACATGTTCTCATGGAAATAAAACTGGTACTTTGGTCAGAAACATGTTTTCCTCTGCAGTTGTGGCCAATCAGGGTGCAAATTACTGGGCTGTAATGGCATACTGCCACTACCATCTTTGGAAAAAGATGACAGTAATTGCAAACCCCCTTTCCAACCATCAGAAAAAATTACCTGCACTAATGATTAGTTTCCTATTAAATTCAGAAGCAAGGGCGAATGGAATAGCCTTCTCAGAAGTGAATAGATTATTTAGATGAATAAATATTCAGAAAAAAAAGAAGTGAATATACCAGCAGCTTATATGGAAAGGCATTGAGTTCCTGTGCACATCAGGAATAGCAGCTTCCATTTGCAGACATGCTTTTTATCAGACATACCACTACTACCATCTACAACAACATCTTTTTCACAAGGAAAGCTGGTAGAAGAAGGGAAGTTATTAAACTATAAAATTTGTTCTTTTTTTGATAGGTCCCAAGGCTACAAATCACATTTGGACTCTTTCATTTCCAGACAGTTGGAGTCTGCCKATGTTATTTCTTTGACAATTGAAATACATTAACTGTGAATATCTGGATATCAGAAATAGTCAGCATGATCCAGTTCAACTCTTTTCCACTTCCCAGTATGCTCACTTCTATAAGAGACTCACTTGCAGAGATGAGGTTTTCTGTTTTAAGAAATTGTACAGAGGTAATTCAAAAGAAAAGGCTTCTGTTTGAGGCACTCCTAATTCTAGAAAATGATGGCAGCTGAGAATTAGGCCAATAAACTACTTTTTCCATTGTAAAATTCTGATTCGGTTTGTTGCATTGGACATCCAGCTCCTTCCCTCCCAATATATATATTGATATTGAAGAACGATTATAACAATTAACAGTGGTCTGAAAGTTTCACTATAGCACATAAGTTGCTCAGACAGGAATTGTGTTTAGAGCTGTATTTTTATTATATGCCAGGGAGTATTCTCCATCTGAGGTTGTAATAACCTAAGATGTTGGTCAGACCTTTCTCATTTATAATACAGCATATGGTTTCCTGTATTTCTGAGACACCACACACTAGACTAGATGCAGGCAGGCATTGCTTTAGACTTTGTATTCCACAGGGAGATTTCCCATAGGCATGGAAGTGATGCTTTTTTCACTGATCAGGTCCTTCCCCAACCTGGAGAGAACATCCATCAAATAGATTCACTGAGGTTCCTTTTTGTATATCAATGATATTAATGATTGTTGGGAGGAATACTTTGATATACCTTGTGCTTTTAGGTCATAATGGTCAGCTAAAGAGGTGAAACAGTACCCAGTGTCTTGGAGCTCAGAGTAACATGCAGGTCTCGTATTTTTATACCACTTTCTGGAACAATACATTCAGATTAATTTGACAACACTGTCACTGTTTTCAGTAAAGAAAGTGGTATGAAATACTCTTCTGTCTATAGAGAGATGGCCAGCCGCTAATGTGCCATCAGTTGTGTCTTTTGGCGATCAGCCCTGAAAGTTTCTAGAAGATCAAAATGGACTGCCTCAACACATTCTTGTTCCTGAATGATGAATAAGAAATCAGGGAATCAGTCTTTTTAGCATTTGTAGTACGGAAGTCTCCAGAGACTGAGTTCTTCATACGACACAAAGAAGTGACAGTTTCAGTGCTCCAGGTGTGCAGAAACTCAGTTCTGGCATTTGCTTTGACTCCTTTTTCATCCCATGGTGAGGGAAGCTTTTATGTGTCTCACTGCCTGTCCCTCTGATTTCATAAGTCTTGTGCCATGTTTGGAAAGGAAGAACTAATGTGGTCAATGGTTAATATTTAAGAAATAGGTTATATTTCCCCAATATAGATTGATTTAGAGGGAATTCATCAAAGGCAAACTAAGAAAATGGAATTTTAAAAATGTATGCTATTAAGAAGGTTGTCATTGTGCATATTCTCTTCAAGTGCTTCATTTATGTCAGGTAAGTCAGGCATATTTCATTGATTGTTTAGGAATAATGGTGGTAATTTCATTAAAGATAGTCTTACACATGTAATAAAAATCTTTTCAATTAGATTCTCAGTGAGTTAACTTCTTGTTTTAATTTGATGATTATATTGCCATCTATAGCTCCAAGGGTTTATTTCAGATTCCCAGGGCATAAGGATTCTTTTGCCATATTTCTGTTTTCAAAGTCATATCATCTTTGTTGAAAGTTAAGAAATTTGTTGTCCGGAAATCTCTGTTAGCCAGATGCCACCCAGAGATTTCTTCCTGTGTTTTCCACTGATCTTAAGTTTCCTTCACTCTTAAGTTCCATGACAAAGGGAACTTAAAATAAAAAGGCTCCAAGTCTCATCCATATGAGTGGATACGTAGAAGGGAGCATGCATACAGCATGGCCCTCGGAATTGCAAAACCCAAGTTCTACTTGAACTTTCATTGGCTACTGTGTGCAGATACTGTACTGTTACAGAAACATCACCTGCTCCCTATTTGTCTCTGTTTACTAATCCAGGTGCCTCAATATATAGTCCTTATTCAGGTAAAATGCCCCAATTAGGACCAACTGTCTTTAATTTATGTTGCAAGAATATTGTGAAACTTTTTAAAAAAAGCTTTACAAGATAAGTAATATGCTTTCAAAACGCTGTTTAAAAAAAAAAGGTGCTAAACAGTTGTGCAGTATTCTGAGATCTGACTAAACTAAACAGAGTTTAATTGATCCTACTTCTCTGCTTACAGCTCTGCTGTACTAAGAGTGTTTTTTTAGGTCCAAACATGATCTTTGTAAAAATCACATTAAGTTTTAAGAGATGCCTGATGCTGCAGAAAAGTAATGGGCTGTTTTTCTCCTCCTCTTTCGGGCAGTTTTGGTATGAATCATGATGGAATTGGAAATTCCTGTGGGACCAAAGGTCATGAAGCAGCAAAGCTAATGGCAGCTCATATTACAGCAAACACCAACCCTTTCTCTTGGTCAGCCTGCAGTCGGGATTACATCACCAGTTTTTTGGAGTAAGTAAKCTCTCAAGAAAAATGATAAGTTCCAAAAATTCACACCTTTCAGAATAAATAGTTGGTGGAGCTACAGTGACCTTTTCTAATAGTTTACAATTTTAGGATGAAAAGACAAAAGTGTAACAAGTCACTTCAGATTTTCATATTGTACAGTATTTTTTCCATGTAATGGCAAAAGCTTCTTCTGCTGCATTCTCAACCTCACAGTTCTCATTTTTGATCTATTCAAAATGTTTTGAAGTGCTGACCACATTTCATTACTTCATTAATCTGAAGGTAAGAAATAGAAAGGGGACGAATATGGGGAGTGTTTTGTTAAATACATGCACAGTGTGAGGCAATCTATTTAAGAGAACATGGTTCTATCCCTGTTCCTCCTAAATTTCATTTTCCTGTTTTGTTACTAAGTCTTCTGTTTTTTGTTTTTTTTTTTCAATCAGTGTCCTTTGATACCTTTGGTGAGAATATGAAGGTCAAGAAGAGAATGGCATAGATTTTTGTATTAATAACTTAAAATTGTGCTAAATTGTGCTAATTGTGTGGTGATTTTTATCCATAAATACATTTTTGATTTTATGCTACCTGGAAATTTTACTTCTATTAAAAAAAAATTAAAACAGTCAAAATATGTTGGTCACAAAAATGTGCTGATTGGTATACATGACGCATAATGAAGCCTTTGTATGTAATTTACTTTGTGGAAGGCAGACACCAAAGTACTGTGACTTCACTGAGAATATATTAATAACAGGAGTTTTTTAAATGTCTGTTACACAGGGGCTTTATGGAGGCAAACCGCAATTGTTTGATAGGTTCAGTGTCATCAGTGCAATCATTCCTTTAAGAAATAAAGGTTGCTTAGTAATTCAGATATTTCCTATATTGTAGGAGGTAAACTTAAACCAGGCCTAAAACAGTGGTCTAACCACTAGACTACAATGAACAAAATGAGCTTCTCCTCCTCTTTTAGATATCTAACCTCAGAATAAGGTGCTGTATGATCAATCTTATCCGGACCCATCCAGACCAGTAGTATTTGCTTTTTATTGGTTCTAATGCAGCTTCCCATGCACTGTACAGGAGCATCAGTTTGTTCTAAAGAGGTGCTTAGGCTCCATAAAGAGTCAGTGGACAATTTCGTGTTGATATTAGGCATTGTTCAGATGAATGTACTTCTCTTCAGTTACTGTGTCAGGTTAAGGCACTTTGTATCACCCCACTAAGCTATGCACTCGCGTTTGATGTACTGCTGTGTTTGGGATGACTGCCTGAACTAAAGTATGCTGACTAAATAGTCCTACATATATTTGTGGTACATGTTTCTTGGAATATGAATCAGTTTTCTGATAAGAAATATATATGCATTCATTTAACACAAATTAAAGGAAAAACTAGACAAGGTCATTTTGTTTTATCACTGCCAATCACTTCTGTCAATGCAATGCTGTCCATTCCCTTTAGTATTCTTTCTGGCATATTATGCAGTTCAGTTTTAACTATGACCAAGAATGGGATTTTTCATCTCTTCTGGGAGATTATATCCCAGTTTAGTAGTTCTGACTATCAGCTTACATTTCAGGTATTTTCTTGTAGCATCTGGAGGTTTGTTTCTCACTATGAGAGTTCTGTTATTCTCAGTCTTGTCTTGCCTTTGTTTGTTGCTCTCTTTTGAACTCCATTTGAACTCATTATTGTCCTGAAAATATCTTGTCTATAGATGAAGATGTTATTCCGCAGGTAGTTAAAGCAGTCATTTCTTATTTATGGGTTTAAAGAAACACATGGTGAAATTCTATGGCTTGCATTATGCTGCAAACAGAACAGGTCCTTCATGGTTTTAAATTTCAGTCTGGATGAACTTCCTTGTTTCTTAGCTTGATGCCTCTGTGTACACAGGGATCTTTTACCTTTTGCTGTATCAATTTAAAAACACGTTTAGCTTGTGCCTTTACTACTTTGTTACATTTAATTTTTTGTGTATTATTTGCTCTTAGTATCTCCCTTACTCTTTTCCGTTCCCCATGTTTGATTCACTATTAAGTTTCATTTTTAAGTCAGTGAGATGCCACTGAAACTGTAGTTATGCTAGCATAAAGCCAGAATAGTACTCTGGTGAATCTGTTCCCATAGTTCTAATCTCTTCAGATTTTTTGAGATACTTCTTTATCCTTGTCTGTGTTTGCAACTCTTGTCAAATTAGTACCATCTGTGAATTTCATAAAAGTCATTATTGAAGATACTAGATGATACTTGAACCCTAGAAATAATTCCAATAATAGGTTACTTTTTATGATATTTCAGTTATGTTTTTATAACCCAGAATACAGATGTTATTTTTTTCAAAGCCACCTTGGATAAACATTGTTTTATGCATTTCAATTATGAATGGATTTTCCAATTGTATAACATACATTGTTATATAATGTACTAAGAGCCAGAGATACTTCTTTATCTACTAATATTATAATCTATAAAAAATTTCGCAAAGATGATCTGTTCATTATAAATCCATGCTGCTTATTGTTTATGGCTCTAATATTCTCTAAATGCATGGATGATTTTTTTTCTTAAAATAGTTATTGCATTGTTTCACAAAGTAGAATAGTCTGCATCAGAATCAATCTTTTTTCCCCCTGTAAAACTATGTTTTATTTTTCCCAAGTTTCTAGTGCTATGCCTCCCCAGCTTTTCATGTAATTTCCTCAATGACAGCAGGAAGCTGTTAAGATACCAGTTACACAGGTACCTGCAGGACAGCTGTCAGAAACCAAAATAACTTCTTTTTTACCCATTCACATCTTTCCTTGAGGCAGAACATCTTTAAGAGCAGAAGCTTATTTATTGCAGGTCATCATCAGAGAGCAAGAAGCAAGGAAAAAAAGAGAATTTCATGTAGCAGTTCCCTGTCTGCCCCATATAGCAGAACAGTCTGCATCCAGAAAGGAAAAATGATTCCTTTTTTTTCTAATATTTCTTCACAACTTAGCAACAGATGAGAAGAATGCTGATTTAGAGCTCTAGAGGCAAAGCCTCAAGACCCTGTCATCTGTGTCTACATATGCTTGATTCCAGATGTGTTAAACTCTGCCCTCTTTCCCTCTGTTTTTCTCAAGAATGGGAAAACACTGGAGACAAGAATCAAAAGACCATAACCAAGGATGACAAGTGCTTTTTCTGTGCRCAGTGGGTATGGCTAGTTTAGGATTCATTCGGCTATATCTGAAAAGAAAGTAGAGCATGGTAGAATGAAATGCAGAGATGCCCAAGTTAGCAGAAGCCTGAGCCAGTGAGTCTATGTGACATATGACAACAGCTTTTGGATTTATCGGCTTGGGTCTGGATGCAGTCCAGCTAAGTTAGGGCAGGGCTGTCATGGTGCCAGGATAATGCAGCTGGAATGCATTCAGCTTGAAGCTGGTAAAGTGTTCACAATGTTACGAGTAAGTTAGATCCATGTGGATTTACCAGTTTGGGTCACCACTGGCTAAGGTATTTTTGCACAGTGCACCATTTCACAGGATAGACAAAGCCTTTCTGTACTTTCTCATCATGCAGAAGCATTTTGAAACAGAAGTCATCCTGGTGATACTCAGAGGAGGGCTCAGCTTCACCTTCCTCTTCCTCAAGACTTTCTAAAAACTACACCCAGATGTAAATTTTCCAGACTTAGGACAAACAGAAGAAATTGAGGGATAGCTATTAAATATCACTTGGAAGATACCAGTTCAGCCAGACACTGCTTAGGAAAACTGTTTATTTTGCAGGCTGGCCAGGTAGAAGATGGAAGTAATAAAGAGTAATAAAGGCAAAGCAAAGCTGTTTATTGTTAACAGAGCTATCAGAGCTCCCAAGAAGAAAGACCAGCCAGCGCAGGTTTGAAATGGCCATATTTTGTAACTATGGGAAAGACTTTCCTAAAGCAAGTGCCATTTTTCTGGGAAAACCATTTATTGTAGCATATAATAAGTTGTTGCCTGTCAGCCATTATGTTAGGGTGAAAAATTGGCAAAGTACTGATAAATTCTTTACAATGGCTTTAAATTTCTCTAATCTTTTATGGAATTAAATGCAAAAGTGCTCACTGAGAATTGAAGGTTTGGTGAGCAGTGTCAGAGGACAAAGATTCCTGTGAGAACAGTAAAAATCCTCAAAAATAGTTTATAGGAAAAAAGAATGAATCCTGAAGATACTATGTGTGATGTAAAACCAATCATTTTAAATTTCATTCTATGCAGCATATATATACTTACATATGTATGCAGCATTCAAATTTCATTATATGCAAAATGTATTTATACAGTGTGCCTATTATAACCATGCAGATCCCTAGACTTTAAAAAAGGGAACTTTCTGCTTAAAATTCTTTATTCAGATACTTTTATATTTTGTAGTACCATAATTTGGATGATTGCTGGAATCATAGTTGCTTAATTTTGTCTGAGTCAGATAGGAGAGTGTGTTACAAGAAGCCAGATGGCCAGCTCTGTCTTTCAGAGGCTGATTGTCTTTTGAAGAGGAATGGAGAAGAATCAAGAGTCTTCAAATAAGTAAGATTTAACACAGGAAATTCTTGGAGAGTCTCTAGGATTGCCATACAACAGGATTTAGATCTCAAAGACTACACCTTTCTAACTCTGGAAAAAGGAGCCAAGCTATCTGGGTCCAAGCAAGTGCACATAGAAAATATCAAATCTTCCAATGCCTGTGTCCAGGTATCATCTGGGCCTTAGATCTTGGACATAAAAATGAATATGCAAGATAAATAAAAGATACTTATATATTTACCTCATAGGCTGCCTATGGCAGATCAGTCAATCCTACAATACTCCAGAGATCTAAATTATCTTTTAAAAAAGTACAAGCTAAGACTAGTCTTGTAAGATAAGGTCACATCAGTTGTATCTAAATTCCATATCTCGCTCTCCAAATCACTGGAGAAAATTTACTATTCAGTGTTACCTATTGACCTATACTTCAGGTTATAATTTGCCTCTTTCATCTTTTACTTTAAAGCTTACTAGGGGGATTTTTTAGCCAACAGTTATTTTGATAAAAAGGATACATTCTCATTTATTGTAGATTCTCAAACTTCAAGAGTCAGTATTTTGTTTAAAAGGCTTCCCAATTAAAAAAAGAGAACCAGTTTCTGTAAACATGGGCTTGCAATATGGTTTTGAATGTTGACTTGGCAAGTAAGAGTCTTTATCTACCTTTTGGGGTTATTTAAATGTAAACAAATTTTAATGAACCAAACCAGCAGCCAGTTCCCACTAACTTTTTTGTAAAATGTTTGATAAAATTAACAAAAAACAACAAATTGATCCTATATTTTGTAGCTTAATGTCTCCCAAACTCTTAAGGCCAGATATCTTGGTGGACCAAAAGACTTATCCTAATATGGCTCCTGGATAAATATTCAAAAGAAAAAAGAACACTTTGGACTGCAGATCATATTGTGGAGAGAAACATCATTAAAGAAATAGCAAGTATTTTTATTGTCAAACAAAAGAAAAATTGATAATTATGACAACATTGTAGAAAATTAAAGAGTCTATGAGATGAAGTAGGTAATCAGTCGTAGTGTCAGGCCTGCATAAAAGATTGGAAACAAATAGAAATTATCATCAGAGAAAGAGATTCCTAAATCCATATCTGTATTTGAATTTCTCTGAAGTTCAAGAATGTTTGTATTCAGTAATCCTCTTCTGGGTCATTTTAATTTTAAACATACCACCTTAAATCACACTTCCAGTACTTAAGCCCGGATTCCACAAATATTTATGCATTATTATCTTTAGACCAGTGAGCAATCTCAAGAGTTTATTCCTTAATGTAAAGTTAAATGAATTTTTTTAACCTGTATAAGAATATATCCTGGTACTCACTAAAAATCCATTTTTACTCAGGAAAAATATGTAGTAAGTATGAAGTAAGGATTCTGATAGGAGCCAAATGTTATATATGCACATACAAATAATGCATGTTTTTATATATATATGTGTATATATAATGCACAATATTTATAGTTAATATATTTTACTATTGGTATACGTGAACATAATTCAAAAGATAAGTGTAACATAACATATATGAAATTTCCCACATTTTAATTGGTAATTCTGTAATAGAATTAAAGATATCATATATACTATCTATATGTTTGTACAGCTATACTAGATCATTTAAAATATTTACAGTAAATTTAATATATGATTGTTAGTCATAGTTTGCATTGTATTCCTCATCATTATCATAAATGAGCCAGTTTTTTAGCATTTAAAACCTACTTTCAGTGTCAGTATTCTGGGATATTTTCCTCAACCATTGAAGGAGTTATGTTCTATTGTGTTKGTTGCTGAGATATTTGGGAATAGATATGCTGTAATATGAGCATGAACTATAGAAGGTCTACATGCATAGTTTTCACACTTTCTCTTCGGAGCCTTGACTATAGAAGTGGTGTCCACACAGATGCCTTGATCCATCATTTAATCTCGTGAGGATTATCTACTCCCTCTTAAAAAATGTAAATGCTCTCATAGGGATATCCTGCAAGATCTTTTGACTTTATATGTGCTACCTGCATAAGATAATATCACAAAGTRCAAAACTGATTCCAAGGAAAAATTTTCTAAAATTGTAGAGATGAAGGTATTGGGGCATTCTTTCCCTTCTCATTATCTTTTTTACATCTACACAATGTTTGTTTGTTTGTTTTTTCACTTTCATATGCCTGATGATTACTATTGGATCTCAGTTTAGAAAGTGCTGCAATACCTTTATTCATCAGGCACCTTTTTGCTTTGTTCTCTTAGATTTAGCAGAAATCTTTTCTGAAGTATCTGGGTTTTGTGCTGGTGGCGTGAAGAGAAAGGGAGAAGATGAGGGATATAGACTCAAGAGTATTACACCATTTCTGAGTCCAGTAGAAATTTTCTGGAACAGTTTCAAAGATCCTCACTCTGTGTTAATTTTTTGGGCACAGATTTGGTGAGACCTTTGATTGCCAATGGGAAGTCCCTGGTTTCATGACTGTTTTATAACACTTGCTATTTCTTTTCCGAAATACTTCAGTTAACACAGTGCAGTATCAGGTTCTTATATTAAGTTTGTAAATTGTATCAATTTTGTCCAAGTACCTTGAGAGAAATAATAGAACTGAAACAGAAGGAAAAAAGAGAAACAAATTTTCAGTCTGGAAGATGGTGATGTAATATAGTCAGTAAGTGAATGACCACTTGTTAGTCATTTCCTTGCTTTTTTACTACTATAACAATATTTCTTTTTAATGAAATGGTATCATTAGAGCAGAGCAGGTATTTTTTTTGCTACAAGGATTTTTACTTCCATTATATGAAATTAACTTTTAATATTTATTTCTGCAATTTTATGTCCTGTAGGGTAGGTATAGAGTTAAATTTAGAGGTTCAGTGCATTTAAAGATTAAGATCTGATTCTGTAATCTAATCTGTGCAGGGATCCATATGCCTATGGAGAGAGTCACCGAAGGTAATGAGAGTTTTAAATGCTGTGTCCTTGCCTACCTGTTTGCAGGAATCATAGTTTACAGACCAAACTCTGCACTRCTGGAATCTGTGGAAATATTCCTGTCATGTACAATACTAGCTGGAGCTGTTGTTAAATGCTAAACTTTTCACTGCTTCGTTAAGCAAAGTTCCTATKTGCAGTTTGATCTGAACAATGCAGAAGCATCAGACTGTATTTGAGTTACTTCCATATTGCAGTTATTAATGTGTACTCTTCATACACAAAAAGTACAGTGCTGAAATATTTAGATTCAAAAGAATGTAGGATAGTTTCCCAACTTTTGCCATTTAAAAAACTACATATTTACAAGAGTAAAAATTGGAATAAAGGGGAAAGTACCTTTTTTTCTTTCCTGAATCACATATTTGATATTTTAGATTTCAACACATTTTCAACATGATTTCAACATGTTTTATGCCCTGATTTTAGGAAAAAAATGTGCAAGAGAATAACATTAAATTCATTGGCATTAGTAACTGAATTTCATAATTTTTGTGTATTTACCTGATTATTGCTTTAGTTACTATATTACCTCTTCTGAAATGGTCAGGATTTTTTTTGCTTGTTTATTTATTTTTCCAAAGGATTTGTTGTACTATTTAGAAGAAATGAATAAAATAGGGTTAAAATTGAAAATATAAAGTATATGGTTAAAAGGGGCTTTTTGCTCTTATTATCTGCAAATGAAAAGTATTGAAAATTAGAGATATCCAAAATAACAGTGTAGAACATTCACTTGTGAAATTATGTTCTTTTGGCAAGGTGCATGGAAAAGATTTGGAAAAAAAMCATAAGTGCTGGCAAAATTTGTAGGAATGTTGGAAAAAAATTTAAAGTGTTGGCATAAGAATTCATTAAAAATCCTCACTTATTCACATGTGAAATGAAAGTAAAAAAGCATCTGTCCTCTTTTATGCACACTGACTAAATAAAACTGAATAATTACATTTAGCAAAATATAAAGCTTTCTAAACAAAAGAACTCTGTCTGCCTTTGGCTTTGTTTATTTGTTCCACTACATTAAAATATCATGTTTGAATGTGGGCATATTTTGAAAAAACAGTGATTATAAATGAATATGAACTTTTTAAAAGATGCTGATAGTTAAAATATGAAATTTTGAAGACTAACTATTATTATTGAAATGGAAAAAATCTTGAATCCATACAAATATAGGTAAATTTAAAGATCCTGGACAATTTTGACCACTAACTATTTTGTTCGCTCAAATAGAAGAATGCACGTTAAGGTCTTAATTTTATAAACACTTAGGTGTGTTGAAATTTAAATGTTTGTACTTTTATATAAGCCTTTTGAGCTTCTCATTATCCGTAAGATTGTAAAGTACTTAGCTGTTGAAGGATTGAAAGGATTGTTAAGAATTATAAACTTCATTTTTTAAATTTGCTTAATTTGTTTGTTTTTCATTCTGTGACCAAATGTAGCTATTCTTCAGTGAACACAAATAGGAAACTTAAAAATGAAAATCAGTCTTGTGTGGCTCAGAAATTATCGCACTTTTAAAAAGGATGATATATGAAATCTATTTCACAATCTAAAATGAGCATTTTTGTTTAATAATAATAATGAAAAACTATTTTGAGCTCTTAATTCCCTCTAATTATATTTTTTATCATGGGTGTACCATTTTACTGTTTGTTTATTGCAATCATATTTGTTTCACACCCAGTGCTGTTAAAAGTAAGAACTAGATACATGATATCGTTACTGTGATTAACAGTCAATAGAATTCCTAATTCCTTTGGTCCTTTATGTTGAACAGTTCAGGCCGTGGTACTTGCCTTGATAATGAGCCTCCCAAGCGTGACTTTCTTTATCCAGCTGTGGCCCCAGGTCAGGTGTATGATGCTGATGAACAGTGTCGCTTCCAGTATGGAGCAACATCCCGCCAGTGTAAATATGGGGTAAGAAGTCTTAATCCTTATGCTGAGTGTTCTGCTTAGTCATTTGTATATATTCCTTCGTAACATAAATCTTTAGTTAGATGCAGTAGTGGGTTACAGATTTCCTACAGTATTCTGTCTGGTGCCGCCATGTGTAAGCAAAGGGTAAATTTCAATCTTTATGCTGCATCTTTTGCTTGAGTCATTTGTGTGTACGGTACTCCAAAATGTGTGGGTAACAATGAGTTGGAGAAGCATTTTTTAATGTTAGGAAAGAAAGAGCCCATGACACTTGATCCTGCTCCTTGTAAAGTGAGCAGGATTCTCACTGATTTCAGTTAAATGAGATCAGGTCCATCTTGTAGTAATCTTGAAACGTGAAATCTGTTGTGTGGGCTTTAACTTTTCAATTTAAAGCTACATTTTGAAGTTACTTTTGTACTTGTATTGATTTGCCAGGTTGGTTTGTTTTTACTTTTTTTTTTTTTTTTTTGC
>NW_020447542.1:895084-988339 GCF_003343035.1 Apteryx rowi
CTAACTGAAAAGAGTAATTGGGAATGGGAACAGAGGAACATGATGCTAGACAGCTGAAAAGAATACCGAAGAGCTGAGTATGAGCAAAGTTTTGGTTGCTAGTACCAGTGTGCAGTATTTAAGTTAAAGGAATTTGCAGTAGAAATAAAAACCTGTACGCTAATATTTAGGCCATTTATGCAATACATCTTTAAATATTATCTTGAAACAAGTCTTGCCCAAAATATCTAGTGAAAGGATGCATTCTGTTATGCTTGTCATCAAATTGTCAGCTGAGACTAAATTAAATAAACCTTAAAAATATGTCTAATGGTTTAAAAATGCATAGTTTTAGTAATATTTTAATTACTTGTTATTCAAATAAAAGAGTGTAATCATTGAATTTGTTCTAATCACTTTTCTAAAGGTTAAATATAAAGGAAGTCCATATTTAATATCCCTGGGGTGACAAATACAATATTATTCTTGGGATGGCTCTTTGGCAGATCATATTGTACAAAGGATTTAAAAGCTGTATGTAGTTGGCTGACTAGCTTGCTGGGTCTTCTGTTCTTGATCTCTCATCAAACTTCTTTTGGCCTTTATTATTTCTCTTTAAGATCTCACTTCTCACCCCGGTTCTTTCAGGGCCCTGTTTTCTGTCACTATATCTAAGGCATACTCTTCTTTTTTCCTTTTTCTTATAAATTCTCACCACACACACTATTTTCAGACTAAGGAAATCTGCAGGTATTTAATCCATTATTTTTGGAGTTATACTGCATTTTAAATTAAACTGGAAAGTTAATAATGTCCAAAACCTGGCTTTTCTGCATGTGTATTATTTTTTCAAACTGTTAAACTATATAATCATTGTTGTGATGATCAAACTACACAGCACAGTTTTTTTTTTTTTTAAACCAGTATCTTGGCCTTAAAAATGCAAACAATTAGAAGTAATGAAGATTTAGGTAATCTTGGCTTTGTGCTGTCTGCTTTCTTTTTGTTTTGAGGTTTTTGTTAGGATTCCCTTATAGTTCCAAAAAAAGAGGCTGAAACATAACTGAGGCACTAGTTGAAAGAAATTAAGTCTTCATGTGACATCACCAGTCCTCTGAATTGATACGGTGYATTGTATTCCACCAGTGTGCCATGGAGCATGACTTAAAAATATGTTTTTTTGTGAGACACTTAATAACAATTTTCAGATTGTATATATTTACATAACATGATTGTAAAAGTCTGGTAATATCCAATCTAAGAAATTATATACATTTAAAATATTGTCTACATTTAAAATACTATCTGCCATAACCATAGTGCTCTGAAATGCTGTCATGATGATTATGATGGCACATATTTCAAGTGATACCTCTGACGGGAAGAAAATTATTTGCAAGTTGATAGTGCAGATGGAAAGTATTCAAACAAGAAAGACCTACTCATGTGAGAAAGGGTTTTTAAAAGTGAATAGTGGAGCTAGGTCTAAATACCCAGAAAGTTGAATATTCAGTTCTACTCTTTCATTATCAAAGGTAAAAAGCCCTTCGGTTCAATACTCTGGGTTCCTATTTGACGTAGTACTCACAACAAAATGCTATAATAGTTTGTTGATCTCCCTCTAAAAGATATATGTGCAACTATGAACAGACAGACATAATGAAGATCCCTAATTAACAATGGAACGTAATAGGTACACTAAACTTTTGTTAGCGGTCAGCTGCCTCTGTACTGAAGTGCCTGGTACAAAAGGGCCACTGTCGTTTTTCCAACATGGGGTTTAGTGACCCAGAAGGAAGGAAATTCTAAAGCAAAGGGAAATCTCAGAGAGAATTAGTTGCCCTCTCTCTTGCTTGTATACTTCACTGGTTTGTGATGGTGAGACATGACAAGAGAAATGGTTGAACTCTCAGAAAGACAAAATCACAGGTTTTATTTAGGCTCTGGTATAACTATCTAGATTGAGTATTTTTTAGATTTTAATATTTCAGACCTAGTACTTTTAAAGTGACTTAGAGAATTGTGATGCTCTTTCTACTGTGAAATTCTGTCTTAATGTGTGTCCTTTAGAAAAATTACCTCTTTCAGCCATCTAACTTTGATGATAATCTATGTTCATTGCCATTTCTCCCCTATTTCCTCGTATATTCCCTCTGTGTGTTTATTTCAACTGTTTGTTGCTTTTGGTCATAAATCAGGTCCTCATCCTGTAAAGAATTTTGCACATTTAGTACATGAAGCCTTCTTTCTCCCTTAGGAACTTAAATACCTGGAGAGGTGTTTGAGGGATTAGGGCATCAGCATGCAAGTACTGAAGAGGCTGCAAGGCTCTGCCTTTCTATGTGGGCATAGTGAAAAGGAGCTTTGACCCCGAAAGGAACCCTTTGGCAGTTGTACGAGAATTACTGTTAGAACAATACCTAAATTGGCGAGGGCAAAATAGATCTATCCATTTATTCACTTATGGACAAAGCTGCTCCAGCAGAAGCGTTGCTGCTATTGGTCAGATTTTTCCTATGTTGTTCAGCAGATGAAGTCAAACAAGAATTTGAAGAGCTCAAGTTTAGCTAAGTTATCAGTAAAACCATGTGTTTGTAAGCAGTCGTGCTTCTAATGTCACATCTGCATTGTTCTTTATACTTTCCACCAATCCCTGATACAGTGGCAATTTTAGGGAATTTAAATTAAGAAATAAAATTTTAAATTTTTGAATAAAAAATTAAGAGGAAAACTTGTCTCAAATAGTTAATACATTAATACTTAAAACATTGCATTTTTAGGGTACACTTTCAGATTCAGGGTAATGTTAAACTTAAAACTTCCAGTAAGCCAAATTGTAATTGTGGAAATTTCGCTGTATGATATATATGCACAGCTTCTTCCTAAATTCAATACGTACTCAAGTATCTGACAGGATTCAGTGCAGTGGGAGAGTCTGAGGTTGCTAGAAACTGTATGAACAGTGCCAGTTCCCATTCATTCCTGTAGCTACAAGATACGCTACATCTTTGCTAGGATGATGCAGCGTGAATTCTCCTCTGCTGGTTGTCAAGCATGGCTCAGTTCTTCTCCACTCTGTTTGTGTGCCAGTTCTCCTGGTATTACAGAAACCTTTTCAATCTTTTTATTCAGGTGAGTGTAAGGAGAACATTTTTCATGGACTCCTTCCTTCCTTAACCTCTTGAGCATCTGCTTAATAATAGGGCTGTTGGCTCTATCTGGGTTAACTTGGGAAAAAATTCCAGTCTGACTTTGAATTTCTCTGTTTTATGAGTTTAAATAGTATCTGGAATATGCCTGACTGTAACTTAGAGATTTTGTGGTTCAAAATAATGCTTTGCCTTAGAGCTGGTCCCTACATTTTTAGGACAGAGGCTAAAACCTCAGACATTTTAATAGAAGTTAATACTTTATGCATATGGTTGATATTGCTGTGGTGCATTTTATGATCTTTGAAGCTTTTGGCTGCTAGCATGGATTTCAGAGATAGTGCCTAACAATTCTTTGGTATATTTTGTTGCATTCTTTGCTTTTCAACCTTCAGTGGTATCAGTATATACTTTATAGATACATAAGCGGACAAATTCTTTCCTTTGCATGCATGACTATCTTCACTCAAATCAGCAGGAACAATCTATTCATATTTCACACTAGAATTTAACACATCAGGTAATGTATTTTAGCTGATGACAGGTAGCTCTCTTCTGTGTCATGGTCTTATGTTTGCAGTTAAGTTCTATGGCTAGTTTGCCAACTAAAATAGCTTAAAATTCAAACATCAGTTTGTACTCACATTTTGTTAGTGCATTTTGGAGAACAGATTAAATTCAAGCTGTGAACCTAACTGCTTCTTACTGCTTATGAACAGGCAGAATGAGGATATATTCTCACAATGAGGAGTCCTCCTGCTGCCCTCAATAGGTCCCTTGCTTTTGTTGTCTCTGGGAAGCTTTTTATGAGTTGTGGGGAACGGCCACAAGGCTAATTGCCGTTAATGGAAAGTTACTGGGTAAGTGTTGACTACATAAATATACCTTCATTGCTTCATACCGTCACTGCTTCCTACTATCCCACATGCCAACTCAGAATAGTCTGACTAAGTAATGAGCTCAAATCCAGTACAATAAACAGATTTCTATACACAGTGCTATAATATTTCTTCTAGGGCAAAATAGCCTGAAATTACAATTGACCCTTGTAATTAGGTGATGAAAATTTTAATGTTAGGGAATAATGCATTTTAATATAGTGTGTATTTTATATAAACTCAAATGATTATTGTTGCAATAGCCTGAGCTGCCACTGTTTTCATGATACATTTATGTGATTTACTTCAGTTAAATAAAGGGAGGCATTTAGTTTGACTTAGGGCTTTTAGGAAGGTGAAAACAGGTTTTGGGGACTATTTTTCAAAAAGGAAAGAAAGAGAAACCATTGGTGTATCTTTACCCCAAAACTACCAGTTCCGTTCTGTTCCCTCGCCTTTTGATACTATGGATCATAGTGTACATTCAGTTGAATCTGTACATAATACTTCCTAACTCCCTGAAAAGTGACTCGCTCCCTGGCTTCTTATCACAGCTAAGTCTTTTTATACTCAGTGTTTTTTAGCAGAGCATAAGTAGTTCAATGAAAGATTGATTTATATTATGTTGCTCGCAAACTGCTGTTAAAGTTATGTGTAGGCAAAGAGGGGAACTGAAGGTCCTGCCATTGCACTCTGTCATCTTTATCAGCCTCTCCAGCATTCTTTACTTTGTAAGGTTTTGCCTGTCAAGTGCAAAACCTCCCATCCCTATCATGCAGGCCTTTTCCATTTGGAATGATTAAATTCTCTTGAGTTTTCTTGTGTGAGGGCTTGCATGATCATGTTCTAAAACTGTTTGAAACACTTTCAGCTTTCTTGTTATAGTGAATTTTGTGTTTTCTCTGTCTCTCTCTCTTTAATTTTACTTTTTTTTAAGGTTAGATTTACTATAGTCAAGGAAAATCCCAATTGTTTTCCTCTATCCGAATCCTAAAGTGGTTTTACATCCTTTTTGTATCTTGGTTAAGTAAATTCTCACAGGGCCAACACCATCTACCAATCTGATATCACTCTCTTTTCTTCTCTCCTAACATTATCTTGTCTCTCTCTCTTTTTGCCTCCCTCTCTTTTGCTCTCTCTTTCTCTTTCTTTCCTTCTTTCCCTTTCTCTTTCTTTTTCTTTCCTTTTTTCTTTCCCCTCTCTCTTGTGTGCTCTCCCTCCCTCCCTCCCTATCTCCCTCCCTCTCTCTCTCTCTCCCTCTCTTTACCTTTTTAAAATGCCCAGCAGAACATGCAGATGTTAAATGTAGGCATAACACAAAGGTACCTGGATCTAATAAAACTGTTTAAATAGTAGGAGGGAAAGACAGTGATCGAAATGGGAGAAGTGCAGTAAGTATAGTAGGAACAATAGTGGCATTCTAGATACTGTTACGGGGTTTGGATAAAGATGGGGTGGGTACATTGCATGGGTTTGAAAGGGAAGATGCTACTTCTAGGTGAGTGACTTTGTGGGGCTTCTGTAGTCTTCATAAGGTTCACATAAGCACCCAATATTTAGGAAAGTTTGATGGTAACATAATATGACTTAACCTTAAGAATTATATTTCACGTTCCTTCAGCCTGTTATGGTTCATAACATGCTGCACCACTTAATGAGCGTTTTTATTGGAGCACTGGAATGGTAACTTTGGGGTGCTTATCTGAACTAAACTTGTCTTTGAACTTTCTGAAGTTCACCCATTGCTATAATCACCCTTCTGGTTTTAAACATGTTGCCATTAGTATTTCAACAGTGATAGTGAAAATATTCTAGGTTGATGCTTTTCAAATCTGAATTGTAAGTCACAATTCAAGTTAATTTTAATACTCTGTTCTGACAAATGTTCATCAAGAGGTGCAGCATATTATAGCTCATAACATGCTGAAGGAATATAAATCCTAATTAAGATTTTTAAATTTTGTGAAAAAAAAGAACCCCCCCAAATTATCATAGTTTAATACATGTTGTGAATATATTTCCCGTCTTATTTTCTTAATATTATGGGCCAAACTGCTAACTTTTATTTGAGGCTTTTGTTAGTGTTTGAAACATTAAGAACAGCACAAGTGGATCTTTGCTCATATTACTGAGTTTCCATTGTGCTGTACTGTTACCATTTTGTGATGATGATGGTATAGGATGCTTAGATGTTACACAATTTGAAATGCCTATATGTAACTCTGCATGACATGACAGAAAGAGGCTCCATCATTGATAACACATAGGCAAAAAGAAGATAATTTGATTTGCTGTTTTTTTTCTCTAGATGGGTTCAGCTTTGTTTAATTTACTGCAAATACAAGCATCCGAATTCCAAACTGAAGTCATGGAGCCCTAAGATACACCGTTACAGGTTGTCATCTATCTTGTCTTGATCTTGTRAAAGGCCTCAGCTTCAGTTTATGTTCCCTGGATTTTTAAAACACTTTCCCTTGTTTCTTTTAAAAATTAATAGTTATTAAATCCACACGCTCAGAGACTGACTTTGAGGTCATTGATTAATTTTCAGATTATTCTTCGTTTTCTTAGTTTCAGTAAATTACTCGCGCAAACTTGATGTTGGAAAAGGATGTGATAACCTCATCCTATGTCCCCAGTGAAGGAAAGGCTAACCTAAAGAGTCACCTTATGTTGGGGGGGGGGGTGCGTGCGTGTGCGTGCATGCGTGTGTGTGCATGCGTGTGTGGAAGGAAGTATAGTTTCTAATAGTGGTTCTGGGCCTGACCTTTCCATGGCAGTGCCTTGTATGTTTTTCAGACTGACTTAATAAAAACAGCTGCTTAGAGATGTTACTGATAGGATAGCAGTAATAAGAAAGAAACTTAAATCATTAACTGTGAACCTAAGGTAGCACCAGGCATAGGGTTGATCTGGAGAAGAGAAAGCTTTGTGCACCTTAATAAGAATTTCTCCAACTTTCTAAAATCAGCTGAAAATAAAGAAGGCATACAGCTATATTAATACCTGGTTTATTTCCATTTATTTTCATTTAATAGAGTAACAGCACAGATGGATTTTCCACTTTTTTTAGATACCTGCCTTGTTTTCAAATAACTATTAATGTTATTTTTCATTTCATGTACAGGGTGATGGAGAACATGCTTCAAATTCTACTCTTTCTTTTAAATGCAATACCCCACGGGAAAGTAAACTATCTTTTTGATAAATGTGATTATATTTAAATGAAATCATAAAAATACATTTTTTATTTTTTTTTAATATACATTATTTCTACAAAGTAATACATGGTGTTATTTTGGTTAATAAATCCTCAGTGTTTCCCATAGTTTTCCATAAAGAAATATTCTTTTGATTTTGGGTTATTGTATGTCATAATTCTCAAACAGAACTCCTTTCTGATTTAAGAAGAGATTTTTGCTTAAATATTAATAGTATGATACAGTCCATAGTAATTCTACATTACTTTCATTCTGTCTTTAGGGATTTACTGAGGCAAACTCCTTCTGAAATTAATGGCACAATAAGGACTACCAGGACATGTTAATAATAATACCTAGTTTTTATGTACTGTTTCCCAAAGCAATTCAGGAAGAAGGAAAATATTTTTCTCATTGTATGGAGTAGGGAGGTGAGCTGACTTGCCTAAAATCATCCTGCAAGCAGATGGATGAATAAAAGTTTTAGAGTGCTGTATCCACTAATTCACACAGTTCAGTTGATTCCTAGTCTGGAATTACAAAGTATGGGAGACATTACTTAGGTGAATTTGGAGGAGTGTAGTGCTGCAAAGCAGCTTGAGTATACAGAAAGAATGTTTTCTGTTGACAAGAAATTGTTAAATACTCTATTTTCACTTGCAATGAAATACCTGCTTTAATTATCACTTCCCCTCTTATGTTAGTGTATAAATGATGTACTTCTGTAGACAAATCAAAAGAGAAATTCTATAAGTAATCCCTGGAACATGAACCAGARTTCTGGATTCAAATCACCCTGAAATATAAATGTTTTCAAATTCCAGACTGTGATCCAGATCTGACATTTTGCTTGTGTCTTTGTATTGGACTGATTGAAATCTTTGTTACCCAATGCACTTGAATTTGGGGCTTTTCAGAGCATTGATGCAAATTTTGCAATGTAAACACAGCTATTAATTTAAACATTTGAACTTGATTAGATGCAAAATAAACAGTGGGATCACAAGTAGAATTTTATCACAGTCTGACACTTTCAATTACAGTTTTACAATATAAGCCACATATGAAGTAAATGAAGAAGAAAATTAGATTAAAAAGCAAGTAAGACAGGATTATGATAGCACCTCATACGGTGTTTGAAAGAAGGCAATTTTAGTTTTTCACTTTGAAATCAGTACTGGACTGAAGTTTGGATTTTTAGTTGGTTTAGATCTGGTTTTAATTTAGAGCTGAATTTTGAAGCAACTTAATGATTGTAAAATTTATAAATTTAATTAGATTTCAATAGTATTTGTGATGTCTTCTGTGCTTTTCCTATTCTATGTGATTTTCTAAATCATATATTTATTTGTGAATGTGTCTCTATGTGAAAATGTTGTCATCTGAGTGGCAAAAGCGTTTTACACAGAGATTTAAATAAGTAAATACTTAGTACTTCATTGAAAAATAAATTGTAATTTGAAAAGTAAGATGGATTCTATACTGGCTGCAGCTATGCTTTTAGACATGGCAATATTTCTCCAAAAAAGAGGCTCAAGAATGTCAGTTAATTTAATACATGATTCTCTTAAGTTTTTGTAGAGCCATCCACCAAGTGCAGGATTTAATAGAACTAAATAACTTAGACCAAATTGTCAAAAATGGGATGGAAACTCCAGAAAGCCTCAGTACGCATTCTTCATCATTTCAGACCATTCCAATATGGTGTGTCTTTTAATGGATTTTTTTAAAGAAATCTTACTTTTATCAATTGTGCAACTAAGTACACTGTTGCAATATTGACGCTGATGCAATGCTTCTGCTGATTTTACACTTAGAACAGAATTTTGCATGCAAGTTTACCTCTAAATCATCATTATTCAAGAATAGCTTGTACTGCTGAACTGTTACTACAGCTACTAGTGAACATGTATAAATGCATTTTTATATGCAGTACAATGCAAGAAACGTGAATCTTGGCTAAAACATAAAGTTGCTACTGTTGAGATGTATAGAAGACAGCCTAGGTGCCAGATACTCATTCATTTCCTCAGAGAAACAGTGAATATTATTGGGGGGACCTAATAACTTTATTTTACTCACAGCGTCTTTTCCTTTTTGCTCTTTGTGCAAAGGTTCAGCCACAGAATCTATATGAGAATCACTTATAGGGTATGATTTCAAGTGGCCATTAAATAAAATGTAATAGTAGTAACTATCATAGTATCATTTTAAAGAGCTCTCTGAGTATTTGTCTTTCAAATTTCCAAAAATACTTTAAAAATAGAAAATATCTATAAGCAGGTTGTGAACTTCTTATACAGATCTCAGAATAACATAACAAAGATTATCGTGCAAGAAAGTTGTTGTAAAAACAAATAATCTCTGATTTCATTCTGCAAACATAGCCCAATCCAAGGGCAACTGGAGTGACTAGGAAGATTTCCAAAGTGTTCAGCCAACTTTGGACCATGTCCCACATTATGAATTTCAATCCTAGGTAGTTTTAATAGTGAACCACTAATGTCAATAAAACTGGCTTAATTTAGATGAGTAACTGTGCAAAAATAAATGAGAAAATGTTGCAGGAAAAAAGATTATTTGAAGAACTGTGTTTATTTAATACTGACAGTATAAGGAATTAGGATAGTTAAATCATTTATGAAGTATCACCTACAAATCTAAAAAGCCTAAAGAAAATATTTTAGTATGTAGCTCAATTAGTACTCAATACACATGCTCTGTTTTAGCATGTGTTACAGAAGAGGAGTGCAAGTAGTCTGAGCTCAGAAACTTCTTGGTTTAACTAATGGAAACAAATGTTGCTGTTTCATATTTCAGAATTATTAGTATCCTTTTACCATGGAATTTTGAGGCAGATAAGTACAGAAAGGGAGATTCTACAGCTCATCTGAAGACTGCTTTTAAAACACCAAAATATACAAAGCACATTATTAGCACTGATTAAAAAAAAAAAAAAAGCTTTGAAAAACACTTTTTTATAGTCTACAATTTGATACTTCCAGATTGTTTGTGGCAGAATATTCTTAGGTAAAATATGGTGGCTTTGAAATTGCTCCAAAGTGTTTTGCAACCCTCTATGTATTTATTTCTCTGGCTCCATTTCTTATTGTCTCTGTTCAAAACAAATTTGTGTATACATGTGTGTGTATGAGAACTGGAAACAATTTTAGGCTGTTACTCTGAACAACTTGCTTCTGCCTTCTTTCCTAGGAAGTGTGTAGAGAGCTCTGGTGCCTCAGCAAAAGTAACCGCTGTGTTACCAACAGCATTCCAGCAGCTGAAGGTACTCTCTGCCAAACAGGGAGCATAGAGAAGGGGGTGAGTACAAATAATTTATTGTTTGAAGACTACAGAGAGAAATAAAGAACTAGAAAACACAGTTCCTTATGAGCCATTGTGAGAGTGCAAAAAAAGAGGTATTAGTTCAGAATACATTCATGTCCTAATGAGAGAGTCCTACAGAATTTGTTTAATGATTACTTTATATATCTAATCTAATAAACAATTTGTCCTTGCTATAAAATTCTAAGCCTGGCTCAAAAAAAATGAAGTGCTTTGTTTTCTGAGTAATTTCTGTAAAAACTGTATTGGTTTCATCTTTGTTAAATTTTATAGCACTCCCCTGTAAAGAACTGTTGTAACTCTAGATCTGTAATGGATTTCTGAAAAAGGTCTGACATATATCTAGAGATTGATATCTGTTATTTTGTTAGAAGATAAAAAAAATCTTTATTCCTTCAGATTTAAGCAGAATCACATATGCATATAAAAAAAATCCTTAATAAAAGGATTTCTTAAAAAMCCATATTTCTCAGGGACCCTTCTGACTTTTATTCCTTTAATATTCAGTTGTATTTGCATAACTGTTTATCTTTAAAGGGCTTTGATATGCAGTCTGATGAACTTACAGACCTAAAGTAAAGACCTAAAGTACAGAAAGTCAGTAATGGGGTGGATAAGCTTGCTTTTTTTTTTTTAATAAAAATTGTATATATATCTGTCTGGACATGTGAATTTTGATTTAAAGGTTGAATGTATCTCAGTAGTTTAGGAAGGAGATCTGAAAATGATTTTCACATTAAGAAAACTAGTAAAAAGGTGTTTCATAATTAGAAGGCAGAATATATACAGATCTTAAATAGGAAAGAGGGAACAAAAATATTCTAATAATTGATTTACAGGATATGTACCTGAAAAAAAGTAAATTCCGTATGTCCATTTTTAAGATAATACAACACCTTTTACACAGATATGTTCAAAGTGACAAGATGACAAGAATTTGTTACATAAAACAATTTCCAGTAACTCTCTTGAGAATTGCTACATCTGTCCTTAAGATTTACTGCTCCAGACTGCTTTTTTTTTTCCTAACAATGACTACTGTCATCTGTTCTCGGTTCTGACTCTTGCCATGCTAGCTGGATTAGTTTCAACAAAGATTACACTGCATTTTGACTTGCAATCTGATGTTTAAATAAAGAGAATGAAAGCTTTTGGGCAGCTATCACAGTTTATTAATTCTTGCTGACGGCTTCATTCAGGGCCCATGACCTAGTACCATTCTGATGACTTTTCCATGCTGAGTTTGGAAATATTGGTAAACCATGTTAAATAAATTCATTGAAGGGGTCATTTAAAAAAATGTAGTGCTTATAGTTAGCCAATAAAAATAGAGAGACCTTCACATTTTACCAAAACTGTTACCTTTTATTAAAGTAATAGAAAATGCTAGGAGCCTTATTCTTAAATCAACAGTCTAGGTTTATTTTGGAACCACCACTCCTTGTCAATGACAAGGAGCAATTTACCTCAATTTATATTTTTTTAAACCATGAGACTACAATGAACAAGTCAAGATGCTTTAAGACACTGTTGCTGTGTCCAGTTGCCAGAGGCTTTAATCACTTTGCTCTATACAAAACATCTCTTCCAGTCATCAGTGTCTTATTCCATCATTAGATATTAGAGTAGTGGGAGAATTGGTATTATTTTACAAAGGTAAACTGTCCATGCCTTTAAACAGCGGAGAATTGTATCTATAAATTGTGACTTCAAAGGTTCTTGTAAATTAATAGTTCCTGATAGCAAAAATGCCGTAAAGCACAAGTCCTTTCCAAATATGTAGTTCTCTTCACCACATGCTAAGGAGAAAATAATAGCTTACAATTCTGTAACACTTCATTATTGCAATAATAGTAACATTTATATTGCAGTCACGCCTACAAGCCACAACCAAATTAGGCCCTATTTTGCTGGGCTTTGTCCAAATATATAATAAATGGAGCATTCGCTGCTCCAAAGGCCTAGCAAGATCCTGGAGTACTTTATCATATTGGGAGGGTCAGTTTCTGCTTTTAGTTACACTGATGTAAATTCTATGTAACTATTAACTCAGATTTGAACAAAATTTGATGCATTAATATCTTATAGGCAGAGTTAGGAGGGATTTCTGTAATTAAAATTGCCTAACACTTTATTATAAGACCTTCTGTTCAGTTGCTTATATAAACCTGCCAAACTTTAACTCTTTGGGCTGAAATTTTCCATAGTAGATGTCTGACTAAGCCTGAAAGTTTTCAGAGTGTTTTCCATAAAAGCTATTCAGTTGTTTCTGCATACAAGGAAGGAGAATAGTGTGTTGTTTTGCTACTGACAGAACCTGTACATCTGTCGTGTTTTGAAGCTTTAATACCTTCATGCTTTGATGAAAGGGCTTACATGTTAGCTGAGGTCAGAAAGGTTCCCCTTTTTTCCTATTCCTATAATAATCAGTTCAAAAATAGATGAATCTTCTCTAGTCATATATACTCAGAGATGAATTTGTGAAGGTGAACTAACTGGTTGGTTTAAAAAGACACTGCTCAGGAGATGCCACAAATAGAACAAAAAGATGAAACTGATAGGAATGTGTATTTTTGTCTTTAAACTTCAAGTAATAAAAATGAACTTTTATAGCATCATCAGTATAGATGTGTGCCAGGGTTATAAACAAGTGGCAAATGTGCAAAAAGTGAAAACACAGCATGCTGAAAGAAGAATTTATAAAGCTGGATTATCTGGTGGTTAAAATTCAAGTTATTTTTGGACATTAAGTTTCCTAGCAAAATAATTGTAGAAGCACTGATTGAAAATCCATTATTAGAATTGAGATGGCAAACTTACATTTAATTTATCTTCATTTTTCTTGCTATTACAGTTCTTGCTGTATGAGTACAGAATTTTCTAAAAGCATATCATTATAAATCTCTCAGTTTGGTTAAAAACTGCTCACATTTTTCACAGAGTTAAAAGTTTGTGCACATTTTATATGCGAGTGTTTAAATGCATTACCACTGTCTTTCTAATTGAATTAATTGAGAGTTACTTCTTAGTGGGAGAGAAGAATAACTTTTCAGTTCTAAAACTTTCATGAAGAATTGTTCTTTTCAAAATAGATGACACCTTCTCTTTTCTTCATATACTGGTTACTCAGTAGTCCCTACCTCATTCCTGACAGCAGGTGAGGTTGCTATTATTCATGGAGGAAACATAGTTCTTTTGTCCCAGTATAAATAATGAAGGGTTTGGCCATTTTCAATTACTCTGGAAGAGATTTTATGCATCGCTAGCCTCTGCTGAAAGATTAATTTTCAGTTAAAAAATAGCAACCAAAGTGAGCAGTAAGTCCTCAATTAATTTCAGAGAAGGAGAAAAAACAGCACTGAAGGAGGGGTAATATGGGAAGTATAAGAAATAAACGTTTGGATGGTAGAGGAAATTTCAGGGATTTTATTTTGCTTTGGAAAATAAAGCAGATAAAATACACCTGACTATCGTACACATTCACAGCGGGATAGAGTTAGGATTGTTTGCATGTTCTATTTGTACATATGTGCTATTTTGGGGGTTTAACTTTAACTCTGAGTTTCCTTTTACTTTGGTTTATAAACTTGGGTTTTGAAGTGTTTATATTTTTATAATGTACTTCTATCTAAATTATTAGCATATATTTTTACTCTTAGCAGCATTTTAATTTTTAGCTTTTGACTCTAGCACTAGATAACCATGTAATCCTGCAGCCTCTTTAACAAAGTGCTGTAAAGGGATTATTGTCTTCAGTTAATGTAATCGTTACCACTTTATTTATAATAATAATTTAATATCACTGTAATGAAGAGAAAACCAGAAAAATTTAATGTCTCATATATAATTCACATAAATACTGCTTTCCCAATTGTAATTGTACCCTTAGAGGCATTGCAAAACACTGTGTCATGTATGGATGTATATATACATATGGATGTATGTATACTAGCTCAAAATACATGGGTTTACTTTATGGACTGCATTGTGTGCTATACAGGCATTCAATAATAGTCTAGATTTAAGAGACGCTCCATATGAGGGATACTTTCCTCCAACAGATATCTGTTTATTGGCATAAACCTTAGAGTTGGAAATTTAGTGGAACTGCAAGAAGGATAAACCRTCCTTTCCTAAGTAGAACTCCATGAAACATTGTGTCCGTTTTGGGTTTATTGATTTGTTTTGCTTTTTTTAAGAAAGACAATGCATTTTGAACTTGAAATTTAAATATTCTGTTTCATATGTTTTCTGTAGGCACACATGAATGCTGCTTTTTATTTCTCTAACTGTTAGAGGATGAGGTTTTATAAACAGAAATGTGCTGGATGGTAACAACTGTCCTTTAAAACAGTTTCAGGTATAGCATATACAGACAAACAAGAAGTCATGGATGATAAAAATGTTTTGAGAGAAGAAACCATGATGAATGCGACTAGAAAAATAATACTAGAGGTTTCACTTGTTGATGTTAAATGCTAGTATGTATTTGTATGTATAACTACTTTGTATCTAGGTACATTTGTTGAGAATAAGCTACATAAGTTTATTAGTAATACAGTGTTTTAATGTTCATTCTTTAGAGCTGTGCACTTAGACTCTTTTGTTTGACATGCTTGATGATCTAGAACTGACTTGTTATTAAAAATGAAATTTCTAATTAAAAATTAGGGATTTTTATTCATTTTCTTTGACTAGCACTGTGTAATCATTGTTCATGTCAAACTGCTATTAATTTCTTTTTTTCTGAGTAATGACTGAAGGTTAAATTCTGTTTTCAATTGCTTTCATAAAAATCTGGAGTAATTCAGGTCATTCTCAGTGACTGCATTTACACTATCTTTAGCTCTTCAGATCAGAACTCATCTCATACACACTGCTGGGACTGAGGCTTTAGGTGAGCCTTAGGACTCAGGAAAGAAAAAACTTGGCTTTGCTGGACCCACTAGTACAAACCAACACCGAGTCTGTCAGTAGTGTTTATGGGCTGTGTCCGTTATGGGACTTCTAGGCATTTAAGCAATGGATGCCCACCTTTTGGAAGTGAAATACGCAGACCCAGCTCAGAGTAAACCTGCGACCGTGCTCTGCTCTGTGGCCTAACCCACTAATAACAGGATGGACATAACTAGTAGAATTACTCTATATTTTCAGTGATATAATAGACACCAGAATGTGGTTGAAACTATGGACTCCAGGATTATTTCTGAGTGGTTTAAAAAAAGATTTCTGACTTATGAAATGAAAACTTACTATAACACTATAACACTTATCCACTCATATGAAGTGTCTGTAGATTTGTATGTCCGGTGTAGGTAATAATATTGCAAAGGTTCAGTTACTGCATGAATAAAGTACACATCCTCACTCTGTCCCTGAACAAATGGCCAGTCACTGTATAGAAGGATTTTCTGTACCACGTCTAATGCCTTGCTACTGCTTTTATTATGTCTGTAGTGTTAGTATAGACGAAGTACTGCAACAAATTCTTCTTCCATTGTAACCTCTTCCAGATTTTCTTTTTAAAATGCAAGGAGATTACTTTCTTAAAAATACTGGAGTGAGGAATTTTTAATTTTGTGTAAAATGAAGCTTCTGCATGAATCATAACTGGAGGGTGTTTTACTAAACTAACCTTGAAAAAGGATCTTAATGTCTAAAAGAATGCAAGTAACTTGCAGTTCCCTTAATGTGAAGCATTAAGAAGGATGTGTGAAGAAGAAAGAAAATCTTTATTTGAAGCTTATTTAAACTTCTGGTGTGTATTAGAGATTTATAATGCAGGATTTAGTGAAGACAATTAACAAATCACACACGCCCTCGCCAATGTCTAAACATGGCTAGAAAAAGTAAAATACTAGTCTTGTTATCTATACAGGGAATGCTAATGCCTATAATTGGTCATTGCTTGACCCTTGTATTTTTGTGTCCTGATAACTCTATCAGCCTGGAAGCTAATTTTGTGTTTTTTCTTGTGAAATCTTTCAGTGGTGTTATCAGGGAGAGTGCGTACCTTTTGGCACTTGGCCCCAGAGCATAGATGGGGGTTGGGGTCCGTGGTCAATATGGGGAGAGTGCAGCAGGACCTGCGGAGGAGGAGTCTCCTCGTCTATAAGACACTGTGACAGTCCAGCGTAAGTAGCTAAAGTAAGCCAGAGCCAACAAAAAGACACACTTGGAAATTATTCAAAACTGTGGTTTCACATGTTATCTGTAAAAATGTTTTGCTAGTGTGCCAACATTTGTCTTCAAAATAGCAAACAGAAACAGCTACACAAGAGTAGCTCCCTAGATATACTTTCAATATTTTTTTTTACTGTATCTATTATGCATGCACTGTAAAGATAGCCAGATTTCTATTTGGTAGTAACGAGAAAAATTTTTGTTCTGAAACTTACTGTTCATGCAAAATATACTTTAATTATGCCTTAGATTTCTTACTTCTTAAGATATGTATTGTCTCTGATGCTTGTCTAGGGTATAAAATAACTATTGGCAGTTTTATATTGAAAAAGCTACACAGAATATTTCAAAGATTTTGCATACAGCTTTTCACATATAAAATGCAATTAATAATATTACTGTGCATACAATACATTTATGCCCTATCACATCCAACGCTTAGTTGTGACTTCCCACTGACTCTTAAAACAATTCAGCTACTTCTCTCCCTGCCACTACTATCTCTTGGTCCATCTACTCTCAGTTGGGGCCAGCTTCTCCACTACAACTTGGTCTATTTTGTGTATCGGTACTGGTTCTGTCATCTCTGTCTGCTTCTCAATGTCCTGAACAGTGTTCCAGAGAAGGTCTGCCAGGTAAGTGCTCACCTCTCTGTCTTTAGCACTTCTCAGATCAGGAATTCATATTTATTTCCATTGCTTTTCTTTCCTGAATGAATCACTGCTTTTTTGTTTGCCCTGAACTGGTTACCTCATCAGAGCTGTAAGTGTTTGCAGAAGGATATTTTTTATTAGTCCACTCTTTGTTCTAGTCATATCTCATACTGTATGTTTTCATGCCCATTATTAATTTCAAAGACTACTTTCCTTCAAAACATCAGGCTTTTTTGTTTCTTTCATGGAAAACATTCTGCAACTTCTGTCACTCCTTTCTTACCTTCTTCTCTCTGTATACTAACTAGTGTTCTCTGTATCCTACGAATCTTTGTTGCTCGTAGCCATGTTTTCCAAGCCAGGCTTTCACTTCACTCTGCTAGACAGACATTACTGCTGTTTAAGGTGGTCTGTTCACGTCCTAGCATTAGCAATAACTACCAATCAAATCTGGCAAATACCACTAATTATTGAATGCATTCAAAAGCAAAAATTATCCCTATGCATAGATAACACGACAGACTATGTTTCTGTGAGAGAATAATAAATTAAATACATTAGTTTTTTCACGGCAATAGAATGAGTACAAATACTAATTAAAAGTCTGTTTGAAGCATCAGTAATTTCCTAGGATTTTTTTAAATGTTCCTGTCTCCCTGTACGTCGATGGTTATGTTGAAAGATAATTGGATCCTAGATGCTTAACAGTGCAGCAAGCAAGTGCAATTTTTTTTTTTATAAATCTCCATTTGGAAAAAATTCCCCTCAATTTGTCAATTAATAAGAGTATTTTAGGATAATGTTGTCTGGCTAAATATCTGTAACATGCAAAATAGTTTTGATTTTCATTTTAGTTACTTGTAAATTTTTTAGTCCTTTATTATAAAACAAAACAACAAGTATTTTTCCTTCCTGCTTTCAAGTTATGATGAAAGACTGGTGTATGGTTAATCTTCCATTTAAGTCAATGGTAATTCGTTATTTGACCTCTGTGGAAGATAGATAAGGTTCTTGAAGAATCTGGAAACTTTAAGAGCAAGTTCTGGCTTAATCGCACTAATAAAAACCTGTTTACTGTGGAGTTGCTTCAGTTTTAATAATGCATGATTTAAATCAGAATCAGATTCTTGAACTAGAAAATGCAGTATTTGCTACTGACTCCAGTAATTTAGCAGGCAGTGTTTCTGCATTTTGTTATATTTTCAAGTGTAATATGAGAAGATTAAAAAAAAAGATTGTTTATATACATTTCATTCTAGTTTAATAAAGCAGGGAAATAATTAAAAACAATACATTTTGGTGCATTTGAAAAGTAATTTGATTGTATAGTTTGGAATTTATTCAAACTGGATAAATGTTATGTGAGTGAAGATGTTAAAGTATTCAGTTCAGTTCTGCATCTATTCCAATTSAAGTCAATGTTAAATAATCATTTAATAAGATGTTTGAAAATCTCATCTCAAAACTTCATGGGGAAGTTTTGTACATTTATTGTACATTTGTTCACATTTATTTTTATTTATGTTATATAATATATAAATATATCTCGTGAACTTGTATTTATACTAATAATATATAAACACATTTCATGAACTTGTGTTTTTACTAATACAACACATAAAACACATGTTTTTGCAGGCCTTCGGGAGGAGGAAAATATTGTCTTGGAGAAAGGAAACGGTATCGCTCCTGTAATACTGATGTAAGTAAATTATATTTCACTGTCAAAGTATAATGAACTTATCTGTTTTTCTTTTTGACATAAATGGATGCATTTATTTCCAGTTTGGAAGAGGATTTATGAAAACTGAATTTTGCATTTTTTTGGGAAATCATCCTGTTGGGCACCTCTATATTGCAGGCTCTCTACATGTCTGCTGCAATGTTATGCCCAACTTCAGGCTTCACATTAAGGCCTAGAATGAGCTCAACTTCAGCATGCATGTTTAAGGTGAACAAGAATCATATGAGTTCCCATGCCACATCAGACCAAAGGTCTGTCTAGCCCAGTGTCTTGTGTCCCAACCATGGTTAAAAGCAGGTGCTTAAGGAAAAATTATAAAAAGGATGGCAGCCAAGGCATGATTTTTCTAAGGGTACACCTTACAAGCTTCCAGAAACCAAGTGTTTAAACACTTCTTGAGCTTGGCATTGTATCTGTACCATCCTATCACCTGTACCATTGTATCTGGACTGATCCTTCCTCTAACCCATTTTTTATACTTTTATAACCTCCAGTGATAATATATTATACAATCCTCTTAAGTATTCTGTGAAATGTACTTCTTTGGTGTGTTTTAAACCTGCAGCTTGCCATCRGGTGTCCACTGGTTCTTGTTATCAAAATGATGATGCAGTTTCGGAGCCAAGCCCATCAAATAATGAGTTACTACTGAGATGAGTGGAGCAGTGTAGATGCCACATACATAAAATCAAATTATGAACCAAAATTATAAATTCAAAAAAGTTAAAAATTGAACCAGACAAAAGTACTTGACAATAAAGAATTTCACTAATAGGTTTCCAAGTCAGCTGTAGCACTAACTTTTTTTTATCTTCAGATTTGTTTTTCTTCTAAAAACAAGAAAGTTCTAGGGGAGATAATGATAATGAAAAAGTGCATTACTTGAAAAGGACAACTAGAATATTGTAGGTTACAGTTTGCCTGATATCCATCCAAGGGAGAATTGATGTACACGATTGTATTGTGTTTCAGCTGTTTATCTTTTGATATAGTTCAGAAAAAAATAATTCTTCAGAACAGAAAATATTTTCAAGGAACCAGAACATTAACTACTAAAGATAGTTATGAATTATTGTAAGTATTAGTTCTGTGAACTTCCCTGTGGACGTTATTCCCGTTTTTAGAAAGTATTACAAATTTCCAAACAGAAAAATACTTTCCTACTCCTAGTGACAGCTGCTGTGTTCACACAGCCAAGGAGTATGTGAGGCCTTTTGCCACAGTGTTGTAAGGGAAACTCATGCTGAGCTGCTTGTCAAGTATGAGCTATAAAACTTTTCCAGTCGTACTACCTTCCAAATTTCAGTGTACCATTCTGTAACTTCGACCGTCTTCCCTCTTTCCTAGATGTATATCTTTGTGTTTGGCTGTCTTTCTGCAATTTTCATTTGAGTGAATCCAGTTTACCAGGTGATACTGTGTAACTAACTTAGGTGATAATGTATAACTGACTTACCTTCATCTTCATTCTCACTCAGCCAGTCTGTGTAATTGGAAAATGTTATAAGCAATGATTTTATTTATTGTTCCAATTCACAAATGAAACTATTGAATAACAATGAAACTATTGAATAACATTGAACCTGTTTCTTATCCTTACAGGTGATATGAAATTCACCTTTAAATTCACCAACTAAACCATGATTTCTGATTGTCTTCTATCCTTTGAAATCTGTCAGTTAGTCAGTATTAATGTATGCTTAACTAAACAAGTACAGGTTTGGTTCTGTTCTTTTATTCAGGATGTTTTGCACTACTAATTGAAGTGGCTTATAAAAATCTAAGCATATTCTATTATCCTTATAATTTCACCAAAAAGTGTAAAAAGTTTAAGTTGATAACATCTGTTCTTGTACAGAATACTGACTTGTKTTACTTATTTACCTTTCTTTTAAACATGTATTGGTGGAGTCTCTACCAACTTTCCTATTAATTTGGGATGGATATCAGGCAAACTGTAACCTACAATATTCTAGTTGTCCTTTTCAAATAATGCACTTCTTCATTATCATTATTTCTGTTTGCCTGCATAATCTAAGACTTGTTAAAATTCACAGTGGCAGATCAGAGACCTCCTTCCTTAACTTTTTCAGAATTCTTGAGAGCTAGTTGTCCAGGCCTTCTTATTTAAAAAGGTTTATCTCCAATAGAAACTATTTAGCTTCTGCCACAGTAACTAGTACACAAGAAAGTTTACCTAATACATAATCCTGCTGCCTCACAAATACAGAAGAATTTTTTAATACTTGATTGTTATTAACAGTTGTACCATATCCACCTAGTGATACTGCTGCACTGTTGCCTAGGATTTCTTTTATTCTTATCGTATTTTATTCCATACTCTCAGACACTTACTTTTCAGACATGGTTTTCTTCCTAGTCTATTTTGCTTCCCATACTCTCGCTCTACTTCTTCCTTATTACTGAGATGAAGCTCATAGGATTGCAGAAGAAATATCTGGAAGGTACCTGAGAAGGCCATTTAGGCTATTCCACAGCTCAAAGGCAAAATCAACTGTCATTAAACCATTCTTGCCTGATGGTTAGGCAACTATTTGATCTGTTTCTAAACACCTCCAGTGATACAGATTTCCCTGTTAGGTGTACTATTCAAATTCTTAAATATCCTTACTGTTAGAACAGTTTTCCTAAAATATTGCATGAATTTTCCCTTCGTTTAAGGCCATTACTTACTCTATCCTCGTTGGGATGTAGAAGAGAGCTGATCGTATTCCCTCTGTGGCAGCCTTTTACATGTTTGTAGACCACTATCATGACTCTTTGCAGTCATCTTTACGCTAGACTAACAGCTGTATTTCCTGCAGTCTCTCTTTAATCCCCTTTGGGATCCCACTAATGCGCATCTTTTGGAAGTGTGGTACCCAAATCTGGACACAATACTTTAGCTCTCAGAACTGAGTAGCAAGGGAGGATCATGTTATCTTAGTGAAGAGATTCTGTTTGTGCATTTCAGTATTGTGTTTGCTTTTCTTAAAACAGTGATAATATTTATTCAGTTTGTCTTGCTCCATAGTGTCCAAATCCTTTTCTAAAGAACTACTGTTTAGGTCATTCCTCATCTTGTACTTGAATAGCTGATTGTTCCTACCTAAGTGTAGTAATTGGTCTTTATTGAACTGCATCCATTGGTTTATTTCAAAGCACTGCTCCAGTGTGTCAGAAACTTTTAAAATTATAGTCTGGTATTCCAAAGCACTTGCTTCCTACCTATACTCAGATTTCAATCAATAATTTAAATAAGAAATTGGAAAGGAAACTTGCATTTCATTTCAAAACAAATAGGCTGACTCAGGACAGGCAGTTTGGAAATGCCACTGTTATGGTTTTACTGTGAACCATTTTTTTTAACATACCTTTGGGGTATGGTTTTTCAGGGTATAAACATACTGTGACTGACAGAAGTTTAAATTTACTATCTTAATGGTTATAATGATTGTAGTCCATTTCTTTTATAGTACTTTTTAGGGTTCTAAATAAATAAGAATTGCTGAGACTAGTAGATTTTATTTCAAAATTTACGACGGTCCTTATTGCTTGACATTTTTAATGGAATAGTAKGTTTGATTAATGTAAGTGTTAAGAGCATGCAGATCTGTCATCGTTCATATGAAAAATGTGTTGTTTGTACATCTCTTTTGTTGAGGTTTTTTTCTGCAGTGTCAACATTCATTGCCCATCTGTAGTTTTAGAAGTAGCACTCCCTAAAGATCCTACTATTCATAAACAAAACCTCCTTCATTTTGACTTCATTTTTCTTTCAGAGAGCAGGTAGTTATGTTGCCCTTTCTTACGACCATTTTCATTCTTTGGAAACAGCACACACACTCCTACTAGGCATATTTCTCATCAAAGACTTTCAAAGCCATGTATGACTTCCTAATTCAAAAGGCATCTGCTAATGGAAACATTGAGATCAGCAGAAAAGAACATTAGCTAATGAGTTCTGGAAACAAAAGGATGGTAGAAAGAACACAATTGTCAGAAACTTATTTTCTAACACCAACTGCTCTGGCTCTTACAAAAATATACATATTTTTCCAACCAAAGTACTTTTTTTAAAAAAAAAATGCCTACAGAGTTGCAAGACACATAATAACTTAGTTAAAGTAACTCATTGTCTGATGAAAATATATATAGAATGTGAAGCTTAATCTGGTATACATCTAAATCAGTAAGAGTCTCCTAACTTTTTTAATACTGTGAAAAAGGTTCTGTGAATGCTTTTTTCATATAAAAGTATGTACGTATACATATCTTCAGAAGATTCCTTTTCTTGTGCCTTTTCTCTCAACAAAATGCGGGCAAATGATTTTTGTTAGTTCCTTCCTTTATGCATACATTCACAGACAYTGTTCATTGCTTTCATAATTCTTAACATTTTCAAAACTATTTTTTTTGATTTGCATTCATGTGAGGAGCTACCTGTTGGAACAGTAGCTGGATCTCAGCTGTCACCCTTCTGGCTGTGTTTCTCATCCTCTGTGATACACTGTATAGTCCTTTGTTGATAAGAAACCCGATGACTTCAGTTACTGAAGTTACTTGAAGCTCTGAGATGCATAGATTTTTGTGAGATCAGATGTTTAGTGATATATCAACATCAATTCAATGATTTGTTGACACTCTTCAAACTATTTTTGCTTCAGGCTTAAAAATAGTGATACTCTTCCTAAATTCAATGCTTTTTCACTCAAAATTTGAATCTTTTCGTCATGTTCTACTCAGGACCTTCCTCAGACCAGATTATAAGATGCTATATATTTGTTGGGGTCCTACCTCATGTTTTGCAGTCTCCTAAGAGAGTCTGGAAACACAAGCAGACTGTTGCTTCACAGGAGTTATCCATATGCACACTGTACCCCATGCAAAATGAGAAATAATTTACCCAATAAAGAGAAGTAATTATTGCCCATTTACCTTGGGGAAGGATTACGTAGGGAGTTAGTACCCAAGAGCTGACATTTTGTAAATGCGTGTTGTAGCTTGCCTTGCAGTAACCTGTTTGCATTTCTATATCTGTTATTTTTGAATGCATTTCTTGAGTTACTTCCTCTAGAGTAGTAGTGAGGTACTCAAAAAGATAGGAAATAAAAATTTGCAACAGAAAAATTTCTTGTACATGTAGGCTGAATTTTATACTTCAGACTACAGAAAGTTGCAGGCTTCAGACTATCATTTGGTGACTGCAGTCTTCAAGAGGACTGTCTGCAGACTTTACTAAATCCAGCTGAAAGTGGGGTTCAAACTAATGGTTCACAGTGTTCAAATTAGTGATTTAGAGGAAGAGCAGGATCCTGAGATGAGTGCTAGCACTTGTCAGTATTCATTGAGAGGACATGGCCACTAAAATGGAATTTTTTTTTTACAGAGATGATGACATCTGCCTATGGATTAATGGATTTGTGTTGTTAGAGCCAAAAGCTTTGATATTGTTAGTGTAAAAACCAATTCAACAGTGCTCACAATATAGGAAACAAGGATTTAATCTGCAGGACTACAAAAAACAGAAAAAATACTGAGAAAGCAGGAACACTGCCACACCACTGTCTACAGTCYTTTCTCTGACTATTTATTGAGATCTCTGGGTTTGTTCTTACCCATTTAAATACAGCATTTCAAGACATATTCAGAGCTCTAACTGGTTTTAATATATGGTGTCTAAATTACGTCCAGTCATTTCTGTTTGTAACTAATTTAGCCCTGGAAATGACAGTGCCATCATTGGTTCATGATCTGCTGATGCAGGTCAGAGCTGAAAGAGCTCTGTCTTAAGAGTAGGTACCTCAGTGTGAGTAAAACCAGTTTCCTTACAGCCACAAAAACAGCTTATGCAATGAGGCTTTCAGAATCAAAGTGACATTCAATATCAAAGCCTTTGGTATAATTACTCTTTTTAATAAAGATCTTTCTGTGAGTGATTCCCTTCCATGACAGTCTCATCATATTTATTTAAGTATCATGAAGGATCTGGCCTGTGCCCATTATGCCAGAAGACTTTTCAATCTTCTTTCTTATCCCAGGTGGTTGATAAGAGGTTTTCTCTAGTAGCATTTTCTCCCATTCTGTTACTGTTTCATCATCCACACATTCACACAGCCTTGAAGGAGCTAGGAACTATCAGTCAAACTGATAGCACTTGCATTCTGTGCTGCCTTGAGCTACCACAGTGATTGTAGAGTTTTCCAGACATTTTATAATGCTGTGGCCAAAATTCTTCTGATGTAGCATAGTCATGTATGAAAGGATACATGACATGTGCCAGTATCATGGTTGTGTCTTGGATACAAAAGATAATTTGAGTAGATGAAGATGGCCTATCAAGTATGATGAAGGGACATAAAATCTCGGTGACCAAATTACAAATTTTACACCATCTTTTTCTGGGTTTTGTTTTCCATTCTACCCTCTCTTTCAGGGAAGGAAATGGAAACATATATGGACTGTTAGATCCTAGCACTGGTCATTCAGGTCAGCTCTTTCTCACACTGTGGAAAGCGACAATTGCTCCTTGCATACGCTGTGCTTTCCGGAAAAGGATTGCTTAAGCCCTATTTGTCAGTGGATGAGTCGCTGGAAGTCTGATTTCCTGTACCTTCCCACTTCTCTTTGAAAGCTGTTGTCTCAGTGGCAACCTGAGCAAAGTAGGAAATGCTGGATGCAGAGATAGTGGTGTTAAATGTACAGGAGCCCCCACCCTTGCTGTATACAGTATCTTCAGAGTGGAGCATTCGTTCAGCAGCTATGTGTTTTGTCCAAGTGTGGAGAATGAGTAGCTTTGCTCGCACCTTGGCTTCAGCCGCTGCCAGGTGTGCTCATCCTTGCTGCTGCTCTTGTCAGCAGCGGCATTCCAGGCTGAGCAGGTCTGTGCCTAGCTGCTGTTGTGTCTCACTGACAGAGTTGTCTTTAAGAAAGAAGGAGGGGACAACCATGATTTTAAGCAGTTTAAGTTGTGGCAAAAACTGAGTGGTATTTAATAGAGTGAAGGAAAGACTGCTTTGCCTCCCTCAAAATGCATCCAAGAGAACCATCAAACAAGAGAAGTAAGACTACATCTGAAAGATCAGATCACAAGAATTTTTTTTAACAGTATAAGCATGGAAGTCATGATCCTTCTTTACTGATCTTCATATATTATTGTGTTGTCCTAATGTAACTACTTCAAAAAAGGTTTTGGTGATTTTTGGGGGGTGTGCTGGTGGTTTAATTAACTTTTAATGGTAGCTTCATGCAGTTTAAATACCAGCCTTGTAAGTTAGTATCTAAGCATTTGGGATTGAAGAATAGGATGTAGTGACCAGTATTAGATGTAGACTTGAGCTTTGAGATAGGTCAGGATTGATCCTTCTCCTGCTTGGAGAATATGATGCAAGAATCTAATTGGTGATACCAATTTTAAAAAGCAAATTTATGATAGTTTATTTTGCTTTTCCAAAAATTATGTTATTTACAGGCAGTTATGTTTTATTCTCACTATTATGATCTAAAGGATTATATAATTAAAAATATTAACAGTACCATCAATTACTGATTAACATATTCAAAATATATTTTTAATTAGAAAGGATAGAAGAGTGTTTTATAGAGAAAATTTTAAATTGCAAGGCTGTGTAATGTCCAGTGTTTTTGTTTATATTACACCAGTTTTAAAACTGGACAAAATTTCTGTAGTTTCTGAATCATAGTGCAGTGGGCTGGCTATGATAGGAGCTTGATTAATGTATACTGAGAATTGTAATTATTATGTTAATATTTGCATTGTGCAGTAAATTTTTACTGTGAATGGTTACACAGACCCTTTCACTTGAATGCACTTCAAATTCCTGAACAGCGCTAACTGGCTTAGATATATAGGAAGACTAGTAAAAGTGCCATAAAATGGACTCCTCTGTTGCTCATAAAATAGTAATATTTATTAACAACTACAGTTTCTGCCAAACAAGTTTTCTTTCTTTCAGTCTAAAAATGGTTTTAATCTGTATTTCAAATACTTAATCTGATGAAGCTTGCAGTTACAACAGCTAATTAAACATTGATTGCATTAATATGCTATTTGAATACTATGGGTATTCAAGGTTAGTTGCTGTTACTACTTCAAAACTAAACCTGCAGATGAAAAATGTGAAAAATTGCAGAGAATTCAGTTTCTTCTGTAATTCTCTTCTGAGATGAGTTTCATCTTTATCTACCTTTGTTCCAAACAAGGAAGCTACCTTCCAGATTCGTAACTGGTAATGAGAAGTAGTGAAAATTTAAATGAAAGCAGTTTTGATTTCTTTACCCTTGGAGACTTCCAAGAATCAGGACCAAACATCATATCTGCTCTCATTCTCAGCCTTAAACGATGCTTTTTTCAAAGCTAYGCGTAAACAAAGGTGATAGTAGGCTGCAGCTCTCTAAAAAGTGTTTTAATTTTGATTATTTATGTCTTAAAAACAGATCTCAGTATAGCTTAACAACTGAGCCTAGAGCTCTTACCAAAATGATTTTGTTTTTTAATTTTTCGGCTGGTTTTTATGTGTGTTTATAAGAAGATATCTGATGCATTGATTATGAAGTGTGGTTTGACAGTATTTTGACTGTCGAGTTACATAGAAACTGTTGTAACACTTAACTTTGTTTAAACTACTTCAGTTATTTCATGCCTGCCGAAGATTACAAAATGGACACTTCAACCTGAACACCAGTTGAAAAGGAGTAAAGCAAGTGTCAAAATCAGAGCCACAAAAATAAAGCAGGGAACCACCGTAGTAATAGTAGTCTCTTGCGCTTTTATTTGTAATATAAGCATTTCCTTTTATGTTGATATTTATAAGAAATTAACAGTTTTATTGTTATGGTTTTAGTCATGTCCTTCAGGGGCCCGTGATTTTCGAGAAAAACAATGTGCAGACTTTGATAATATGCCTTTCCGGGGAAAGTACTATAACTGGAAACCCTACACTGGAGGTAATGTGTAGCTTTGCAAATATACTAACATACTTAAAATCTTTGAAGTCATATAAATATTGTCTAGAAAGTAACATCTGTCAATAGAATGTTTTAATCAATATACTATGAGCTAAGCTTGCTAACCTTTTGTCAATAGTTGAAAACGTTACAGAAGAGCCATCTGTATTTTGGTAATGTTTTGTTTTACTATGAAAGGGAGTGAACATCCTTCTAGGGACTCTACTTTAAAGTACAGAGCCCTTTTCAACCTACAGTCACAATAGAGCTAGAGATTTCATGGGTGACCTGTAAGTGCCTTTGATGCTACAGTGATGAGTTCAGTATAAAAATCTTGTTCAAGTTCTTCTTACCCAAGGTGAGAGTATGAGGAAAGGGAGAAAGGAGAAATAGCACTTATCAAAGTCTCTAAAGATTACTTCAACTATTGAGTTATAAATAATTGCAATGTGCAGAAGAAGGATATTTTCAGGCAGTGGAGATTACTGTAATTTTTTTTTCTTCTTTGGGACGCTTTAATCAAGCTTAATGGAGTTTCTGTCATCTTTTGGAATTCAGAGGTTGCCCTTTGATTATTTTGTCTTTTTATGTTCTAAACTCTGCATGGATAAGTCCATGGCCTCCCTTGAGTTTTTATATTTAATTGAATTGAATGATTTTATTCTTAGTTTTTTAGATTATGAGTCCCAAAAGGACTGTTGTGATCATCTGGCCTGACTTGTAGTATAATTCAAGTTATAGGACTAGATTTCTAACTGAAATAGAGTCTGATTGTGATTTGTGAAATTTATATTGACATATTACTAGAACTACATTCTTTTGTTTTTCATGTTTATCAAATGGTGAAGTGGTGTCTTTATTATTTTAAATTGTTCAATAATCATTAGGGTTGTATTAACATAATGGAATCGTTATGGAGCCAGCCAACCTTGCCATATCTTACTATGAGCTGAAATAATCTTTTTTGCAAGAAAGAAGAGTCAAGTAGAGAAATCAATAAGGGGAAGTAAAATAAAGTGTATACGTTATGTATGTCAGGTATGAGATAAGATTATAAATTTCAGATCTGATTATGTATCTATTTTTTAATTATTAACTTTTCAAGAATTCTCTGTTATTTTTTTCTTTGCTTTCATTGTCTAGGTGGGGTTAAACCATGTGCATTAAACTGCTTGGCTGAAGGTTATAATTTTTACACTGAACGTGCTCCTGCAGTAATAGATGGGACTCAGTGCAATGCTGATTCACTGGATATCTGTATAAATGGAGAATGCAAGGTTACATATGTTTTATAAAATACTTATGGATTAGTTTGTGTTTGGTATTTGTTGTCATTCCTCCTACATTTGGTACTGGTACTCACTTGTTACCTATGTGAAACAAGCTTTTTAAATGTCAAGTTCTTAATGAAAGGGTAGGATTGAGACAAAAGATAAGAAAAGTATTTGCATAGATGAGACAAATCATTTGAATTTCAGTAGCTCCTCTTAGATATTAAAGCAGTTATAGCTAGAATTCTGCATTTTGTCTTCCCTGTTTTATGTTGTTTTCTGGTCTTTGTTGAAGAATCACTGGAAGAGGCAACAGGAGACAGATTCCTTGCACGCTTCCAAAGCCTGTTCCATCATCCCAATTAGAACTCCATTCTGGCTGAAAGACAGTATATGTGAAAATCTGTTTCCAGCTGGTTCATCCTCTTGCAAACAAATCTGCTGATAGTGTAATCAAAACAGGAAGTTGTCACTATTGCTCTGTAGTTCTATGAAAAAATTGCATAACCATGCAACTATTTTCCCTTTACTAAAGATCTGATTATCTTCTAAGCTTCCTATAGAATTGTATTACATGAACTTGAAGAGAATTGGAGGCCCGTGCCATATTTTTGGTTATGTTCATCCCACTGCTGCTTCAGTTTAGCAGAGCATTTAATTATGTACTTAAGTCTAAACATCTTAGTAGTGCCGTTGACTCTAATTATTTGATTTCACTGAAATCACTAGCTTACCTGAAGCTGAACCCTATGCTTGCGTGCTTTGCTAAACTGAGGGTTGAAGATTTATGATTACTGAATAACTTGTGATGAGATCAAAAGCAGTTGCCATGTATTAGCAAACTAACCAAAACAAAGTATAGGAAATAAACCGTGAAATTCTGATGTACTTTATACATAAAAAGATTTTTAGTACTTTTGAGAAATCTTTTAAAACTGATAATCATTTGCTGRTATTATTGACAATTCCACAAAAATGGGTACAAAGATCATTTGAATTCAAGACAAATTTAAGAAAGATCAGAATTAGACTTTGCATTTGATTGCAATAAAAATATAAATTTAAAACATAAGTTTTTGTTTTCTTGTCATTAAAATGTTTTCTTTTAAATTGTTAGAAATGAATATTTAATTTATCTCCAGTTGAGAATGAAATATGTAATAAAATCAGGTCTCTGTTCTTGGTGAATCAGAAAGTTGAAATGTATATGGTCTGCTTAGAATATTAATTTGTCAATTAATTAAAATGTTTTAACTTCTCTTATGACCGATGTATTTTGTATTTASAAGATGGTAAATAGTTTTGCTAGACAGTAAACCCAATTAAAACCAAGTTTATGTAGCTGCCATGTATCTGTCTAATCGAGATGAATCGGTAAGACATAGAAAGTTAATCATTGCTCGTTATACATAGATTTCCCAAATAGCTAATCAGAAATTTACTGTTTATAAGCAGTTATAGAGTTCTATTTTTTTCAAAGGCTTTCAAATCCTATGTAAAATAGCATGTAATTCAGCCTTTCACTAAGCTTCATTCTGCATTCATTCTTGCAGTGAAGTCATTTACCCTTTAAGTTCAGACTTCTTATTAAAATAATTAGGATCGCATAGAGTAACTGCAGGCTTTGCCTGCAGGATGTGGAAAGATGGTCTATAAAGCTSTAAATTCCTTTGGAAACAAAGATACCATTTATGTTGCATAAATGTTTAAAGAATACACAGCAAATATTTCCTTTAACAAAGCAATATAGATGGAACACAACTCTTGTAATATTAAATAAAAATTGCACAAATCATTTATTAATAACCATAATAATTGCATTATTCATGAAATGCAGTGAGATTCCCTACTGAAAGTCACTGTAGAAAGATAAAGTATTATTAATCAAGATTTAATTAATAAAACAAAATGTGGATTGTTCCACTTCCTGATTTTCTTCCTCTGATAAGTGAAAACCCACTTATCATAACAGCTATCTAAAACAGAGCAGATAGATAAACAAAGAATTGGATATCTCAAACTTGAGAGAAACACTGCAAAAAACTGTGAAGATAATGGTGCAAAGGAACACCATCCACAATATTTGTTCTCGCCTGTTCTCAGCATGTAGGTTGTGATAATATTTTGGGGTCTGATGCAAAGGAGGATAGATGTCGCGTTTGTGGAGGAGATGGGAGTACATGTGAAGCCATTGAAGGTTTCTTCAATGATTCGTTGCCCAGAGGAGGTATGCATATATACATCCATTCTATTGTACAATGTATTTGATAACTCTTTTGCAAGTACAATGATCAGCTGATTTCCAGCATGGCATTGCTGCTGATCGTTCATGCAGACATCATAACTGGAGCTGTAGTTCGTTTAGAAACTTTGACTTCCTGTAGCAAAGTTGGATTTTTTTCTTCAGTGATAGTTTGTATTTATGTAAAATACAACAATATGTTTAATTACTCAATACTCACTTCTCTTGGACTTTAATGCACTTAAAAAGAAGTATGTAGTTTGTCTTTATTCATTAGCTATGGTTGTATATTAAATGAAATTTTGTGTACAATTTTAGTGTGTATGGTGGAATCTGCTATTTAATCATACATGAAAGTTTAGGAYAGAAAAAATCCAGAAGCATCTCTAAGTTCATGTTATTAAGATCTCAGGAAATGTATATGAGCACTTAGTTGAAAGCTTAGCTCATAGAATGCAGTATTAGTATTGCCGTCTTCATATTAGTAGTAGTACTATTGCATGTACAGTATGGTATCCAGTTTTGGGCCCCCTGTTAGCAGAAAGGTATTGATGGACTGGACTGAGTTCAGGGGAGGCCACCAAGATTGTTGAGGGCTGGAGCACTCACTACCACTATGAGGAGAGTCTGAGGGAACAGGGTTTGCTTGGCTTGGAGAAGAGAAAGTTTGTGGGGACCTAGTAGCAACCTTCTAATACCTAAGAGGAGGTCACAGGGAAGAGAGAGCCAGGCTATTCACAGTGGTGGGTGCATGGTGGGAGGATGAAGGACAATAGCTGTAAGTTGAAACAAGAGAGATTCAGACTGCATATAAGGGAAAACTTTTTTCCCCATGTAGACAGTCCAGCAGTGGGCCAGGTTGCCCAGAGAGGTTGGGCAGTCTCCATCTTTGGAGGCTTTCAAGAGCCAACTGGGTAATGCCTTGAGTAACCTGGTCTGATATCCTAGCTGACCCTGCTTTTAGCAGGATGTTGGACTAAATGACATTCTGAGGTTCCTTTCAACCTGAATTATTCTATGAACCTAAGGTCAATTTGTACATTAATTGCTTGTGATTTACTGTTGAAAAGACTTAATTAGTGTTAAAAAAAGGAATTCCTGACTATATGTTAAATTCTTGCTGTCACTTTCACTTTTGTGTCTGAAATTTAAAAAGTTTTCCTTTATATATCATGAAAGAGAATGTTCAAGTACATTTGAATCTCATGTCTCTTTTTAATTGTTAATAGTAAATAATTTATTGTTAGTTTCATGATTTAAATGTTATTTTTTGTTGTTATCTTAAACAATATATCTTCATCTTACAGGCTATATGGAAGTGATTCAAATTCCAAGAGGTTCTGTGCACATTGAAATAAAAGAAGTGGCAATGTCGAAGAACTACATTGGTAAGAGGATGGTTTACATAGCAGACTGTTACTAAGATAAACTTTATGAAGTTATTTGAAGGTACAGTGTTCTGGTTTGGCCAAACACAAAGTAGTATGCATAGTAGGAGCAATGGAGGCGATGATAGTTTAGACGGCGGTCAGACAGGTGCAAAAAGAGCAGCAATTGTTTGGGATGTATTCTCCTGAAGTAGAGCTAGTGAAGTGCAGCATGCAAACCCTCCTTGCCCACATCAGTGTGAAATCAGGTAAACTTCACTATTCAGAGTGTCAGACATTGAGCTGAAGTGGATGAGGAACTCTTACATGATCTGCAGTCTCACTCTGTGAGAGTGTCTTCCACCTGGGCAAGTCTTGATGGGGGGATTGTACTATTTTAAAACACCATGTTATTCTTGGAACAATCTTTCAACAACAGCCATAGTTACTTAGATGTTCTTTTAAACAATGCTGTCTCTCTACCGTAACATAGTTTAATGTATTAATTTCACAGTTTTTCTGTGTTGTAGGGACTTAATGCCATTCCTATTTTATAGATAAGGGAAATGAGGCAGAGAAAAACTCTGTGGCTTAACTGAGATCATTCAGGAAGCCTGTGGTAAAGCACAGAATTAAATTCAAATTCCCAGATTACTTTTCCTTTCTTTAAAGATTGTCTTAAATTTGCCTTGCATTTTTGTAATACTGATATGTACTGATCTGGCTTCACCAAACTCAATATGTATTTCCGAAAGTTTTTGTACCCTGATGTGTGCAGCATTCAGTTCACAGTAGTGCAAGAACACCCATTTTTCAGTCGAAAATGGCTCAGAGAGCTGGTGAGTTGTACAGCAAACTAACAGATTAACATTACCAAAAGCTGTTACTTGTTTAGGCTGAATGGCAGTTGACTAGGCTACTTTGTGAATCTCAGCTCCATAGGACCAAAAATATACCTCTGACATATCTATAACATTAATGTGTTGGAAAGGACTACGATGCATGGAAGTGTGAGTTTGAAGGACAATTATCCTCCTCGGTACATTATTTTCTGAACTGATTGTATTAATGATGGTACCTGCTACTTTCAGTTGCCTACATTTCTGCCTGCCTGCCCCCACTCTCCCATAATGCAGCAGATGATCAGTCTCCCTCCATTCTGCAGGAAGAATAACATCCACTACTCCAGCAATAAGGAATGTTTATTATTCTTTCAGCATCACACTTCCCCTGGCCCCTCCCCCTTGTCAAAATACACTGCTGGTAAGGTTGCTTACATATCCTATACGTGACATGGCAATCAGAGGCGGTGGGAGGGAGGCACACAATGCATCCTATCATGGTCGTTTTATGCTAAGAACCACATTGCCAAAAGGCCATTTGTAACTTTAAAATCTGCACCAGTATTAATGTTATATTCAAATGAAGATACTTGTTTTTCTGTTTCAATGGGTAGCTGAAAGGCAAAATAAAGGAGATGCTCTTAGCTGCTACAGTTAAGTTTGTTATTCTTCTAATTTATAAGCAAAGGAAAGTGATCTGGAAAAGCATTTAGATTGGCAAATCTATATAAAATGAAAGAAGAATGCCAAATTTTTTGCTTAAGTAAAAAATATAGGCAGCTTCTTTGGTATTTAATCTGGCCACAGATTTAAAAATGTAAAGTCACAGAAGCCCTAGCTAACACAAATGGGGGATTCCTCTCCCTCACTGGTTCCTTGTGTTTCCAACTTCCAAATGAGCCTTTACATCCTAATGAAAGATGATCTTACCGAGTCTGAGGGGCCATTTCATTTTGTGTGCGATGCTTTGTACTGTGAGTGTGAACCAGTGTCAGATCACCAGTTCCTGGAAAAAAGGARTGCTTATAATTTGTCTGTTCCCTTAAAAGCACTATACGAGCATGATGGTCGTTAAAAATGTGTTTATTTTGTTAAAATAGGTACCTCAGGGGTATTATTTTAAAGACATTTCTTTAGTGGCAGTGCCATTTTCCCTGTTCCTTCCTTACGAGCAGGCTAACTTGTAACAAATATCTCGCAGTTCCTAAGCTGAGATCCAGTTCTTTTGCAAGCCCTGGCCTCACGTTTAGGCTGCAGTTAGACGTTTGGCAACTTTATTAGCTTGAGCAGCACCTGTCCTCCCTCCCCTCATCTCTGGCTGCTCATTTCTGCACCAGTATCACTCCTGTTGTGCGAGCATGAGTGCATGTTTCTGCATCTTCATAATAAATCAGTTTTTAAACTGATCCGTCCAAAAAATAACCCAGCAACAACAAAATTGCCTGTTTTCACTGCTGCTGAAAAAATGTATGTTGAGCAAAGCTGTTATCTTCCCTGAAATGGATTTATCTGGGTTGACATCTTCCCTTACATCCTCCTTAGGCAACAGCGTTGAGTGCTAATTTCCCCTGGGCTTCCTCTGTTCTCAAGTTCTTACAAGTAATTTGATTAGGTTATTAACTTGTTTCTTCTGTCTCATATGCTAATAGCATAATGTCACTGCTTCAACATTGTCATGTAATTGTATTATTGGAATGCTGCTCACAGCTGTGTGAACTTCACCTCAGCATAACAACTGACATTGAGCAAATCTATTTACATAATGCAAATGCATTTTTCTTTGGCAGTTGGACAAGTAAAAATGAACTGCTTCACTTTATACATTAGTCTGAGTGTATATATAGTATGTAATTGATAGCATGTAAGGTCAGAATGATGAATTATGTAAAAACATGTATGAGGACATTTGTTCTCCTGTGTTCATTTATATGTCTCATTTGTTCTCATTTATATGTCTCAAATAATGTAATTCAAAAATTCATCTTGTTATTTGCTGTTAATAGAGACTAGACATACTGAAAAGAAAACATTTGGGAATAGCAGAGTGGTGGAATAAGAGACACTTGAATATGTCTTGCTGGTTTTGAGAGATCCTGTGGCAATTCTATTAATTGAGCTAGATCTTTTGAAAGCAGAGTGGATAGAAATTTTGGCTATGTGGCAGTGTGACATCACTAATAAAACAGGATATTGGTGTTCAGCTGTAATGTGGTTATTTCATATACCTACTTAAAATAGATAAATAGTTGGAGTTCTGTTCTTTTCTTTTAATATAGTACTGCCTACAATTTGTCTTGTTCTGATGCTCACTTTTTTTACTACCTACTTCTCTTGTACTGCAAAACCCATATAGACATAAGGAATCTGAATTATTTCGAGGATCCCAGATAACTGAATGTGTCAGAGCTAGTTTTCTTCACCAAAGCATATGTGTGATTCCAGAGTAAATCCAGGGAACTCAATGGAATTAGATTTATGCTATGGAAAGACATTCTTTTTCAGACCTTAAGGTACTAACGGAAATGGTTACTAACCCTTACTGAATATGGCTGTCACCAGCAGAATGTTACTGCTTCTCCAACTGTCTCCTCTTTATATAAATGCTCTCTAATCTATTTTAGAAAACTTGAGCATCATTTGTAAAGACCTTTTTCCTAACTGTTTAAGCTAAACCATCTGTCCACAAAGATGTAGTTGAGAATAAAGCTTGATCTTAAGATGTCTTATTCCTTATGATTGCGATGTAAATTCCCTGTCCAGCAAAGTCAGTGTTTTGTCTCAACAAAGACCAAATCTCCATTTAACTGCATGTTTTCAGTCATCATTTTCCTTCTAAGAACACATTTTATTTAAAGTAAATATGAATGCCAAGTAATCTAGTAATCTTCATTATTATCTTAAGTTAAGAACTCAATATCTAATTAACAGAATAGTCTTCTTAAGATACAAAGTCAGTTTCATATTTAGAAACTTAATCTAATACATTTGGTAAAATATCAAACATATGTTCTTGAACAAAATCTGCTTGTCCAATCTAATTGGTCAGTTTACTAAGAAGTTTATATTTTACCTGCAGTACTTTTGTGGTTTAGGGCTGTAAATTAGGAATATTAAGACATCTTTGAAGATGAAATAGGTAGTATTTGGTCTTGTGGTGCAAATATCTTGGATTTATGCTTTGAGAAGGAAAAAAAAACAGGGCAAATGAGCAAGAGCTGAACTGACTGTGTTTCAGACTCAGTCTTCCTTCTCTCTTTTTTTTTCCTCTCAGCTTATTATCTGAGATACCTATGCTTACGTTTCCCAAACACAAAATACATAATCTAAAGATTAGATTGGTTATAAATTTATTGATTATAAATTTATATATGATTATAAATTTGAGACCTGCATACGTCTGTGTAGAACAGAATACATTGCAGGTGCGCTCAGCTTTAGGGTTGAATACATATTACAAATTGCATGTGGCATTCTCTTTTATTTCTCACAGCACGTGCATGTTGAAATCTGAAAAGTATGCCTGCCCATTGAAGGTTATGATAAAGGCAGTATTGTCAAACTGCATGAGAAATATTTTGACCAGTGCTAAAGAAAAGGTTTTATATGTGAAATTCACATACATCTGACAGATTAGTAGTTTAATTTGCAATGGCTTCTCTATTACAAATGCTGCTTCCAATTTTTAGGTAGCTTGTATTTTTTTTTAAGCTTTAAAATCTGAAGAGGATGACTACTATATTAACGGTGCCTGGACTATTGACTGGCCAAGAAAGTTTGATGTTGCTGGAACAGCTTTCCATTACAAGAGACCAACAGATGAACCTGAGTCTTTGGAAGCCCTAGGCCCTACATCAGAAAATCTCATAGTCATGGTAAAGTTATAATTGATATATTTCTGAATTTTTAAATATGAGGAAAGGTGAGGCCATGAATGGAATCAAAATAGGTAGTGTTTACAAAGAGTATACAGCTTGCCAAGTTCTGGGACTTTGCAATAATTAACTTTTCAAAACTGACAGGCAAACATTGTGATGAAAAAGGGGGATAAAGTCAGGAAAGCCCCAGGAAATCTCACTGAAAATACCCCTGATGAGATTCCTGTCTGTGTTAAATGTGCTTCAGAATAATGGTAGCATAAATTGTAAATGGGATGCCTATTGTATCTCTGCATATTTCTGATAAATGAAAGTGCTGAGAAACAACATAGAGCAACTGCATCAGGCTGTGATGGTGATGTGTAATATCTACAGAGTGCATTTTGCTTTCCTAACAGATCTGTAGATACCTGGTTTTAAACATGTCCTGAGGGTAAAGTATACCATATTTCTTACTGTACTTCTTACAGATACTCAAGAGTATGGAGAACAGATACTCAAGAGTATCATGATTTGACCAATATTAATATGTTAGTAAAGTATGTTGTTTTGACAAATGTTGCTCCTAATGGATTGTACAGAACATGAGAACGTAACAGAAGAAGATGGGACCAAGGTCCTTGTGCCCAGTCTCTGACAATAGGCAATAGTGAGCCTACTGTTACATTGAGGAAGAATRTGAGAACAGGGTGATATTTCTCCAGGATATTCCATCAGCCTCTAGATTTGCAGCTCAGGGTTTGTTTGAGCCAGACATGACACTTCTGTGTATAGAATGATTGCTCCCTGGGTATTTACGTCTTAGGCAACATTTTCAAACACCTGAATCCATTTTTTTTTCTGCTGAAGCTGTGGATAAGCTAGAGAGTCTGTATAAAATGAGTTACGCGATGATTATAGTGCCTTTCTCATTCAGTTAGTGCCACTGACTTTCTTACCAGAAGTTTCCTGCTCTTCTATCCAATAGAGATAGGCAGATATGCCTCTGCAAAATGTAACAAGGTAGAAGGGGATGAGAAGTAGCTCTAAGATGTATCAGATTGCTGCATCTTAATATACATGATATATAATATTAGCAACAAAAATGTTTGGTAGAGGATCAAAGACTAGACTTATTAAGAGAGCACAGTGTTGGACAGGTGGTATGTGGAAAGGCAGTTCAACAGTGAGGATAACCAGAAGCTCATAGTGGATAGTGTTGCTAAAGCTGCAGTGAGAGTTAATAATATTCATTAAAAGCTAATTCTCTTGTTCGCCAAGCTAATTCTGTTGGCTAATGCAATAGGGGAAAATGACCTCTGTTGTTGACTCCTGCAGTCATGAGAAGTATAAGCAAGGTCAGAATATTAGGTTCACAAGTACTGTGTGGGTAGTTCCTCACAAGATTTCACTTGGGACTTAAAATCACGTTGCGTTTTTGCACAGTAATGTCCTTAACCAACTTTGACCTCAAAAAATTATTCAGCTACCAAATTATTTTCCATTAATGAAGATGTTAATTTCATGAAAACTAGCTTTCTAAAATTATTATTTCAAGAATAAAGAATTGACTGAAGTTATGAATTTGTGGTAGTAAAGGGAGGGGGAAAAAGAAAGCTCAGCTTATACAAAGGAAAAATATTATTGTGTATGTTTTAAAAGTTAGTCCAGATTCTTTTGGAAATACCTGAAAGAACTATTACGGCTTGCTTTATTACCTTTTTCCCTTCCACAAGGCATAACACATACCTAGATTAAATGTCACTGTAGTTGCCCTCTGCTTGCCTGTTTTAATGGTATAACCAGTTGTTTTCAACTACAGATTCTGCTACAGGAACAAAATTTGGGTATAAGGTATAAATTCAGTGTTCCCATCTCTCGCACTGGCAGTGGAGACAATGAAGTTGGTTTTGCATGGAATCATCTGCCTTGGTCAGAATGTTCTGCCACTTGTGCTGGAGGTAAGATACATACCAGGCAGTCAAGCTAAAGGGTAAACTGAATTGCAAGATACACATTAGTACATAATTTTGTGGATAACTAATTGAAAATATTTCTTTCAGATATGCTTCAAAACTTAATTTAGTGAAAGAACATTTATTTTATCATGTTGGATTTTGGTTTCAACTACGTTTAATATGTACAGATTTTTGTGTTAAATACAGTATATCTTGGCACAGTGTGTCTCTGCTGATGCTTCTCCTCAGATTCTCTTGAAGCTGGGATGTTTGCTTTTCACAGGAGCTTTCCTGATAAAGGACATCTGAAGTTTTAAGTAAGGAGATAAAAACCAGAAGGCAACTATAAATAAGGGATGTGTGTCTGTTTGTGTATGTATGTATGTGTACTTCACGTGATCCTAGTCAGCCCTCCTGTCCTCCAGCCACCAAAGTTCAGGATGCATACTGGCAGCTCTTCTGTAGGAGATGATAACAACTGGATTATACCTCCCAGCCCATAGCAGTATCTGAGGATTGTTGCCTATTGGCAGTGGTGGGGGATTTGTAGGTTGTCCCATGTGATTTCATCATGGGTGCCTTTTGCCCACAATTTACTGTATTCCTAATCCTCCTCCCTCTAGTGGCCACCAATGCAATTCTTTACCTCTGGCTGGGAGAGCAGGACAGTTGGCTTCCTTCAAAGCCAACACCATTGCTGCTGCATGGACTGGTGAGTAGAAGTGCTGTGTGAACAGCATCTTTCTTCTCTCTGGAGACTGAATGCATCATCTCCCTGACATACCTTAATTGCAGAAGATCGGGGAGAGAGCTTTAAATCCATCTCAGAATTTCAGCTTTCTACTGTGCAGCACACTGTCAGTAGCAAGAGGAAACAACTGTTTTTATTTAAAGAACCTTCAGACCAAATATTTGTCCTTTTCTTTTTTTTTTTTTTTTTTTTGGCTACTGGAGGTGTTTATGTTTAGAGGCATCTTGACTCATCTTTCTGCTGGATCCTGCTGTGGCTGTTATGAGTTGTTTGCTGTTTAAGTACTGGCAGTTTGCTTAGCTTTGTGTAAGACACAAAGAGCGATACAGTTTCTCTTCCATGCAGCTAAATAAAGTCTTGAAACAAAGAGAGGCATGTGCCAAATTTGTATAACATTTTTACTGTTCATTTGTTGGATTCTTGTAACCACCTGTGTGACAAACTGCTTTTTTAATTAATATTTTAACATTGGTGAGTCTGGTAGAAAAATTAAAGTTTGAAAGTCTAAAGGCAGAGAGGAAGTGCCTATCCCATAGCAAAAGACACTTCTAAGTTTCAGAAACTTAAAAGTACTGCCAAATCCAATCTTTATGACTGCAGTCAGTTAATGATCCTTCTGAAGTCAATGGGAAGACTCCCACTGATATAGGTAGAGACAAGATTTTGCCATGAATCTTTTGCAATGCAAATAATTTGTTGTCATGTCACAGATTCAGAACTATAAAGAGAAAATGATTGGGTCTAAAGGAGTAGGTCTCTGCCTAGATAAAAACATTTTGACATAATTAACTTTTAAAGAAAGACATGCGAGTCACTGGCATTCACTGTCTGTGTACATTTATTACTCATTTGAACTTCTTTTTCTGTTGAAAGTAGCTTTTGGTGGCTAAACAATGCACTTTTCTTTCCTTCAGCTTAATGTGAGGATATACTACGGTAACTTATTAAAATCTGTGCTCAGAGAATAAATGTTTCATTGTAGCTATAATTCATGTAAAAACTGTATCTGTTTTCTCCATATGAATACCTCCTATTCCCCCCAGTTTATGAAACACCTTTTACCATATGCCAAAAGAAGACACAATTCTAAAAAGGAGCTGAGTCAGGGAAAAAGAAAAGGGAGACAGAGGTTGTAGAGACAGACACGGTAACTGGAAAAGCTAGCTAATAAAATCTGAAGTGTGAGAAATTTTAGAAATGAAGCCACTTCATGGCTTTTTTTATTTCTATAGGATTCTTTATGAAGTCCAGTACTGAAATTCTATTTATTTGAAATCTCTCTTTAGAAGAGAAATTTTGCTTGACATCAAAGGATAAAAGCTCAAAAATTAAAGAATTCCCTACTAAAAGTTTTTGTTTTGTTTTGTTTTTTAAGTAATGAACATGTGTGAGAAATACTAGTGAGGAAATTACTTTTTATTTATGATGTTGAAAAAACAATAATAAGATTTGTGTACAGACTGTAAATAGATGAAAGGCATCAACATTTTTCTGCCTCTTATTGTAATTTGTACAGCTGACTTGTAGTGCAAAGACATTAAAGGTTTGAAAAGGTTTGAGGATATGATATTTCATCTTCATCTAAGAAAGCTGTAGATGAAGTCTAGCCAGATATACTTTTATATTAAAGCATAGAGTAGCTGAAGACAAATCTAAATTCTAATGAACATATTTAACTTGTGCCCATCTCTGAACATGTCTGTGTTCTAATGTTATGTCTTTTTGTCTAGGTGTATGTTACACTTAAAAAGCTATCTTACCAAGGTACAAAAGTTACTTTATCAACATAGAGATTTGCAAGTATTTAGAAGCCAGCAAATGACAGATTTAAGGGTGAYTGTGAAATCTCAGGTTGTTTGCTGTGGCTGTTCTGTGAAACAGGGACCAGTGGGCCAGGGACCGATCTCTCACCCTGAGGCTGCCTTACAGACTACCTCACGTTCACATCCACACTACTCAGGCCAGTCCCCGCTATATCAGACTGACTATATTGCATCATGTAGCACTTGGCCAGGTTTATGACTCTTAAGGCATAGTTATTATTTGGTGTATGTTTTTTGATTCAAAGTAGTTAAAATATGAGGACCATTGTTACAGCCTACCAGAGTGATGTTTCTGTGTTGTAAACTTGAGGCTGTGTGTTGAATGTCATGAAGCAGAGCCCAAAGGCCAGATACTGAGCACTCACAGTGAAGTCCCTGGGAACTGCATGAAGTTCATCATCCCATAAAGTGTGTATAATGCTAAGTGTTCTGAAAACTCAGTTGGGCACCCCAAATTAATGGATTCTTTTCAAAGTAGACATTATACCCCCTCTCCCTCTGTATGCTTCATAGAGGAGTCTAGAAGATAAATTAAAGTTTGTGAGACGGACAATAGCATATTTAGATTGCATCTGAAAGACCAGGAGGAAGTTAGACTTTTTATAGTAAGAGAGCATAAAGAGTGTGTATTTAGTAGTGTCATGCATGTTAAAGAAGAAAAGAACAAAATACTCCATAGTTGCTCTGCAAGTGAACATCATTTTCCATACAGTGGACTAAGCAGAAATGTAAGATGGGGAGAGGAGTAACTTAGGCACATTCAATCCTGAACTGTATTGTAATTAATACAAAGTTTCATAGCAAGCCTTTTTTCTAGCTTTTCCTTATTTTTCACTGCTGTGTGGCATTAAACTGGACCATCATGTCTCCAAAATCTGAGGGGTTTTTTGGTATTTTCTTGAGTTTTACCAAAAATAGGTTTTTCTGATTTACCAATTACTTAAAAAGCATGCCTGGTAACAGGCAATGCTTTTCCTTTCCTGGATTCATGCACTTCTATGTAGGATGAGAATATAATTTCATTCATTTTTAATATCTCACTGGACCTGTCTGTCCCTTAGTATCTGTTCTTAGGCTTGGAAATGCAGAATTGTAGCTTGTCTTTTTGTACACTAGAACAAGCATTTTCTCTGTGGAAAAACTTCTCTTTAAAATACAAATTCATTCTACCTGAGCTAGTTCTTCATCTCTGGGAATGTTATGTAGCACTGAGCTACATGCATTCTCCATCATAACTTTGTTTTTTCCCCTTAAATTTCACTGATAACTGTTCTACTCTGAGTAAAGAGTTTTAGAAAGGAAAAGTTATTACTATAATGTTTAAGTATTTCCATAGTTGATACAAATTAAATCTTACCCTCAAGCTTTACCATAGATTCATTATCTGGTAAAGAAAAAGTACATTATTTTGTGTATAATACTATGTAGTTATATTTGAAGGGCARACCTTTGTAAAAATGCATGCCTGCTCAGATCTGTGCGATAGATATGCTGAATTAGAGAACAAGCATTTCAAGCACCAGTGCTACTGAAAGCATCTGTTAGGCCTGCTTGCAAATTTTTGTATTTCAATTGTGTATTTATTATACTATAGGGCTCTGTAAAATGTTGGTAGATTTAGACAACTACAGGAAAACAATACCAGAGGTAGCACAATATACATGAAGGGAAGGAAGTGAGGGGAAGTTTCCCTTTTCCTAAGGAGAAACTTGAATACTGAGAAATAGGAAATAAAGCTTAATAAAATGCAGACTGGAAGGAGAGGAAGGAAGTACTGAAATAGAAAAGGGCAATATATATCACTTACAGATCACTGAATTATAGTTTTATTCTCATGCATGTCTTTCCTTATACCTTGTAGCTTTCCAAGGGCAAGCGTCCGACTTTGTTCAGGAACAGGAGTATTCTTGATAAGGAAGTGAGCTGCTACTGGTATTGTTTAAAAAAATCCAACAACTAAAGGAAAAAAATCCGTCTGTATAGTTTTACTTTTGTAGACATTAAAAATAAACTACAGTAAGTGCATGTCCATTATGTTTCTTTTGTATCCCATTCTTAAAAGTCTAAGATGAAAGCCTTATTATCTGGAATTTACCAGGTATCCTAAGCAYTGGTCTTGATTTCATTTCATTCCATTAGAGTTCATCTCCGGATGAGTTAAATATCTTACATACTTGTGTGGTTTTTTGAAATATTCAGTCAATATAGTATAAAAAGTAATTTGATTGCTGTTCACTTTCCTTTGCTGATCACTGTTGTACCAGTGGTGCCTACTGTGTTTTTCTTTCATGCCCTCAGATGAATTATAAAACTGTCTTTGGACAAATAAAACATACTTGTCCTCATCAAGGAAAATGTAAGTTTGGCTCTGTGATGAATATCTTGTGATCTGATGAGTGAGCTCAGAAAGTATGTCTGGGTTAACCAGCATGCACTAGCTTTAGTGATGCAAGACTCACTATGTATTGGTACTGGCATATTTCTAATTAACTGTTGCAATTGCAAACCACAATTTTGGGGGGTTGCTTTTAAAAATAGATAAAGCATTTACATGACTGCAATTTTAATAAGAATAAAATGTGCCCCACGTAATTTTAAATTTGGCTGCTGAAAGTCATGCAGACTATTTATGAATTGAAACATGTAAAACATCTCAGATCTCTAGGGAATATGGTCACTAAACCACTGGAGTTTTGTTTTCTATTAGAATTGCATTGACCAGTCATGAGGACATTTTATGTCTTTTATTATAAACTGTAAATCTGTAGATTGGAAAGCAGAATGTTTCTGTCTAACTGCTTGTAATTATTCCCCCGAGAGCTTAAACGAACTTGTTTAGCTGTGCTTTTTAGATTATTTTCAGAGAGCATAGACTCAGAAGAGTTGATAATTCAAAAATATTTTTTCAAGGCCCACAGGGCTTAACTAAGTCATAGCTGTTTTCTGGGTAAAAACAGTGTTGCTAGTTTTGCTCCATTTTTTTGTGTGTGTTTTGAAGTTAGAATCTGAATTTTGTTTATGCGATATTATTTTAAGTAGCACTGTAATTAGACAGCAATAATTTAAAGTTTACTTAATCCGTACTTACGTTTCTTATATGACAAAGCACATACTGCATGGCAAGATGCTGCAGAACATCTTAAAACTGGACCAGCATGTCCAACTGGCATGGATTAAAGAATCTTCACTTTGTGAGTGAATAGTGGTGCATGCTGTCTTACGAGTGATATGCTACCTGACCTGCATTCAATAAATATCATGGCTGGTATAAATTTTTTTGAAAACTGAGCACAATAATACTTTGTGTTCATAGTACTTCAGAGTATTTTCTTATTGCATAGCTCTTCAGAAATGAATTTCCTGAGGCTGCCAGGTTTTAGCCAAAGCCTGGAAGGAAATTCATATGATGCCAGTAGGAATTTTAGTGAAAACATAATATTAATATCTAAAATATCCCATAAATAYAGTTGATAGAATGACATGCATTTTTAAAATGTGTAATTCTAAAGTATGCATAAATTATTTTTAAGCAATTACATTTGAAGGAAACTTCATTATGATGAGAGCAACTTATTATTATGTCAGTAACCAAGAGAATTAAGACAGCTTGTGATGGAAAGGGTAAATGGTTATTCATCAGTCAGAGCTGAACATAAATTCTCTATCAACTAGCAGCACCATGTTACTGGCATCAGTGTTTGGATTGACTCTTTTTAAATACTATTTTTCCTCATGGTGAAGTGTGAGTAGAAAAATGCAAAGAAAAAAAACCCCTTCTACTCAGGTGACAGACTTGTCATATTTTAGTTACATTTTAATTATCTCATCTATTGCCTCTACCTTAAAACTATCATGTCTACATAGGTAATAGGATTTCAAGTGAATCATCTTGTCACAGCTTCCAAGGCATTTAGATCTTCTATTTATTTCTCAGGAATCAAAGGAAGAGATTAAACAGGAGAGCCTGACCTAGTAAATATTTGTCTCCCCCCTTCTTACAGTGATTTATGTTTTTCTCTACTAAAATAGTAGTAAAGGAACAAAATAAAGAATTGAAGAAAATTTTGTCTCACTGTATATATGTACATATATATATAAATAAAATAGCAACATTGCAGTGCTGACTGATTTGAAATTTTGATGAAAAGTGTAGTTAAAGATCTATTAAAAATAATAGAAAATTAGAAATTAAATTAGAAATTAATGAGAAATGAGATAAAGTATGACATGGTAGGTCATGCTTGACTAGCCAGCTATCCCATTTTATTATGTAACTCATTTTCTAGACCAAGGAAATGTGATAGACTCATTCAGCTAGACTTCAGTAAAGTATTTGTTATCACCTACACCTAATAAAAAATTAGAAAAGATTAGTAGACTAGAGGTGCTTTTAAAAGGTATGTTATCAGGCCAAAAGGCAGTGCTAGGGAGCCCCTTATAGATCTGTCATGTGACTCATAAGACTTCAGGTTTTTTTGTTCTGACTGTAGCATAAGAAAACAGAAAGTTGCAATGAAATTTGCTGATAATGCAGTAGTAGGAGACATATAGGGAAAGAGTGGGGTATTATTCTATAGTCATGATAAAGGCAAATATGATCTTAGGATGTATTTCTTTGAAAGTTTTAATGACACTGGATAAGGCACTAGTAAAATCTCTCTGCAATACTGGGCAGTTTGTATTGTGGCTATAATAAGCGTGAACACAGGCACAGAAGTGTTGTGAGGATGATCAAGGGAATTGGCATATCTAACTTCCATGCAGAGACTGCAAGAGTTGGCTTGATTAGCAAAGCAAAGTTATTTAAACTGAAAGAATGTGTTGGCTTAAGAAAATACTATAAATTGTACATTAATATCTAGAATGTAAATTAGAATGCTTCTAATAGTCAGTTGTGAAGTTCAGAGATGAAGAATGCACCCGGGTTTAAGATGGAGTTCAGTTTGTGAAGCGGGTTATATAAGAGTGGTTTCCAGTGGTCGAAGGATGTTGTTTTTAGTTGTATGTTCTTATGTTCCAAGTTTATTTAATTGCTAATATATTGTAAGATCTCACTGAATTTAAGCCTTATATAATTTTTTTGTAATAAAATATTAGGTGCCAGGAATGCTGTGAATGGAATATCTCAATGTGAGATTATAATGTCCTTTATACCTGGTGGATAAATATCTGAAAGAGAATATCTATGTGTTAACCCAGCAGCTGTGGGGGACATGTCCTCCAGGCTCTTGAGGGGCCCCCATACTAATGATTTGAGTTGTGTCTCAATTCCCACTGGACTAACGACTAGCAAAATATGTTTTTTCCAACATGTAAAGCACATAAATTGAAAATTTGCAAGAAGTGGAGGTTGAATATTGTTCAGAAATGGTATTTTCTTTTTAGTTTGTTTATGTATATTTGTGAATGTTAGATTCAATCAGAAAACCATCTGACAGGCTTGTGCACTGTGTTTAGTGTTACCTACAACTGTCTACTGTGGCATCCAGATAGATGTACAAAGATAAAACAAATGGAAGATACTCATTGGTCTACCTGGGTTAACTGTAGGACATATACTTCATGTTAATCAATATATTTTTCATAAATAAAGCTTACTTTAAAATGTTCATGGTATTTATGGATAACTTGAGATGTCAGACATTTGTGAAATGATTTACAACCTGTTCTAAAGCGTCTGCTTTGGGAAAATTATATGTTGCTGATCAAAAAAAAGGAGATATCTCTCCCTAGTAGCAGAGCTGGGACTCTGAATTTAGATGCTTCGGAGGAGTCAAGACTCCAGCGTTAGGCACTTTTGTTCTCAACATGGTTAATGGAGGACACATGATTCTGAGGGTTGATACAATGCCCTCACATGCTAAACAGGGATCTGCATATAGGCAGCCCTTAGACCATAAGTGGTATGTTGAGTGATATCCTCGCCTGTCAGGAACATACCATACACATTTGAGATGAGGCCACACATGAAGCATTTTTATGTACTTAGGATCCAGACTGTTGAGTTTACCTGAGAGCAAGTATTTAAATTAACAGGGCTTACTCTATTTTTACGTAGGGGGTGATACCCCTATTTTGCAGGATTCTGTGGTGATTATAACATACTTGTCCATAGCAGTTCCCTATTTCAGTTTGAAGAGATTTATACTGGAAGTACATCACCAGAAGAATAATCTGTGCTGCAGAATAGTTGAGAAAACTAAGAGGGCAGGGAAGGTGAAGATTTTCTAATGACCGTTCTTGGCCACAGTGCAACCAGGGATGCAAGATTCATGGAGCCAGGGGAAAGAAAACAAAAAAGGGACTTAATCTGTAACTAGTGAAAAAGGCATTCATCTAGCACAGGCAGCTGTGGTTTTTGGTCCTTGCTCTCAAGATGGTTTGTACATTTTACATTAGACTGTAATTGCATAAAGAATCAAAATAGTCTACAGACTAGCAACAACAGTCTTGCCGTTTTAGGTGACTAAATTAACCACTGGGTTAGTCGCAGAAGTTACTGTTTTCTCAGGGGAGGCAGGAGTTCATCAGACTGAGAAAGGATCAAACCTGCTATTCATGTATCTGCAACCTCTTAGAGGGTTCTTCAAGGCTATCATGCAAAAGGAGGTTACCATTTCCATATGTTCTTTGCACTGAACATCATAGGGACATTTTACTTGACTCACTGTTGGAGTTAAATACCTAAATTCCATATAGGTTTCAATTTAGGAACCACAGTAGGAGATTTGATTCTTGTCCTTAATGACTAACAATGGAAACAATTAATAGGTAAGTTGCTTAGCTAGTTTAAAAAGAACAAAAAGACTAAAAATGTTTGGTGAAAGAACATCACATGTTTTTTTAGTGAGATGTTTAGTGTCTGAAAACATATTTATATAATTAATTTTTTTACCGCAAATGTCTATCTCCTATAAGACTCTTGTCTTAAAATGGAGAGAGCTGTAAAATGAAGTTGGCTGATATTTTTATGTTTTAATTCCTGTGTATTTGTATGCATTTCACAATTTGGAAAAAGTTATATAATTGCTTCTGTTTTTAAGAAGAGTTTAGGGCTTTTTGCAACCTTTATGATGCAAACAATCCCATTATTTCAGTATTATGACTACTCATATTCAATAAGAAGTGTGTATGAATTGCAGATCTAAAGTGTGTATATCCCAGCAAACATCACACAACTTGTTCTAAAAACAGAGGAGGCCATGTGTACCATGTTTACAACAATACTCTGAGCTGCACTGTAGTCATATATCAATGGTTCTTTGACACCTTTCTTTACATCCTGTTTTTTAAATTGGAAAATCTGCTTAAAATGTTACCTTAAAATATTGTCATGGCTGTGATTTTTCACTTTGTTTTGGGAATTACAATCAATTCTGGACTGCCCATTGATGGTTAAATAATGAAAGAGGAGCTGGGAGTGCCAGACATAATGAGCATCCACAGAGAAAAGCTGCATCTTTCAGAATGAATAATACTTCTATTATTTTAATGAAGAAAATATTTATAGGATGACATGTATAAAAATGCCACACTGAATCCCACTATTGCTGTTTTATTTTATACCAGAGCACATAAACAATAATTCTGCACTGAAGTGTGACCACATTCTGTTTGGTAATATTTTCTTTGGAAAGTGGAGTGTCTTTTACTAAGAGAGAAGGGTAGATGGAAAATGGATTTTGTGCAATATACAAATAAAAACAATCTGTTAGTAAATCTATAAATATATTCCCTTTGTTTTAGGAAACAACAGCAATTTAAAATCCTCTCTCAGTGGGGTGGCCTAAAATTGAAGGAAAAAGAAAAATTTTGTGTGGTCGGGGCATTCAGTCAGTTCAGGCAATTCAGTTCCCAGGAGCATTCAGCCAATTAAAGTTGGATAGTAAGATTAATAATCAATTGGTGAAACATACTTTTAGTCAACAAGTAGAGGAGTAAGAATTAATTAATGGTGTTTAATTTCATCCCAAGGTGTGCAGAAACAAGAGGTGGTGTGTAAAAGGCTGGATGACAGCTCCATTGTGCAGAACAATTACTGTGACCCTGACAGTAAGCCTCCAGAAAACCAAAGAGCCTGCAACACTGAACTTTGTCCACCTGAGTAAGTTATTAATTACTAAAATAGGCATCTATTTCGCATGGATAGAAAAGTCTCTGTAATACGTAATAAATACTGTTGACCAAATATGGTATAAAATTTTGATTTAGCATTAGGGTCCTGTCTTATCAGATAGGATATTTGTTTTGGGGTTTTGGTTATAGTTTCTTGTTCCTCTGGAATCAGTTGTGGAAGTTCAGTTGTGACCTAGAAGAGACCTGATTTGATTGAGGAGCAGTGTTGTTTGAACTACAGAAAAAATCAACGCAGTCACTGTCTGTAAAAAGATAATACCAAAGCAGTTTGTTAAGATGGAAGTGTTAGGTGTGGTGAACAGAACTGGAGGCCATTCTCAAGGCACTAATGACAGAAGAGTCTTGAGGTGAGGGGGGACTACATACATTCCCATTCCCATAGATGCTTACATTACATACTAAAGGTTTGCCGTATTTTTAAGATACACTACATTAAAATTTGGGTTGAAGATTTCAAATGGGAAATAGTAAACATAGAAACTGCTTAGCAGGCAAGCCATCTACTGATAGTAGTTTTCTCCAACAACTTTCTCTCCCAGATGCTCAGTGCTGTACAGCAATGCTGTGTGCCTTTAGGATTAGGTGCATACTTGGTTAAGTCTTTTTGGTTTTATTTTTAAAGATAGCTATGTGTTATATATTGAAAAGATAATGAGAAACACAGCAACTCATTTGTTCAAAAATGAAATTTGGCAAGAACATATACCATAGCTTAATCTTACTACAAACTGTTTAGAAACAGCTGTGATATTTTGTACTGGAAAATAATTTCATCACATGTGCATCCTTCTTGTGCTTTGAGACAATTAAAACTTCTGGAAAAAAATGAGAGATAGTAGCGATTTACTGATTCACTGGTCAGTTTAAGTTTGGTGATATTCTGTACCTATATTCTAATATGGCATGAAAATCATTAATATTGAGCAAGTATAGATATCACACGGTAAAGACATACTGCAGTCTCTTTTAAATGTCTCTTAGAAACTGTAAAACTGTAGCATAAAGGATACCAAGAGGAATGAGACAAGACTTTAATGCCTTAAAATCCAAGAAATCTTTGAGACCAGTGTCCTCCTAGAGTAGCAACTGCTTCCCTGGACCTGGTGAGAGGTTGCATGATGTCAGAGCAGTTCCTTCTACACTTATTTCCCCTATGTCATATACCATATTCACTTGACATTAGGTAAATGGAAGTGAAGCCATTACACTACTCTAACCTCAAGTATGTTTGAATGTGGATGTGCTGTCCTCACAGATAGGTCTAAATCGTTGTCCCCACAGTCTATGCATAAATGTGTGCTTATGCTGCAAGCATAGGAACTTGGATTCTGTTGAATGACGCTGCTTGTCATGGCTATATGTGCGCTGACTAAATTCTCTCACCCTGTAGCTGAGAGCAGAACGTGGCAAGTGATCCTGTTCAGTCAGTACCTTTTTACTAAACACATCCCTATCTCTTTCCTTGCATGAATTAACTACTAGCAAATTAGCACTTTTTAAATTAATGTTAACATAATTATTCTAACATGGTTAATTTTTATTTTTGCACTGACATTATTAAAAAGCAAGAAGCAAGACACCTTTTTGGATTCTCTGCCCACTACAGCAGGGACATTGATGAATATAGTGAAACCCAAGTCATCAAGATTCAGAGTTTCCTTCATTTGGCTGTGCTACTTCTGGAGCTGGGAGTATTAGTAAGCACCTGCTTTGAATGTATCAAAGCAGTTCAGTCCACATCTCCATTCTGATGCTCCCCATGGGATAAACACCTGAGGAGGGATTCTTGATTCCTAATCCTATAAGTAGTCTGGAAGAAAGCTATTCAAATACCATCTTTTGAGATAATTCCCCAAAGACATTCAACATTTTTTGCTGAAAGATTTATCAGTCAGTAAGGCTTTCTCTTTAAACAGACTGGCCAAATACTTCCTTTCCTTAATTAACGCAGTTGTGTTTTCCCTGTGGTGGTTACCAAAAATCATGAAAATTCAAAATCTCGTATTTCTTCTTCTTACTGAATGCCAGTAACATTATACTTTAGGTTCCTGAAGAGCATCAAGGACCGTGTTCGCTTGCATTGCAGTAAGTAATTCCTGAAATTCCAGATTTCATGAAAAAATATTGGTAACTATCTCTGGATCCTGTGGATTGCTTCATGGTTCTCTGTAAAAGATGCGTAATACTGTATTGTGGTACAGTAGAAACACAGAAGGTATCTGAGAAGGCACTTGAGCAAATCATGATTCCAACTCAAAGTTCAACACTTCAGCATCTCCAACACTCTGAAGAGATTCTTATCCTCTCTACCATGATAAAAGTGTAAGTTTGGTGGCAAAGAATAAAAAAATTAAACTAATGAGAGAATATAACAAATTCATTGGCATCTCTCCACCTCACTGGGCTCAAAATTAGCAGACAAAAATTACAGCATTGATCCAGGTTCCTACTACAGCGCATGATACATTCTGTAATACACGAAAGCATAGCAGCACGTGTTCTTTGACAGAGATTTCAGAAAATTACAGATATTAGGAGGCAAATCCCAAGCATGCCTCCAAGAACAGCCATGATGACTGACACGCCTGACATTTTCTGGCATGTAGCAGCATGTGATAGCATGCTAGACTTCAGTTTAATACTTTGCAAGGATCATTCAGGTCAGTGCATCTAATCAGCACATGCGATATTGAAGACCAAATGTGCCACATAGGGCCTGGTACTTAAAAATCCCATCCATACTCATTGAGGGTAAAATATACCTGGCTGTTATTGATCAGCCTTTAGGGGAAATTCTCTCCCCCCACCCCTTTCCTTCCTCTGACTAGCATATCTACTTGCTTGTGAGTTCAAACTGTTAGGTAAGTTTTAGTGCAGCTTGCAAAGCAAATGTCATGGCTTTAAAACTAAGCAGGAACTTAGTCTAGTTCCTGACTCTGACCCAGGAAACATTGTTGTCACAGTTCCACTAATTAGCCTTGTCCACTCTAGTTAGTGGATGATACCAGTGGTTTTGGTTATCTTTTTCTGCCAGACCCTTTTAACTTGGTGTTGACTTTCTCTGTTCTATCACAATTCTCTTCATTATACCTGACTGCTACTCAGTTTAATTTGCTTGTATTTCAGAGTTAATTCTTTTATTTAAAACACAGTAGTTATAACAACAGCATAGTGTTAGATGTCTCCAAAAGAATGTGGCGAAATAAAGCTATCCAAAAAACAGTCAAATTTAATGCAATCAGAAGCCATAGACAAGTTGAAACAGTGAATCCTGCTCTAAGGCAAAAGAGTAGAAAGTAAGAATTTCACTGTGGACCTACTTGCTGGATGTTACAATAAATAACTGAACAGTGTTTGCTGTAATATGATCATCTGTGTATCTGGAAATTAAGTGTTGTCTGTGTTCAGGAGGTTGGATGAGAGAGGATAGTAAATATAGGAAGGAAGGAAGGAGTCCTTAATGCTTCAGTCTTGGTTATATTACTTTATGTTCATTCACAGAACATGGTTCCAGTTATGAGATGCTGCTTCATTTGGCTTGAAGGTAGCTTAACCTGAAGTGTTTAACACCTTGTGGGGTAGGCAGCATCCATCTAGGGTAGAGATCTGATGAAAACACTGTGTATCTCAAAGAATGCCTGATGCTAAGCAGAGGAAGGAGCGTTTCACTTTGTGATTGAGGAGTTAACTCTGCACATATACTCAGCTCTTTCCTTTGTACTTGTTTTCTTCTATTCCATATTAATACTTTCTTATCTTGCAAATTACATGACAACAGAGCTGTAGTGATGTCTTGAGATCCTACCTCACTGTGTACCCTGCATAGACAAAAGCAAGTTGATGATGGAATTCCTCTCTCCTTTTTTTTTTTTTTTTTAAATCAAACGAGGTTAATTCAAGGTTTCTGGGGCAGGAGATGCTATATCACTCCAGATAGCTTCCTACCATTGCTGTGCAACCTGTCCTTTGTTTAACACTTTCATCGATGCATGCTTTTATGGGTGCTTTTTCCTTCCTGCCTTTGCTCTGTAGCCCTGCAAAACCAAAGACGCTGTTACTGTAAGATGTGATATAAACATACATTTATATTGATATGATAACAGTGTGAAGAGATATTTCCATTGAATTGAACAGCATTAACCTTTCATCATTAAAAAAACAAAATTTGAACTTTACAGCCAGATTAACAGCTATTTTAATCTTCTCTGCAACAACACTTAAATAATCTAAATATACTGCACATCTCTTGACTTTCACCATTTACACGCAAACACTTGGAAGTTCCCTCTAGCTATCATGCAATGATTTAAATCTTTTAAATATTTGTCGAGATCATTTTTATATGATGAATTATATTTTACCAGTGTTTGCATTTCTTACTCTAAGACATAAGAATGGTTTGCATTTCTATGTTGCATTCTATACAAAAATTTATAAATGTTCCATAACCAGACAAAAACTAAATCTCAGAAAGCCCAATTTTCAGAACAAATTATCTTATTGCAAGTGGAAAGACAGCACCCACTGTGATGATACTAGAGAGGCAAGCATCTTGACTTTTAACCTGTGCTTTTATCTACTGCAGTAGTTCCCAAATATTTCCAGTTGCAACCCACTTTCAGATGGATAATTTCATGTGACTCCAGTGCAAATCCACTTAAATGTTTGAAGGTTTTTTCAGGCTCAACACTCAACCACTATAGCCTAGGTTGGAAACTGTTGCTCTGAAAAATACAAAGTACTTTTTTATTGGAAGATATTAGTGCAGTAAGGTATAAGTCAAAATGTACCATTGAAAAGGTCCATGAGTTTTTATTTTATTTCACTATGACTTATGTGTATTGTTAACATTGATTCAGGTTTAGTAATTCAAACTATTTGAATTCTTGGGTTGTATAATTATCTTCTCCATTTCTGAAACATATTAACTGAGTTTCCTAACTTTTTCTATCCAGATGGTTTATAGGAGATTGGTCAGAATGCAGTAAGACCTGTGATGGAGGAATGCGTTCACGAACAGTTCTCTGTATCAGAAAGATTGGACCTTCTGAGGAAGAGACACTGGAAAATACCAACTGTTTAACGCACCGACCTATTGAAAAAGAGCCCTGTAACAATCAGTCCTGTCCCCCACAGTGGGTCGCTTTGGACTGGTCAGAAGTAAGGAAATTTGCAATTTTAGCTCATTGGCAATAGTCAAGATGAGAGCTCTAGCCACTGAATATTAGTACATTTTCTACTGCTGCTTGCCAAGTTAAGGATTAATGAGAAGTTCAAAACCCAATTGATTTAGAGTATTGAAGCAATTTTTGTCATTCATATTTCTTTTTTCTTTTCACCTATATTGTCAGTTCTGTTATTTTGTCAAGAGATTATGAACTGTTGTTATTAGTTGTAATATAACAATAGTAAAACACAACATAGAATAGTAAAAGTAGTAAAAATAGTAAAAACGTAAAAATTACAATAGTCATTTGGTATGCAATAACTGTCTTAAAAAGCAGTTTTCATTTCCATAGGTTCTTGAACAAACAAATAGCTGGAAAGAAGAGGTGGTGGTTTTATAGTATAAAAAGCTGGAATAAGTTGCTAGGGTTTTCTTCAAGTTATCACGTTGATATAAAGAATCAGCTTCCTTAGCAACATGGAATGAGAAGCAGACCTAAAAATTGGTGTTCTCTTTATTAAAGAAAGAACATCTTTTGTTAAATATGGTGATATCTGTTATAGTATAAACCAAGTCATGACTTTATGTTGATTCGAGTATTAAATTTGAAGGACATGAATTTGTGCAGCAGAGAGGAGAAGGCAGATTTATTGTTGGTCTCTGATGGATTTGAATGGAACTGCGTCACATGCCAGCCTGAGGGCAAAAATAGCTGTATACTTTTGCAGTTCCTTGCTATCCAGKAGTCTTATCTCATGTGTTGTATCTCAAAGTAGCCTTTGGAATACTTCAAGCTAAGATTTCCTGAGTCTCCAAACTCCACATCCCTGCTTTCAAATGCAGCCATATCATATAGTTCCTTTCCTAAACTGATCAAACTTTGTCCTAAAATTAGTTAATTTAGAGGTTTGTTTGGTTTTGTCCTGCTGCTTCTTGGAAAACTCTTCCTGAAGTTTAGTCTTTGGATTGCAAGAAACATTCTAATTGCATGCCAGTTTATATCCATTTGCTTTTGTTAGCTGAAACACCCTTCTTCCTTTCCAACTATTATTCCTCAGAGAGGTGTTAATCTTGATCACACTAATATTTCTGCTTTCATGTTCCAGTTTGAATGCTTCTTTTTGGAAATGGATGATCAGAGTTAAATGTATATATTATCCCAAATGAGATTTCACCTGTGCCTTGTTCTTTTGTTACTTCGTACATCTACTGAAAATACCCAAAAGCTACAGTGTGTCAGTATGCCTTAAATAACCTTTTTCAGCTTCACAGCCATCTTATATTGATTACTTACAGTCATCTTATTTTCTGTTAATATATCCAGATCTTTCTCCTCCTCTTTTCATTTCAGTTAGTGATCTCCCAGTTTGTAGTAGATTCTTGTTGTTTTTTCGGAAATGCATGACCTTGCACTTCATACTTCCGAATTTCCTCTCATCTAAATTATTCTTGTCTTCAAGGTTGTTCAGTTCTTTCTGTAGAGCATACTGATTCTTCCTCTGTACCACTAAGGTCAGTTATAGTTACTGGTGTTAGCTGCTAGTTTCAGTTACACTCTCCTACTTTGCTACCATATCATTAAATAGACTATAAAAACAAACAATGAGATCAGTTCCATGACTGATCCTAGGGGGACTTTGCAGGTAGCAGCATCTCTCAAACCCCAAATTTTCCGTATTCAGGATAACCAGTTGTCACCTCCCTTTGAAATGAAGCCTGGAGAGAATGGCTGAACTTACTTTGTCTAAAAAAAGTGAACGATTATCAGAGTAAACTGGAATGTTCTACTGATGATATACCCACAATTCATTGTATCCCATTTTCTGTATAGTTGCTTGCCTTTAAGGAATCTTTCATTTAAAATACTTTGTATTATGCAGTATGTCATAATTTAAGATTAATGTCCTTGTAGTTGCACAGAGCTCTTCTATGCACAGATGCTTTTAGCTCCAAAAAATTCTTACAACCTCTGGAAATTCAAAGAGTACATACAGAAGGAAGCCTACTAACCTCACTCTGGTGAGTGCACATAGAAGTGGTATAGCACAGCTTGTACCATACCTTGATAATGCAGGTAGTGTAGATAATAATATAGCCTTAACATTATGGCAGTACTTGAAGCAGTGATATCTGTATGTTAAATTACAGTGCTGTGGGCTGCTATGGACGTGGTTGTGGCTCATCCCCTTGGTGTCTGTATTTCATGCCTGTATAATCCTCATCTGCTCTTCTTAGCTGAAGAAAGATTTTTTTGGACAAATACGTTTTTTTACATAATATACATTATTTTTCCTTAAACAAAAGAAAAATATATCCATTTGCTATACTGTTCAACTGTTTGGTTTTGTTCCATAAGGAATTATGAATTAAGTATCATTTTATTGAGCTTTTACATCAAAAAAAATATTTTAAAATATAATGGGAACATCTAGAAATTTTTTTATTTTCATTAACTTACCGTGCTAATGCTGTTGGTTGTATTCTGAATTTCCTGGTATTGTACCACGTTTTAGAAGTAATCTGATATCATAAGACAGATAGCCATTCACAAACTTTATAGCTGAATCTGTCTCTAGTTCTGTACAGTTTTAAAATAACAAATTTTTTTTGGAATCTGTTTTACAAAAAGTTGTCTGCTTTATATCCTGAACCCTTAGAAAAGCAGCTCCTCTCAGCAATTTCTCTTAATGTAGAGCAGGACCTCAAGAAACACAGGAACAAAACAATGAATTTTAAAATATGCGTTGTTTTACATGCAGAACAATATTCTTTTTTTCCCCAGCTGTTAGCTGCCTTTTTACACCAGAAGTAGAGCACCAAAATCAAGGCAGAAAGGTTTTAAATAGTCCCTGTCCCTCCCTTAAAAGGTAGAGTATATTCCAGCTCTTCAAAAATGAATCTGTGACTTGGAAAGAATGAAAAGGAAAGGAGCAAGAAGGAAATAATGCATGAGTAGAAAAGGTTGTTCAGTGGAAGACTCTTTCATATCATGTCTGGCACTGATAGTTTGTAAGCTCTTTTTGTGCCTTATAGTGGTACTTTAATTCTGACTGGAGTATCTAGGCATCATCTCAATACTAACAAATAATACTGTCCATACGACCAATTATGCAGCCATATATATTGACTATATATTATTCCCCTTTAGTTACCTCCTCTAGGCTTTGCTCATTAATATATCATCCTTGGAGCTGTCAGCATTGCCAGCCTCTTAAGAAGGTTCAGTAGCTTTTTAAGGCCTTCACATCCAGCCTTTTGTACAGCAGAAGTGTGTTATAATTTTTAATATAAATTTTCTTATCTAAGGCTTCAGGCCCTGCTAAGCTGGTTGTGATTGCATTTTGACAGGATTGTGAACAAGTGCTAACTTTTTTCTGGTGTGAATTTTGCCCTATATAGCTTGGCAAAGTGTTTTTACTGCTCGTATCATTTTAATGTAATGAGAAATTGCTTCTTTTTTTCTATTCAGTGTTCTTGGAAATATAATGTATTTAAGTCTCCATATAAATATATAAATATGATATATGATATATTTATAAGATTTTCTCACAAAAGCATGAAAATGCTGCCTCTGATATATTTGTACTGAAAACAAGAATGAACTCAAAAAGTAGAAGAGTTGAGTACAGCTTCCATTGAAGCCAATGTCAAATCTTGCTACTATTCTCTGGAATGTAAATTCTGAAACTTTGTTTTTATACTGAAAGAAAGCAATACATGATACAAGTTAATCAATTTTAGCACTTTTGCCTATGTTTACGTACTTGCTGAACATCAAGATAATTATATATTTTTTAGTCTTCAATAATAAGGTATAATTCAGGTATCTTTTAGGTCAGAGAAACAAATACACTTTGTAAACATAGAGATGAATTAGTATACTTAGGAGATTGCAATAGTATTTATATCAAATCATAATTAACATTAAGTGACTTGCCCAGCAGAATTTGATTGGTCTCAGGTAACCTAAATATTGCTAAAAATATTTTCATGTTTTGCAATAGATGAGCTTTGACTGAATGACTCCCCACTCATAAATTACTTATTTTATATTTTTTCCAGGTAATAAAATAAAACAGCAAAAAATAGTATAAGGATTTATTGGGAAAAGACTTATCAGAATTTTGAGACAAGCTTTTACTTTGCATTCATACTACCCTTAGTCACGTTTTCCAATGAGTGAGTCAAAAATTCTAGAAGCATCTAGTAATGGGAGACACTATTTTCTTTTTTTATGTTTATGGGCAATTTATCTTTCATTTACTTTTGAAACGTGCACTTTTTGCTAAATTCTACTGATGCTTTTTATTTATGGGGATTCAGTATTACTGTGGGCAGCCTATTTCCTTACTTCATTTTAGTTGCTGGGAACAGGTGTAGTCCAACTGATTTAGTGGAATTTTGACTGAAATTTTGATTTTGAAATTCTTGAATTTTTCTAAAAATGTGTTTTTTAAAGGAGATTTTTTCTTCTGCTGCCAATAGCTAGAAGAACATATTTCACAAATGGTGACTTATAGATAAAAGAACAGAAGTGTCTTAAATAGGATTAGAAAATGTATGCACCTAAACCCAAATTTCTGATTTGCTACCAAATTCTAGAGGTTATGACACTCCATAGGCACATTGCTTTTTGACATTTATTTCACTGGTTATCAGCTGTTCTGCTTCTTGCCTGTCTTGACACAGAAGAAAAGCTGAGTGCCAACCTCTTGCCAAAGCAAGCGATTCACACGCTAGACGATTGTCTGCATACGCTCTCTGAGGGCCTCAATAATTTAGAAGGCATTCTTGGAGCGTGCCTAGCAAACTGAGCTCCATGTGAGATACAGCAGTAGCTACTCATTTATTTTAAGAGTCAGCTGCTTATAGCTTTCTTTTTTGCGTCTTAAGGTAACATTTCAGGGTTCAGAATACACTTCTGTGTAACTCTAAAGTGATGCAAGCCTCTGCCTCCTCTGATTTTGCAAAGTGATCTGATCACCAATCTGTAGACCAGTCTGATAGCAGGACGGTCCGTTCAACCTTCTGTGTGTTGTCTGTTTGCTTTTCACAGAATGCTTAAAAGATTAAATGGGAACAGGAAATTGAGTACAAGCTAGGCAGAGGCACCTGCTTCTATTTCCTGCTCAAAAGTCTTATCCATTTTATATGACATATTTGTGGAAGAAAATACATGCAACATTCCTTGGAATTTGGACCAGAACTGAGGAGTCATGATCATGTTGCTGAAGACCTGATATACTCATCGTCATTCTTTTTTGGTTTCTGTTTAGCATTAATATTAAATTTTTCCTGCATAATGGTGTATTTTCTGCCACAGAGACAGAGAACTTTCTTTCCTCCTTTGTCCCTCCTTTCCCCGTTTTGTAGTAGGCAGGTACTTACCGTACTTTGTGGAGGAGATAAGAGATTTGGGGTTAATGCCCCAAATGCATGAGGAAGATTGAACCTGGCTATTCTGCGTGAGAATTGTAAACACTGAACTACTGTAGATAAGGAGGCAGTACCTCTATAAAAAGAAAAGGAAGGTTTGATTTTTTTTGAGGAAAGTGATTATACACCCACTTTGGAGTTCTGGATTATAAAACCCCAAATGGAGGACACTCCTCTTTGCAACCCACTTTAAGATTCTAAATCTAAGCAGACGTAAGATGGAGCCTGTGTATATACATACACATTTACGTATGTATAAGGAATATCAATACTTTACATACTACTGTGGAAGTGCTTCAAAGTGTCTTTAAGTTAGACAGAGATGCTTCAGAATTAGGCGTACAACCCTAAAGTTTGAATTACYGAAGTCATTTTCCAAAAATAAATCTTATCTGTTTTTATTTTTTCTCTATTATATGGTGACCTGTTTAGATGTGGAAAGTCTTTGGCGTTCCACCTCTTGCATTTTGCTTCAGTTCCACTTCCCAGATGATACTGTCTCTGCAGCTGCTTGCGTATGAAGGGCAGTTCCACTCTTGACAGTTTTAGAATAATCTGTGTGTAGGATTTATGCTATCAGAAGTTGATTCTGATCCAAATAATGCAGATATGCTTGCAGGATAAAGGTGAACATGCCTATGAGGAGTTCTAATACTCTGTTTGCAAAATCTCCAGGTCAGCTGTTAAAGAGAAACTGGTTTGGGGAAGGTCTTGTGTTTTTATTTTGTTAGCACTTTTCTTCTCCCCATTATGCTGTTGTGCTAATGTAAGTGAGAGTTAATTTGTAGCAAAATAGAAGGAGAAGGGGGGAAAACAACATGAAGAAAGAGGAGCAAAAGCAGAGAGGTCCTTAGACCTGCCTCTGTTCAAATTACTGTTTTATTATCTGCTTGCTAGTAGAGCCAGCAGAGCAGTGATAGCAGGAGGAAAAACAACAGCTGTGAGAAAACAGAATTAAAACTTGAAAGGAGGAAAAAGCATTCATGGTAGGGGAGGGTAGAGTATTTCTGTCTGAACCAATAATCCAGTTTCTATACAGCCCAGTAAAGCATTCATCTTTCCATATGTTCGTTGGGGAAAAATGTGTTGCTTACAGCTGAGTAATCGGTCAGGGATGTAGAGAAAGTCGGTACTAGCCTTATGTAACAGAGTTCTGCTTTAATCACTGAAATGCACACTCAGATTTGTTTCATGGTAGTGATACATGTCTATTTTACAGCAAAGTGCTCTTCTTAAACCTAACTGAAAAGCTTTTATATAAAAAAAAAATACTAATATAATACTATAAATATAAATAGCAAAGGAAATCTACTTTTATCAAGTTAAGACTTATTTAACTTAAGGCAGTCCTCAGCCAGCTTATTTGTGTTTCTAAGCATTTGAAAAATATTACCATCTTGGGAAAATGGTGATTATAATTTAGTTATAAGAACATAAATATAATCTCATATTTTTCCATAGTAACATTTTGGGGACTTTTACTGACTTTTTACTGAGATTTTAATTATCTGTATCCATATTTTTTCAGTGTACGCCAAAGTGTGGTCCAGGATTTAAGCATCGAATTGTTCTGTGCAAAAGCAGCGATCTTTTAAAAACTTTTCCAGCCGCTCAATGCCAAGAAGAAAGCAAACCTCCAGTCCGCATCCGCTGTAGTTTAGGCCGATGTCCTCCTCCTCGCTGGGTTACCGGAGACTGGGGACAGGTAAGATAGTCCATATAAATATTATATTATTATAATATTGCTATAAATAGCAATATATATTGCTGTTAGTCTCCTACACATCAGCACCTTCTAAGGATAAAGGTCTAATGGAAACCAAGAAGAGACATTTCTATGGCTTTTCTTGCTTTTCCCTTGTTTGTCTCAGATTGAAATGTGAGGCAGAATGGTGGTTGTCTGCTGAACTATAAGACAGGACTTGCTGACAGCAAACCTCTTTCTACAGGATGAGTTTTCATATGCATTATTTTTACATTAATCAATCCTTATTACAGTTTTGTGGAAGGGGATGTTGAGAGGCAGCAATGTTCGAAGGTTAAATATTTTTAAAACACATTGAACTCAGCTGAGGAGCATGATGGAAATATAAAGCCAATTACCATCTTAGTAAATGTACAAAAAGGTGTGCAGCAGCTCTAAGAACATTCAGAGAACTATAAAATTTTACATAAAATATGCTTAATTACCAGAGGAGGATCTAAACTGTTACAGCATAGGCTGAATGGTGTTGTATGTGGTGTTTCTATACAAGTTATACTGAGTTTCTCTCTGTCATTATGATTTAGCATCTGAAGTATGATTAGTGGCTTGTTATTAAATAATCACTTGATATTTCAGTTTCTAAGTTTGATGAGTAATTTACCACTAATGGAAATACCTTAGCTTAACTAATCAAGGGACAATCATCTGTGGTATTACCATGTGATTGACTTGCAGTCCATCTTTTCTTTTATGCTAGTTGTCTGGATGCGTATTTATCTTAAATTGATGCAAGTCTTTAAATCATTATTTAGTTACAGAAATAAATTTTTTTTTGAAACTGCAAAGTATTTTTGTTTAAAAACTACTTTCCTTTTTCCTTAAAAAAATTTATAGCAGATTTGAATTCTCCTTGTCTTTGGATTTTTTTCTTTGTTCAAAACCAAAAGATTTCCCTCTTGAAATCTTAAATTCAAAGATGATACATGAAATAGTGTAAATTATAGTCTCTTATTTCAAATCTGAGCTCATTCAGGGAGCTAATATTGCATTTTGTTTTATTTTCTTTGAAAGACAAGTGCTTGTATATACTGTCAAAAATGAAAAATTCTAAACTATTTTATGAAAAATATTTTTGCATTAACCAAGTATCCTTGGATGCCTTTGGTTTTTTGTATTTGTGCATGTGTACTGTTCGTGATTGTTCTCCTGTTATCTTGCTTTGTATTTAAGAATTGGATCCAAGTTGTTTTACTTTATCTGTCTCATCTTTAGTGTTCTGCACAGTGTGGTCTTGGGCAACAGATGCGAAATGTGCAGTGCCTGTCATATACCGGACAAGCATCCAGTGAGTGTCCAGAAACACTTAGACCTCCATCAATGCAACAGTGTGAAAGCAAATGTGACAGTACTCCCATTTCCAACACGGAAGGTAAGTTTGCCATCTTAATATAATTTATTCTGAAAAAACAGTGTTATTGCATCACTTTATTAACAAAACATCAGTTTATTAACAAAAGCCTATATTCTATCATCTCCCAGACTGTGGATTTTTTTTTTACAATTACTTTCTGATCAGTCATTGTAGTTCAAAGTTGAAGTGAATAATTCAGCCTTCTTTAAAGACATAGGTTCTTCCTTAAAAAAGAGGTGGGGGGAAGAAACCTATATTGTCTAAATCATAGACAAAATGCTACCATTTTGTATCATTAATTTTCCAGTTTCTTTGTTGGTATAATACGCACTGTCATGAAAAAAGGGAGAGCATGATATACTATTTATGCACTGAATTTGTACATGCTCCAGCAGTGGTAACATAACACAGCAGAGGCAAAAATAGTTTATCACATGTTCTTTAAAGAATAAAATTATATTGCAGATTTAATGTTAAAACAGTGCTACAGTTCTGTTCTTACACTTTAACTTATTTTTCAGCTTTTCTGATTAACTTTGAATTTCCTGTATTTATAATGTCTGTTTGGAAATAATTACAGTATTTTTTACATTATACAGCCTAATTTAATTCAGACTGTTAACTAACTGCATTGTAAAATATTTTATTTTGAGAATATATTAAGTATTTGTCAAAATAAACTTATTGATGTTTATGAAAGGCTCCACTTCTGGAGTCGTGAATTCCCGAGGTAAGCCCACTGGGAAATGAAGAGTTGTGTATTCAGAGTAGAGTTCGAGTGCTAGGCAGTTAAAACAAACAAACAAACATGCATCTCCTTACTGATCATAAAGTGTACCCAAAATTTAGAATAGTTGCTCATCAGATGAGTACGTTCCATTTTGTGTATTGAACAAAAATATTGCAGGCCAAATGCAACTGAAGATTACCGTAATTGATTTTTTTGGTACATGTGTCTTAAGACTGCAGAGCAATTAAAGTTCTCTTAAAACTGGTATTCCCTAAGATTTGACTGCTTGACTTTGCAATGTCACTAATACTCCTTTAATATAACTTTTCTCTCTGCAATATAAAGTGGAGTATCTTTTACATGGGTTCTCCAGTCACTTTGGAGTTTAATAACGTATTTATATGGAACAAATACTCTCTATTTATATGCAAAAAAGGCAAATTTATGCTACAATTTTCCCTGATTCGGTGTTCATTTCATAGCTATCCATTCAGGTTCACAGCGTAGATTCAAAGTTGTTATGAAAGTCTGTCAGATGGAGGTGTCTGTAATAAAATGGAGCACGCTAAAATCTTCTGAAAAATATACTAATGATTCTCCATAAACTCATTGCTTAGAAGTTTTAATTTTAAAAAGACGCATATCATCCCATGTTGTCATTTGGAAAGCATCCTTATAATAGAATTTTCCTTAGTTATTTTAATTCTCATTTTTATGTTAGTGGTCTTAAGTAATCTTTAGGTGATGATTATCAGTGTAGGAAATTTTCTGCCCGTTAAAGCTCAAAGGCTAACTGTTATTTTATTTCCAAACACAGATGTTGTCTTTTTCCAAAGAAAGGTAATAAAGTGCTCTAAGTGGGCACAGTTTAGTCTCAGTCTCCTTTTAATTTCAAGATGAAAAGGTCATGTCATTTTTTATAGTCATTACACTAGTAATTCTTTAATATTATCAGGGAAATATGATGATCTACAGATGTGAATACCATCAGGGGTTTTCTGTGTGTGATCTATGGACACTGGGTGGCCATGGACTACTTTAAAGTGGATCTGTGCAGACTAACTGTGAAAAGCGAGCCTGTTGGCATTAGTGTTTTCCAGGGGCCTGCACCTTCACTGGAAAATTTTTGGGATCCACAAATTGAAAATGTTGAAAACCGTTTACTTGCACAATATTCCAGATGGACTTCAGCTCTTTGGCCTGCACTCTGAGTTGGCCAGGCATGAGCCAGCTTCTAACTGACAGCCATCAACCTCATTAGCACAGTACATTGCTTGAGCTAGTAAGTCCTAGGAAAAAATAAGAGGAAAAAGAGATGGTACAATCTCTTCTAATAAATACAGTTCCCAGCAGTCACATTGCCACTTAGCACCACATTTTTGCTTTTGTCCAACTTTGAAGATATTTACTGGAAACAAATGATTATTTGTAAGCTGTTAAGCATGGCTTACAAATAAATGTGTTCTCCAAGTTAATTTAACAATTTAAAATACACACATCCTTTGAGAAGACCCTGGCCACAGTCCATGAAATATTGAAAGTGCTCTATTCCAAAATTAGACAAAAATTTTGTCTTTGAGGTGGGTTTTTTTAGATATTTTTGCAAATATTTATTAAATGTATAATTTTATAGCTCCTATTAAATGCTGAATATAAGAAGTACAAACTGTGAGTGTATGCAAATTAATGTGTATGTACTGTACATTTTCTGCTTACACTTTTGGCCTTAAACAAAATCCTTTTAGACACAGTAGGAGCTGTCATCTCTTAAATTAACAGGTCAGAATACTTAGTCCTTGGAGTCTTCCCGACCAAATCTCTTGTGTTAGTAAAATGTTACCCTTTAAACAGGGAGGCACACTTTTTGCAGCATACCAGAGGTGATGGAAAGCTTTTTAGATTTCAAGAACTAATGAATCCTAAGGAGCACAACTGATCTCAGGTCTTTATTATGTAAAAATCTGTTCTTTYTGGAAAGATCAAACACTTTTATTTTATCTGAAAGCACACGCAGTTGCTTGGACAATTCCAGTTTTATAAAGGTTTTTTTTTTTTTCCATTTAAATGATAATTTGTCTCTAGTTAAGAAATGTTTAAGTTTTGAGTATGTTTCTGTTACACACCTGCAAGTGCAGTTGATACCACTGCTGCTTCAGATACTTGTGTTTGGCAGCCTGGACTAGGGATGTGTGTAGAAACCAGCTGACAGCAGCTAAAGCTAGTGGATGGGACAGCGAAGGTGAGGGTGAAAATGAGTCCAGTCTCTGCAGGAGCTTTTAGGATTCCCCTTCTCTGTTTTGGGCTACATGGGCCAAAACCCCTTGTTATTGAAATTTTCCTTATTCAGTTGCAAGTGGGCTTTGCGCTCAGCGCGTCCTTCCTTACTCTCTGCTGAGCGGCATGATCATGTCTGAGCCCATTCTTTTCCGTCCTCATCTCTCTCTCCCCCTGCCTCTTTTTGTCCATGCGACTTACCAACACAGGAAGCACCATCCCTTTCTTCTGCAGCACAGTGCTGAATTTCGCTCATGCTACTAGGCAAGTCTTAGTAAGGACCTGCTGGCCACAGGATAGGGTACATACTACTGAACCAAGATCTGTGGTCTGTCACTCTATGTGTCCGTGTTTTGTGTTTCTGTGCCCGCCTCTCTGTGTCATGGGATGCTTCTGCACCTCTCTCGTGCATTTGGGCTGTGGCATACTGGAAGGTTCAGTGCTTCAAGGTGTAGAGAGAACATTGCTTTATTTCTTTGTGGGTGTATTTGTGAGAGGGGTGTACTGTGGCTGTGTGTGCACGCTTCTGTCCTCAGGTGCGGGGGAACTGCCTGCCTGAAGTGTCTAGGTGTCAGGGAAGGAGTCAGGTCTCTCCAAGGGATATCCAGCAGAATATATGTGCTTGCACACAGAGCCTTTGTCCACGAGCCACCTAGGAGCGCTGCCTTGTGCGCGAGACTCCACCGTGGGGCAAAAGGACCTTCAGCAGCAGGTTGTGGGCTTGCACCAAGGTCTGACTAGCTGAAGGGATTCCCTTCCAACCCCAAACCCCAGCAAGCCTCCTAGTTCCCTTCACTCACCAAACTCCAGTGCTCCCAGTCTAATGCTTATGGGAACCATTCAGCAATTTCTGGAGAATTTAATTTTGCTGACCCACGATAAGAATATATATATTCTTGAGGAACCTTGAGCTACTCCCACAATATAATGATCACATTGGTATAGTTCAGAAGTGCTTTCTTGGGGAAAGTGTAGGTTGTTTACATGAAACAGCAAAGTCAAAATTCTGGGGATACAGAAGTAGTAAAAGAAAGTTATGATAAATATTGTCACATTTAACATCTGCTTTAGCTCTTTGTTTTCTGTGAAACAGAAAACTTCTGTTCATTCTGTCTTCATTAGAGATTGAGTGTTGTAGACGAGGTTTTGACAGACTGCCACAGATGAGGGTAACGTTGCTGTTGGAAGTGAACTGCAGACAGCATGTACCATAGGACTTGATATATTACTCAGAGTGATTTTATTCTTTAAGTGTATATGGCTGCTGAATCTAGACTGCTTAAGGTCATCTGAAAGTTCACCTGAAACACTGTTTTATCTATTTTTATGTCATTTCAGTTTTCCTCATATTTTGTGTGGTATGTTGTTGCAGTCTCTTTAGCTGAGGGCACAGTGACATTCTGTGATTTTATTACTGTAATGTGATACTTAATATCATGGTATACTTTGATCTGGCCACAAAATTCAGGAAAGGAGAGATTAATACATGTAGTTTATTGAAACTTATTAACAGTAGTTACTAGGAGGAAGAATGGTTCTGCTAAACCTCTTCCATTCAGCCGCAGTCATATGAAGAATAGGCTATTTCATCAGTCACCATATCTATTTCAAACCTGATTTTTAAAACAGAAGTTGTGGGCAACTTCCAGAGTATTGTGTCTCACTGCTATCCTAATGACATTGGCTGAACAGGGTTCAGTGTTAGTCAATAGGAAGAACAATGTAAATAAAAGTAAAATGGGGATAATTTCAAATCCTGCTTTTAGTAAAAATACAATTGGTAGCTTTGCCTGTATTTAACTAAATACAATGTATATGAGGTTTATTTTGAGGATTGAGTGAGCTTTTACTGCTCGTCAAGATCAAGTGAATCTTTTTATTCCTCACATTATTTATAATTCACTCCTGTCTCTCCCATGTTCCTAGGCCTCACAAACACAAGGACATTAAATATTTCTGGAAGACATTTGACCTCTTTGGGGATATTTTTTGAATTAAAATAGGGACCTTATGCAATTGCTGATATAGAAATGTATCTGTGCCTTCAGTGTCTGTGTTTCAATCCACTGCCCCCAATAAGTCTGTCTTTTTCCTGACTTCCACCTCTGATTCCAAATTAAGAATAAAAAAATAGGAAGTTAGTGAATAAAAATGTTGGGTAGATGGAGTAAAAGACTACTATGAAAGCATTGTATTCATGTTAATGAAATGAAAGCTTAAACCACTTCATGCCTCTACTTGTCCAGCTAAAAGCATGCGCTTTGCCCTTATCAGAAATGTCAGTCAGTACAGACCCTGAAGTTCAGGGTCTCACTAATGCTTTCCTAGGTTCAGATACTAAGCATTCTCATCTGCACATAACTTGCTACTACAGTGTGCTTACACCATGAGCTCACTATCCATAACTACCTGTTCTGGAGGAAAAATAGCATACTAGGAGATTGTAGGTAGAAAGAAGACAGTTAGAAGCAGTTGAATGATTGTACTTGCAGACTGTGGTTGTTTCACTATTACTTTTTGCTTTTCATACCTCTTTGGTGTGTCTGTCTGCTGTCTCTTTTGTTTTTGGCTTACAGACATCTTGGAGTCAAGGACTGTTGTTCTGTCATGTCTTGGAGCAACAGGATCCTGGCCTCCAGTCGTCTTCACTTCTAGATATTAGATCAATGCAAATATGATAATGTTCAAAGTACTGCTAGTTCCTCCTTTTTATTCATATTTTCTTTATAGCTGTTGTAATTTGAGAGAGTTTGTCAGAGGAGACCAGTGTCAAGTGCAGTCTTATAAGAGTAAAAATTTAAAGCATTCTTTTGAGAAAAATTAATTTCTGGAAAATTAATCTGATTTCGTTCTTCCCACCTCATCATTTTTGCAATTCAAACTTGTGGCTTTTGCTTTTTCTCCATATACATCTCTTCCGTCTTCCTATACATGAAGCAAAGCTCCTTGCCAAAGTCCTATTTTAATATCAGCCTGGAAGAAAATGTCCAAATGCTTCTACTGAAAACGTAAATCCCCTGTTAAGCGTCTATCAGAATAGCCACTCCAGTGCAAAGCAAAGCCACAGTAGCTACATCTGAGCTGTAAAACCTGAGCTCTCATACTACTGAGCTCTCAGATTCAGCTGTGAACTCCAACTACATCAGAATAAGAACTGGACTATTCCATTCCTTATTCCCACCTTGTTTCTTCAGAAACGAAACTGAGCCAGAGGAGAATCACAGCATACTCCAGCAGTGTTGTTGTAATGTGCACCCACAAGTCACTTTAGATACAACCTGTGTGGGATGGAAAAGAAAGAATCCTTACTCCATGTGGCAGAGCTCTTATTCTCCCTTCCTGGGAGACTTACCTGCCTATATGCAGTAAGCTCAATATATAGGGAAAACACAAGCATGAAAAAAAAGCCCTTACATGACTATTACAGGAATAGAAATGGTTTTCTTCCTGCATTAAAGAAAGTGTTGATATGTGGAACCAAGCCTAAAATAAAATTGGCCATGCAGTCAAGTCACTGAACTCATACTGTTTATTCATAACACTCTTTGTTTTTTCTATCCCTGTTAGCTGCAATGCATATTCTATTTCAAGGATTCTTACAAATGCACAGGCATAGTACCAAATAGTGTGAATCGTGTTAGATTTTGGATAACCTCTCACAGATGAATAAAATAACTCCTGAGAAAGAAGCTATAAAAGTATTATAAGAAAAATGACTCATATTTCCTAGCTGTCCAAAGTGATCATTTATCCCAATAAATGGTAATTCTTTCAAGACAAAGTGGGCACACTTCTAAATGTCTGGGAGAGAAGCCCTGCAAACATTTTTATTGCTTTTTAAAATATATTGTATGTACTAAGCTGGACTAGAAAGAGTAGTTACAAAGAGGGCAAGGTATACGGATAGAGCAGAAGCATGCTAACTCTCAATTTTTCTTTGTACTTTAATTTGTATTTCTGATTTTTTTCTCTTTAATGCCCTCAATTATTAGAGTGCAAAGATGTGAACAAAGTGGCATATTGCCCGCTGGTGCTGAAGTTCAAGTTCTGCAGTCGAGCATACTTCAGACAGATGTGCTGCAAGACCTGCCAAGGACACTGACCCACAGAAAGCATGAGAATGTGCCTTGTTATTATCATTGTGAAAAAGTGTCCATCGAAGAGAGCCACACAGCGGAATGAGATTGACGTCCTTGCAAACGCATTACCCTGTGGAAAACATAACCACTGGTCAGCCCCAGCTGACAGGATTTCAATATTATTTTAACTTCTGTGAAGTGGGATTTATTCATCCAAAGTGCTGGACACAGTATGAGGAGGGCATGCCAAATTGGAAAGATCCACACAACACATATAGAATAGCTTACTGTGGAACATTTGTGTTCTTTTGACTAAATTCAATAGTCTGTTTACCTCCTTGGACCATTAAAATAATTTTTATTATGGACTTAGCAATGACACTGAATCCATTTGTATTTAAAACTGTTTAAAATGTAGCTGTTATGACTTGGTCTACTATGGAAGTAAAGAAGAATCAAAAAAATGCTAAGTCATAGCTTTAAAATGTTAACTATTTTATCTCACAACACAGCACCACAATTTAAATTATAAAATGAGCTGGGAAATGTTATTTAAGGAGCAGAAATAAAAAAAATTGTATTTTTCCTTCATTCCACCTAATTCCCTTTGGAGTAATCCATATTTCCTGAACACTGCTGTGAGCCATATATAAAGCTAAACTAAACAGAACAACCATGAGGGACTTAGTTTTAAGAGGTGCAACAGTTATTGCGGTGGTGCATGAAATACAAGTGTGCTATGAAGTGAAATGAAATCTGTGTTGCAGGTTTATAGCCATCTTACCTTTGTACAAGTGAAGCTGAGATTTCCACTAAAAGGGAAAGTATTTCAATATCACAGAGGAGGCAGACTCCAATAGTGGTGAAGACCGTATTGTCAAGTCTTTCACTACTACTGTACAGGTTGCCTAAAACTTAACACTTTGACTCCAACTCACTTTTGTTTACATCACTAGCCACAAAGAAGAAACAGCTTTGTGGGCATCTAGTTCTGTTTTTGACTCTCCAACACCAAGGACTTCCAGTGCAAAAGATAAGCCTACTATGTAATAACAACAACCCTTTGCAAAATTTGCTAAAAGTTAAAATGGATTCCACGTGTTCCCTTCTTTGATACTGTAGTATAGATACTGTAGAAGGGCATTTGTTTGTAAGAACGAATATGTGAATGTGCAGTTCAGGAGACCGCAACAGAGTGGATAAGGATTACAACCAAAGAATTTTGGACTTGCGAAGATATCTAGGTTCTGTTCAAATAAAAGGTCAAAAGTGTGCCTGACCCAAGAGGCCTGTTGGACTGGCAGGAGTAAGGCACACTGGAATAGGTGTGGCTGGAATGAAGTCTGGCCACCTTGACCTAAATGACCAGGTCTATGTATAAAGCTGGATCTTATTTAAAGCTAGGGGCAGCTTTCAGTGTGAGACTGGAGCAAACTCATGCCTCTGGATTTGTAGTTAGATGCCGTAACTGCTCTGCTGCCATACTCCACTTATTTCATATTACCATATTTTTAATATTCACCAAATACTTTGCATTTAAATGTGAAACCAAACTACTTAGGTCACATTCAAGAATCTAGCATAAAAAAGTAAAATGTCATGCTCCTCTTCCCCTTCACTTCTCAATAACAGACTCAACAAGGAGATAAGGAAAGTGGGTACTTGTTTATATTAATATATTGTACTTGAACACTTGCAGTTTGCAGCAGGTACTTGATGAATGTGCTTTTGTGTCCAACTATGCCTCCTTTGTTGTAGTGCAATTGTAATTATGTGAACAGTAACTTGTGTTAAAAATTCTAACTCAAATAGCACTTTCTTAAAAAAAAAATACTCTTTTCAGTGAAAAAACATTTTCAAAAAACCATGTGAGATTGAAGTGTATCAATGTATTTAACCAATAACAAGCCAAATGTGTTGCACACTATTTACTAATGTGAATTAACATGGAAAAATGGATATTTTTAACAGGACTCATACTATGAACCCCCCCCCCAACATATTGACAATCTGTATGTGGGGTTTTGTGTAGCCCACATGTTCGTGATCATCAAATTCCAGTCATCTGCTACCTCTTGCCAGTATTTTCACTTCCTTACACCTGTGACCAGTGGAATTCATTTTTGGTTGGCTTGCATATATTCATATATGCTTATCTGCTGCTCTCATCACCATGTAAACAACTCCTGTTAAAACTGACACCAGTAGAATTAAAAAAAACAGTCTTTGGGAGTTGCGTATATGGATTTATGGCAGTATTAGTCTTTCTCTGTTAAGCGAATCGCCTTTTGATATCCTTTTGACAAAACACCTTGGTGCTAGCATGCCCTGGTTAGGTCAAAAATACGATAAAAGGGAAAGGGGTTGCTATGGCATTCTCTAAGCAAGAGGCCTCTTTGTATCAGGGTCTGTTTTTCTCCAGGGCATAATTGTGTTTATCAGCTAATGTGTCTTTTCAGCTAACAAGGAAAAGGGGTTTTTTATGTATTCAAAAGAAACCTTTTTTTTTTACCTCATTTAGGATATGAAAATTGTAAGGAGTGTTTCCAAAGACACATTTTGCTCTCTTTACTGGTGCTAGAACACTAGGGAGTCTGATGTTTACTCTGCAGCGTAACAGCACTGAGGTTGGAATTTAAAGAACTCCCTGGAGCAACATTGAATTGTATTGTTAAAGGGAACAAAACACAGAATGTATTTGGATTTACAAACTAAGCAACACTTCAGACTAGGACCGAAAAATGAAACCTGATTCAAAGAAAGATATTTGGTTTCCACAGCACAGTTCATTGCTGCTGCTACACTGTAGCCATCTATATAATCTAAGCTAAATAGTGTTATATTCCTAAATAGTGACAATAGGACTATTTGTATAGGCTATAAAACCGACAGGCTATTTCAAAGAATAGAATACTAAATACACGGATCAGTCTGGTGCCAGTACTTCCACTGAGCAATACTACCAGCTAAAGAAGATCAAAACTGAAAGAAAAATCTACAGATTAACCCCTCAAGGTATATACACCCCAAAATAGTCCATTTTGTTAGGAACTTTATAATGGAGTGAATGTCACATAGATATCCTTAATAATACAGACTGAAATTACCTTTGTATTATTGTGATTAGTTGCTTATTATTTTATACTCAGTATTAATGTGGTACACTGTTACTTTATTATTATTTTTTTTTTGCTTTTGTAAATTATATTCTAATTTATTGTCATGTTTCTTAACACTTGTTCTACATGCATTCTCCTGCTTGTAATGAAAACAAAAATATTGTAACACTTGATGCAGTGAAATTCCACACCAGGTACAGATTTGTTTTAACATAGATAATTTAGTGAAATAAAACTGCAGCTTTTAAGAATGATTCCCATGGTACTGTTGTCTCCCTGACTTACAGTTGCTAGAATTCTGTATACTTAGGTTTGCTTTATCAGATGCATCAAAATATATATAAGATGTTTTCTTTCAAGTTAAATCTGTATGTTATCCCAGAATTCTGTCCTCGTTAGCAGCAATTTTTGTTATATATAAGGAAAAGAACAAGGAGAGGGAAAAGTCAAGAACATGATCGAGTACATTATTAGATAACATTTTAGCCTAAGCAATAGATGCCAAAGTAGATCAAGAATAAAGTCACTGGCAGCAAAATATCCTGTGCTTCTTGGAATGATTTCACTGCCAGCCAGACAATAATAACAATAATAATAAAATGTCCTTCTTGCATTGAGCTTTTAAGGTTTTATCTGAAGTTTATCTAAAGCCATAATGTTATTAAGTATAAAGAGTAAAGTCATTTTAGAAGACTTGGTGCTTAGGTCATTGTTGCTGAGAGATGCTTCCTTTCTTACCTGATACGGTGAAGATACCCTGTATTGAAATTTCTGATGAAGTTCTGTGAGATATTTCCTGATTCTCTGCTTTCTCTGGAATAACAGTTAAAACCTATCTTTTGTTTTAATGAAAATAATCACTCTACTACTATCTGTAAGATGTCAAAGAAAGAACAGAGAACCTTAAATATTTTGATAAGCCATTTAATAATTTTGGTTATTCTTTTTTTCTTGTTTCTTCTTTTTACTAACGAGAACTCAAAAAATAATTCCATGTTTCAAAGGTACTGATAATCCCACTTATATGCTATAAAGAAGTTTTATTGACCTATGGAGCAGAAACTAAAGATGGAATAGACTTAGTAAATTACATAGTCTAATCACAGTTTTCTCTGACTCCAAACTGTTGACTTTTCCCCCATACATTCACACTACAAATTATTACCTGATAGGTTTCCTACTATTGTTCAGTTCTGAGTATTATTCTTTCCCCCTGGAGTAATTGTGTTTTAGATTACATTGACAAACTGCATACACTGAAACAGATGCTCTTATGTTTCCATCTTTTTTTCATACTTTTGCTACCTTATACCTAACATCACCCATGCTGATTATAGAATTCCTGGCACACAAAACTCCCTTCAGTCTTCTAAAATGCACTCTTCCTACACTTGAACTTCTCTCTCGAGCTAACTCTGGTATTATAATTCTGAGTTATATTTTTTCAGTTCATTCCTTTAAGATGCTATTTTTCATTAGACTCCATTTTTACCTTTTAGAGTGAAACTAGCAGATATTAGAGTCTGTGTTCACTTTCTGTGAGATGCTGCTTATCCATTCTCAGAGTTCCCTTGCTATACCCTAGAATTGTTTCTTCATCAATAAACTCCCTGTTCACTCTAAAGTTATCTGATCTTCATGAATGACTTTTAAATATCCTCTGTAGAGTGCTGAACAGGCCTTGATTATTTTGCTGACTTTTTTATTATTTTTTTTTTTTATTACTAGGAACTAAGATCCAAGACACTTCTGTAGACTTTTTCTGCAATAGACTTTGGATGAGTCCTGGGAGTCTCATCTGGAGTAAGTCAGTCATCAATCTGAGAGTCTTAAGAGAAGGCCATTACTAAGCTGAAGCTGTCATTCTGTGCGAAGCGATGCCCTATCTGGCCGCCTTCCCTTCACCACAAACAACAATTAGATGGAACGAATGGATCATTGCTTCTGTGTGGTCCCTCCAATCTTTGTCGTAGACAGAATGGTGGAGGAGGGTTTGCATGCAGTAATCAGGATGGAATCCCAAACAGATTTATAAGGACTCGGTCAGCCACATAACTAAGGTTCACTACAGCACTAGTGACTTGATAGCTTCCCAAGTACATTTGGCCCAGCTAAATGGAGAGGCTGTGTCCAGATTAGGAAACTGAGCTTCTCAAAATGCAGAATGGTGTGCATTTAAGAATACTGCATCCCATAAATTGGCATATCACCTAAGCCCCACACATCATTTATTTTCTTCTGTTCCTGCCCAGCACTGACATTTTCACTGAGCTGGATAGGCTATGGGACATGTCTTTTATGCTCATCAGAGGTCGTATAGCTGTTAGTCAGAAAATGACTGAAGTCTAACCTTGAAAGGATATAAATATATATTTCTACATTAAAGGTAGGAAGATGCCATTTCTGTAAGCTGAAAGACCTTTCTAGAGAAGACGTAGCAAGATCACTAGATAAATAATCTGACTTTAGTAATCCTTAGTATCCTGTTTTAGTAATCTTTTTAGTATCCTGATTTAGTAATCTTTAGTAATCCTATTTGGAATTAATTCATCAGATCACAGCCTGAGATAGAAAAGGAAGTGTTTTGGAAGCTTGAAGTAACAGCTCAGCCAGAGGGCTCCAGGCTTTGGTTGCTATGACCACCCAGAAGAATCAGATTTGGCCTTGCTGGTACGGGCTAAGCCACGGCTTTTGGAAAATGGATTTCTTCAATGCTCAGCACATCAAAAGTCAGGATAATTTTTTAACTCTCTCCACTTCCCCCCCTACCTCTTGACATCAAAGTCTTTGTAACTGTATGCACTTCTTTGCAATGTTTATAACATAACATAAAATTATCCTTCATATTGTTTGAAAACCCATTTCACAATATGATTTATCTTTTGTAATGAAGATCAATCTTCTGTGTAGGATTAAAGATCTAATCTTGAAAACGGATTGGTACTCAGTAATACTTCACGTACAAGGAAGTTGAGGGAACAGTTCTGCACATGTGGGAAGATGTCTACTAGTTATATCTCTGTGGAAAGACATGGACCTGGAGTTTTAGGAGACAAACTTCATTTGAGAATACATATTCGGTTCTAATTACCACAGCTCTCATTTGTTCTGAGATCAGCTGTACTTTATAAAGCAAATCATTTTACAGAAGTGCAATGCACTTAATAGAACGACTGCATTCTGACATCTTTAAATAGTGATCAAAGACACAGTCAGGTCCTAGTACGGGCAACAGCTACATGTTTTTGAAAAATTTGCAGTCCATTTCTAGATCTTTATTTCATTTCTTGGAATCCAGGCACTGGAATAAAACTTCCCTTTCCTCCATAATCTTCTTCCCCCTGTTGACTGCTTCATCTCTTTCTCACTGCTTTCTCATTTCTCCTTCCTTGTCTGCAGTCCCATGTTGGATGTACAGTATTGCTATATTTGATCTGATATTGTAATGTGGGAGTTATAAGAGTCTTTACATCTGGAAGTTACTACTATGCTGCATGTCAAAAATGCCAATTTTAGACTGTTAATTCTTTTTGTGAATTTTGTACTGAAGAGTAAAGGCTAATATAGAAACTAAATAAGAATGCCAAGAACAAAATGCTACAGACACATTAAAATGTTATTACTTGCTTTCAAATAAGATAACAAAAAAGAAAAAGATAATTTTTCATTATTTGCTACCATGATCATTAAAGCCCCCCTCAAAAACCTGTTTCCTACTATGAAAAACACTAAGTTAGAAACAAATATAAACAGAGGGAAGTGAGCCTCCCTTTTGGTCCCTGAGATTCTCTTTCACATTTAGTCTTTGCTATTGAAATGCACTATGAAAACAAGACCTTCTGCAGCAAAAAGGAATCTCAAACATCTCATTTGCCCTTTCTGGCTCAAAGTTTCCTTAGAAGATTATTTACCCAAGATAAGGTTACATTGTTGAAATCATCCTGTCAATTAGCAGATAACATTTGACTTCAAATGTATTATTCTTCACAAGCATTTGATTAAGGATACTGCTGGTAACTGAGTTTCTTGGGAGGAGGGTAGGTATCACAGCTGTTAATTATATATATCAGTTAGTTAACTCTAGCTTGCTCGAAGCTGTTATGAAACAGAGTGCAAACCAGCATATTTCAATAAAAGGGAAAAGAATTTAAGTCAGATTTTGTACCAGAAGGAATATAAGGAATAGCTCAGGATTTTCAGTGAGGTTTAAGAAGTTAGATTAGCTTTGGCTGCTCACTGCAATCAACTGGAAAACTATTTATAATACTGAAGCAGCGTGGCCTGCATTCTTTTAACAATCATTTTTCTTTTCACTTTCTTGTTTAATTGGCCTAATAAACTTAAGATCCTAAGTGTTAAAACAAACATCCTTTTACGAAGTATTCCCCCAAGATTTGTGAGGCTGTTATGCTATTTAGGCCACTTCTCGCAGACATGATGGTCACAAATTTTAATAAAAGCAAAATCTAGAGAGAGCTATGGGTTTGGGGCCCCAGTTTTATGCCTCCGGATTCTCCCCTTCACTCTCTGTCCATATTTCCCCTTTTTACTTAGACGGAAAACCTTTCCATGCCATCCTTTTCTCCCCATTACGAACACAGCACGTTTTGGTGCCACGGACTCGCAGGCTGCTCCTCAGCCCCCCAGCTGCCAGGCAGCGGCACTGGGTGAGGCCAGTAGGAACAGCTGCGGGCGCTTCAGGGACTGGGGCCTGCAGGGCCTGCCGTGGCGCTGCCAGTGCCTCCCCGCGGGGCTCGTCCCCCATGCCACATCCTCCCTGTGAGCTGGGGCACAGTGTGCATGGTGGGGAAGGGCTGCAGCTGAGGCACACACTGAATCCGGCCAGCAGCTGCCCTCAGCCAGGTGCCCATCAGCCCTCTCTGGTAGCCCAGCAGGGGCTGATGGGTCACACCTGGTGCAGAGCTGCAGCCTGAGCTCTTGCTTATACTCCTGCGTGGTGATTGCCCCTGGTGGGGCAGCTGCTGGGGACAGGAGGGTGGGCCAGGCCAGGCCAGGCCAGGCTAGGCCAGGCCAGGCCAGGCCAGGCCAGTCCAGTCCAGTGAGTGCTCCCTGCTCACAGAAGTGGCACTGCTGAGGCTGGGAGTGAGGGGAGGCTCTGGTGAGCAGCCACTCGGGCCTGGGGAAGGAGCCCTGGGAAGGTGTGGGTGCCTGAGGGGTGCTGCCAAGGGCAGGCAGGGAGGCAGGCGGGCAGGGAGGCAGGCAGGCAGGCCAGGTGGCACCATGGAGTATGGGGCCTGAGAGGTGGTGAGAGTCTGAGGAAGCCCTGGGAGTAAGGGGATCCAGGGAGGTAGAGGGGAGGAAATGAGGGCTGGGTGAGTTGCTGGCAGTGCCCCAGCTGGAGGTGCCTCTGTGGAGGGGTGAAGTGGCCCCCGTGAGCAGGCAGTGCACGGGAGCTTGGGGACAGGCCTCGTGCGCGAGGGGCTGAGCTCGGGCCGCGGGTGGGAGCGGGACCTGGGCAGGATCCCGGGGGGAGCCCACGCGGGGGCTGCGCACATGCGTCGGTTTGAACCTTCGGTTTGCAGCTCCTGAAATATGCTGTAAAAGCAATAAGTGGTGACTTTCTGTACTGCTTGTGGCAGCGTGCTGAACTCTGCACCTCTTCTGACATCCTATTTTAATTATTTCTGTTGTATTTAGCAGGTGACTGAACCGCAAGCGATCATGAAAAGCAGCAGTTACAAAGATGATGTCCGTAAGTATGCCTGCCACAAAGATGGCAGCGCTCTTTAATGTCAGGTGCTCGCGGAGGCCTGCGCAGTTGTGCCGAGCTGATGAACGAAGGCTTTCGGCATGCGTTGACTCGCAGCTGATTGTCAGGATAGCGAAGAGCTGCCCAGAGGTATGTTGCTTGTGTGCAATGTGAGGCTTAAAGCCCTTAGAACAGTAAACCTTAAATTGCCTAAGAAAGGATAAGGGAGTGGTAACGTGCTTTTGGTAGGCTCTGGACTGAAATACTGATCATTCATCTGTGGCTTGAGCAATGTGATTACAAAAGCAGTCACCTTGCACAGGGTGTCCAGAGCATTGCAGATGGACTTCTGTGTTTAAACATAGCATGTCAGTGTGGTTTTGCTTCTGTTTTACTTACTGTATCTTGTGTGTCATACAACACTATATGTTTATTTTTGTCAAGTTCATGCTGTTCTTGAAGGTTGCTTTTAAAGGCCCCTGCTTATCTGAACTTATTCTGTAGCATTTTAGGAAAGGATGCACAGATAGTCAGCCCTGGTGCTCAAATCTTGAGTCAGGACTGAGGGAAACAAAAGATCATAAGACTATCTTTGAAAAAAACAACCCCCCCTCCAACTTATTATTTTCTTACCGACCTTTTCTAAGCCTTTATGTTTTACTTGTACCACATTCCTCCATCCCCTCCCCCTGCCCCCCCCCCCCAGTCTACTGAAGAAAACTAGAAATTACTATTTTAAAGGGGAGGGGAAATGGAAAGGTAGGAAGCTGAGCAGCTGGTTTCATGCCATTGCAGAAGTCTTTCAGTACACAAGTATTCTCAGAAGTGTTGATATTGCATCCTGATTTAGAATGGCATGCTTGTCACACTTCTTAGGAAGTGTAAATTATGCTTATCTTTCTTAGTGGAGGCAACTGTTTTATAAATATTTTAAGCTTCACTCCCCATTTTATAAAAATAATGAACTGACTTAGCAAAATGCTATGTCCTTCTGAGTCATTTTAAGGGATCACCTTCAAGCTGGAAACTGCCAGAGCCCAGAATTACTCTACCAACACACTCTCCTTGTCTTTAACATACATGATCTGCTACAAAAGAGAAGCATGTAACACCACCTATATACTAATTAGTAAATCCTCAACAACAATTGAGCAGCATTATGTTTTAGTTATATTCCGTCTTTCATGGTGATCTTGTAAAAATGCCTGTGGAACCTGAACTGGCGCTCCACTGAAGGACTCCTTGGAGATTACAACGGTAATGTCCTCATCCTGCAGCAGTCTTTCTCTGCCAGAGAATGTGAATCTGGCTCAGAGTCAGAAATCTGATAATTCAAAACCAGCTTTAAGTACACAAATAAAAAACTAGTGCCTTTGGCTGCTTGATATTCCCTCTGTATTGATCCTAGCAAAGCTGCTTGAACATTCAATTGTATGAATTCTTATTTGGGCTGTATTTTGTTCTTGTCCAGTTATTTACTATCTGAAATTAAGGATGCAAAAAGGGATCTTCTTTGTCTTTGATATGTCACATATATATACAGTATGTCACAATATAATAGTCCCCCTTGCAAACAGACTCATTCCGTAGTCGTTACTTGCATCGTAGAAATTTACCCGGTTAAGACTGCAGATACATCTTCTATAAATACTTGCAGAGCAGCATGGAGCCAACATAGCGTTGTTCCCAATCAATTTTTAATCTGAAAAATATACTTTTTATTAAATGATTGAGAAACAGTGAATTCTTGGACATCAGTAAATGTAATGAGTAAGGTATGTATAACTAATCATAGTAGAATATTTATTACGATGCAACAGCTAAAAATCTTAAGAGACTAAAAAAAATTCAAAGACACAACTTATAATCATTTATAGTAAATAAGCATGGAAAAAGCCCCTCAAACTAAAACATCTTTTGCTGTTTAGAGGCAGATAATCCTTTCTTAGTCCAGTGCACAAATTTGATTTACAGTGCATTTCAAAATATTTATCTTTTTTAGGGTTTCCATCACTGCCTAAGCCAATAACCTGCTGTGTTTGAAAATGTCTGGGCAGTAATTGTCGTTGTTTGCAAAGCTATTTTGGAAAATAGTGAGCTTCATGGTGTTTTGTAGAGTTAAGGAATGCAATTACCAACATTGTATACACAATCCAAGTGACCTTCTGGCTTCAGAAGCTCAAACCCATAGAAAAAAAGTTTAACAACAGCAAAATGTTTGTTTAGTTTTTCTTCTGTAGTTGGTCAGTGGTAGAAGGATTATGTTACAGCCAGTTTGGCAAAAATATGATTAGTTTTACAATTCCATATAAGTACATAACAGTGTTGAAGTAAACATACAAGGAAGAGTATGATTTCTCTGGGTGGGTATTCTGACCCATTTTCATACATAAGTATTTGATGAAGGACTCCAATGATATGGTGATAGCTGTGTGCTCCTGTGATTCATCCAAAATAATTAAAGAATAGTGGGAAGGTTACTTACTTTTGTATTGTCTGAAAACATATTAGAGTTTTCAAAAAAAAAAAAGACTATATTGAAGTCTTTGTCCTATATCTGAATGTGTTTGATAAGGGACTGACTTTTCTTCAGTGCTGTTAGTTACAAGCTCATAGAAATCTATATAAATAACATGCTCAGTGTCCCCTTTCAGTCTCCCCTTCTCCACTCTCTGACTGATTTTTCCTCTCAGCTTCCACTGTTCTGCAGTAGATCTTGATGTATTTTACAGAAATTAGTTAATGCTTTAGAAAGTTACCAGTATTCTCCAGATCACATGTAAAATGAGCGTACTGAGGCACCAAAGTGTTTAGCCACTAATGTGCTAGTAAGTGTTACATCCATGTTACACATAAATTTTGGGAATTCCCAGCTATATCTTATGCTACCTAGTCACAGGTAATTTCTTCTTTTAAGAGAGATTTTGGAAGAGCAGCTTGGGAATGTTTTTGTGCCAGAAGTTACTTGTCATGCTCTTTTTAAAAACTGACCACCAGCTGTCATAGTAAAACATAAAAGCCATATGCATTTTATTCCATAAGTACCTGGAACCAAATGCCAAAGGATGCAAGTTGCTTGTTATGACATTTATTTTAACGCACTCCTCTCTTCAGACTAGTTACAACAGGTTTCCTGGCAAGAGCTGATACAGTGTCATAGGTGCATTTACACTGCTTTCTGGTTAATGTGAATGTATTTGTCTGGAGAAACATATTTTAACAAAAACACTTTGTCACAGATTGGTTGATTTGAATAGACTATTTTAAAACAAGTTCAGACTATTCAAATCAATCAGTTCAGGTTGGGCCATGCACTTTTTAACTTCGTGGTCTTACATTTGGACAGTCTTTTTCTTTCTGATTTCCAGTTGAACTCTGAAATCTCTCTCCTCCTTAAAAAGAAATAAATCTCACTCTTTATGCAACTTTAGAAAATCTCTATCAAAACAGAGCTCACCTTCCTGTTTGTTGTGCTAATCGAAGAACCTGCTCTAGCATGGCATACTGGGCTGTATTCCTTAGGTATAGAAATTGGCAGAGGCAACCACAGAGGTAGTGATGCCATTGAAAGGAGGAAATGCACTTTCTGAATTGGCTTGTAGCTAAGGGTTTTCAGCCCAAAACCACCTTTCTTGTTTCATGAAGCTGCGAGACAGTGCTTTTATATGACTAACCCCAAAAGGATATTGAAAGTAAATTGACAGTATCTGTGAGATGCAGTACCGTGTTTGCTTAGTTTACAAAAGCTTAAGATGTTACACTGAAATAGTCTCTGTGATATATTAGTCTGCCTGGTTTGGTGCTGTCATCACAACTGTGAGAAATGCCATATACAGATAGATATTTGGACTACGTACAAACTGTGTTAATATTATCAAGTCAAATACTCATACAATTGGAAATGATAGAATCCAAAATGCTTGGGCAATAGAAATAGTTTTAGAAGCTTTTTCGCTTGAGTTTCTGTAGGTGCTTCCTCTACTGCTTCACTTATATTAGGGAACTGACTTCTTCATTGTTACTCAGCCTCCAGCGAGGGATTGGAAACACAGGGAGATTTGAATCAGTCTGGAAATTATGTGCGAACCCTTTGCTGAGAGTTTTGAGAAAACATTAGTCCTAGGTAACCCCAGACACCTTTTTAAAACCAACATGAGTAGCTGTCAGACTGTGAAGTGGGCTGATCCACAGCTCTTACAGCTCCTCTCAAAACTGCCTTTAGGCAGCTGTCCCCAGTGGGAGGATTCTGAAGAGGAGCTTAAGGACAACTGTTGATAGAAGCCTGGGTGCTTCCTCTGTGGCTCTGAAGGGTATTTCTGGAGCTGCTGCTGGGGCAATTCTGTCTAAACGAAAACTGAACCTCTTGATTGTGTTCCTGTGACTTGGGGTTGGCACATATAATTCTAGATGAACAAAGTTGCTCCCAAATCTCTTGAGGGAAGTCTTTGTGCTGCTGTTACAAGCTGATTTCTTGAAGTGATAAAGCTGGCATCTGGAGACATGAAGACCAGCAAACATATGAAGCTCATGGGTAATTGATGTAGAGCAAGCCACTAGGTTTAGTCAGTTCTGTATTACTCAGCATAGCTGGTTGAGGAATAGCAGGAAGGCACACAAGCAGATCCCGAGCTGGCTGTGATGTGGCTGAGTCTATGAGATACATATGCATTTTCTTCTTCTTTGTGTTTTGTTTTGTTTTTTGTTTTGTTTTAAATAATTAATCTCTTATCCTGTGGGGCATTCAGGAAAGGGTTAAGACATAGGGGATGATTGTTACACAGGATAATTGCTGTTTGTAATCCCTTTCTCATTACTAAGCCTGCCAGCAGTCAGAAGACCTTCAGTGCTGATGGTTCCAAAGCACTCGGAGTCAAAAAATCCTCTGGTACTATAGTGGTTAGTGATGAGATACTCTTGGTTTTCAGGTAGTCAGGGCAGTTTTACTGATGTTGTTTTGCATGGTGACAAGGGAGGTCAGTCACTTGACTACTATGAGAGGCAACAGGTGTTATTTGTTGTTTGGTTATTTGGTGAAAGTCTACCTTTCAGACTTTGGTGAGGTTATGCGGGCAAGGGCAAGAATAAGTAGAGGTTTGGTCTCTTGACCTGACTAACCACGTCCAGTGATGCATGCTTGTATCAGGGTCTTCAGGAGATAGAGCATCAATCAGACTTGAGTCTTTGCTTCGAAATGGAGCAGTGCTTGGCATGTGTTCCTATCTGCATAGAAGAGGCAATTCAATGGTCGTCACTGAGCTTTGTTACACTCCATGAGAGTTAGATCTTGCATTTGTGTGATCAGCCATTCTGAGCCTTCTTAACAGGGATAGGGAGACAGAAACACTGTCAATACTCTGTTTTCACACAGAATTTTTTTTTTTTTAACAGCTGATGATGAATTAAAACAGTAGCTTTAATGTTGCTAGTTAGGATTCTTGGAGGTCAAAGAACTATAGATGCTGCAGGAGTCTGTTTCCAAGCACTGGTGATAAAAAGAAACTGAGAAGTATTTCTGTCTTGGTGTTTGTTTTGTTTTTTATTTAATGTCAGTTAGGGTGACTGCAGGAGTTACAAGGACACGGCTCAGACAGACACAGATACTTTGGTATAGCATGCATAGGTATATGTGTGCCAAAAATATGAGTAGCTAATCCTTTGAAGAGCAAGGTGTTATAACAGGGAGTTTCTAGTAATCTTAATAGCAAGCATTGCTGCCAGTCAGGCTTACACTGCTGGTTAGAAATAGGGAAAGGAGAAACCATAATTGTCTATCTCAGGGAATCTTAGGCCAAAGTCAGTAAAGTGAGATCTCCTCTTTGCCTGTTCATAATCTGTTCATTGGCCTCCCTATTAATATGAAGCCAAAATCCTCTGGTATTACCTCCTGCTGAATTTATACCGTCTTACTGAACTTCATCTCATTCTAAAAGTGGTAGAAGAAAGTGAGGTACCAGCTGCTTGTGCCGGAACTTGTGAGCTCTAGAAAAAAAATTAAGCACTTGGCTCTAATCAGACCCTCTGTGTCCAAGTGTGGTTTCACAATGGCAGTATTTGAAACCCACAGTCAGAATGTGTATTTATCCCATCTAATGCTAGTTACTTTTCTCCATATTTCTGTCACTTGCTATGTGATGTTGAATCAGGCAGAAGTTGTATGAAAAGATGAAGCTAAGTATGGGTAGATAAACTCAGGCAATACATGGATCAGAGTGTGCTCAGARCACAACAGCCTTCTAAGATCTGCCTAGCAAGGTAGAACTGTGACAAAACAAACAAACAAAAAAATTCAAAAAGATGCTACTTTCCTGCTTTTAATTACTGCTTTATCTCCACTTTACTTCCTTTGGTTCCACCAGTATTTTCATAGCTGTCAGTCATTACAGCTTAGGACTGTAAGGATAAATGGAAAGCTTAAATAGTAAATATCCATCTTCTAGATATGTTATCGCTCACTAAATAGCATCCTGACAATTTAAAAGATTTTTTTTCAGAAACTATTTAGCTACTTATTTATTTTTAAATCTATGTAACTTTAAGGGCAATGGCAAAGCTGAAACTTCCTTTGATTGTATCAAGTGAGCAGCTATCAATGGAGGTTAGCATGGAAATCCATCTGAGGCTTTGTTTAATAATCTGAGGAGAAAATCCAATTTAAAAGGCACAGGTCTCAATAAAGGAAGGGGATGTTTGTGAACAGCGGCGCATTGAAGCATCAGATAATGGCTGACAGATAAATCCCGTGGCTTGTTTTGTGTCCTATCTGTCCTGGATCTGTTTGCTACGTTTGGAAAAGGGAATTATGAGGCGTGGGGAACAGCCCTAGAACTATGTAAGGAGTAGTCACACAAGCAGTGTGGCTTGATTTAAATGTCCATGTTCAGACATGGTGGCCAAAAAAACGGAGTTTTCTAGACTGTTCCTGATGAAGGGAATGTGTTGGAAATCTGCATTCTGAACAAGCTTCTGCTAAAAGGAAATTATGTTACATTAGTTTAAATTAGAAGGGAAGTTTTTGATTTTCAGAGCTCTGAAAATTAGACAACAGTATGTTTTCTGCATCTGTCACATAAAAAGGTGCCTGCTTTGCAAGATGAGATCTGTTTGAATAAGGTTCTTGGGCCTGGATTCGTGTGACCTATGTTCTACCTGAATGCCTGTACCTGGTGCTTGCAGAGCCTTCGATCAGCTGGCTGCAGGCCTTGGCAGCCCCCTGCCCAGTAAGCAATATGTCACAAGAATTTACATGGGATTTATGATGTCCTGTAAATCTTGATCTAGCACTGTCTGTTGAACTTCAGCTTCTAGTTTAGGGAGAAATAAGGTGTAGATACATTCAGGATAAGGACAGTGAGGTAGCAATATATTACTGCAAGTGTAAAGGAGAGACCAGAAGCTGATCAAAATAATTTTGATTTTATTTCTCTTTGCCGTGTAATCCGTGCATACAGATACTCTGAGTTGGTGACAAATACCTATTTTGTACTTTTTTTTTTGTTTTGTTTTAATCTTGAATCAAGATGAATGCTTTGGAGGGGCACATTATACCATGTTATAAATTGAGATGTATTTTGAGCATCTGTAAATGATCTGCCTATTGTATATTTTAGAACTGTTCTTCATAAGGTAAACTGGTAGCATTGCTGATGTTGCCAAGATAGGAAAGCTTCTATTTAAGGAGCATTTATCAAAAAACAGCCTTCTACATTCAGAACTAGCTGCCTGGATTTTTACATAGTCCATTTATTACTTTTCCTTCCTATGCCTTGAGGAAGGGAGGCAGCCTAATGTCAAACATAGATATGTAGATTTTGAGGAGTGGGAGGGAAGGAAAAAGGAGTCCAGTACAACACTATTAGCCAGATGTTTACCTCCATGCTGTAAGTGACATCTGCAGATAAAACAGTCCTGTGATTATAACCAATTACCAAAGCATGTAAAATTGAGAGATGAAGAGCTGTGTTTGCATCAGGAATGCAGTGTACAAGTTTCTTATACCACCAAACTAAAGAACTAAAATGTACTTTAACTCAGAGGTGTAAGGCACCCAAGTAAAACATCGCAATTTCTCTATCTATCATTTGATATAAAGGTAACATTTAAAATATACCAATACCAAATAACTTTTAAGCTCTGGGTAGATTAGAAAGCAATCTGATGGCTCTTGGTTTTTGAGATATAGTCAATGTGTGTTACATTTACTTAGTTACTGAATTCAGAATTCCAGGTAACCAACCTCGATCAGATTATTAGTGGCAAAGAAAGTCGGCACCTAAAAAGGCCAAAAACATCTACTTCCTCAGGTGGTCTTAAAGGTCTCCTATATATCCTACCTGATCTGAGAGAATAAAATGATAGTGATTTCTCTGTTTCTCTTAAAACAGTTTTGACCTGTCACTTATCTATCTTTGTTCTGGCCACAGCATCCCAAATTAAGCTCATGGATAGAAAAAGACAGGTATAGTTGAACTCTACTGCTATTCAGAATAAGGGCTTTGTAACAGAATCCTCTCTTCAATATTGCACTAAAGTCTAGACTGCCAGGTATGCTTCATCTTCCATCCTAGCTTAGCATAGGTGAAATGTGTTCTTTGACTATCCTAATTATTTTGCTTGTGTATAAACATTCTAGGATTATGAGCCTTTGACTAATAGAGAAAATAATACTCTGGAACTGAGGTTGACATTAGAATAAGTCAGGAAGTGTCTTTATAGTTAAACAGTTTTAAAAGTTTCATAAAGTGAAGTAATAAACTATTTGATATGAAAAAATTATTTGGGGAAGCATCTGCATTAAGCATGTATCAGGTTGCACAAGCTCATTCATTGGTTATAGCAAAATTGAATTGTAAAGAGACTGAGGAGGAAAGAGCTTCTGGCTTAATTTAATATCTTTGCTCAAAGTCTGGGTCCAGACCCTGTACCATGTTTTGAGACTTGGCAATCTTTGCTTTTTAAATAGGTTTACCCTCCTGTTCTTATCTGAGTGCAGGATGCTGTGGTTGTGCAGCCAAAACTGCAGGTTTTAAAGAAATGATTTAATTATTTGAGCTATTGTTTAAATAAAATCTGAATTGCAGGCCAAAATCCTGAATAGTCAGTGACTTTACTGTTTTTAAAAAAGAAAAAAAAAAAGTCCTGGATCCAAATTCCTGGATCATTCTTTGATTTATCAGCCTGACTCTAACAGTCATTGCTGAAATGGTTAGGTAAAGTTCATGTCTCTTTAGGAAGAGCATTTGGGTCATGCTTAAGGTAAAACTGAAGTAAGACATTAAAACAAAGCTTTTGTTTGGTTGTCTTCAGAGAGCTTGAAGGTAGGGACAAAAATGTATATAGTTGTTCATTTGCTAGATGTCATCCTGTGGAAGCCACTGGAAATAACTAAGGGTGCAACAAACTTCTCTTAATCTAATTCTTTTATAAATCGAGAACGTAGAATAAGAAGGGAAGGAGGAACAGGAGTGGAAATAGTTACACAACAGTAACAGATAACTGCCTTGTTCTTCTTCCTCCATTTGGTGAGCCTGTCTCTTCCCCTCAGTTTCACCCTATGGTTTGTATCTAATCCTTGGTGAGCAGAGTCTTGGGGGCAGGAAGTTAGAAAAACATCCACTTCTGTTGTGTGATGTTTAAAATCTCGTTGTGTTCCATCACTGTTGAAAAAGCCTCCCAAGATCCCTTAAAGATCTGGAACAGCTTAGTTACAAGCAATCCTTAATAAATGTCTCTCCTCCTTTTGGCTGGAGAGACCCAGCATCTCTTAAGACTGTGAACAAGCACCTGTATGAAGGACCTGCCAGCTCCTCAAGCAGCATGAGCAGCCTTCAGGTTTTCTTGTTCCTTTAGTTCTGAGGTTTTGTTGGGACAAAAGCTATTGACGTTATCCAAGCTGTGAGTCTGGGCCAACATGGATGCCTAACAAACAGCTAGGACCCAATATTTATGCTTATTGTCATGGATAAATAGTCAGTGACTTCTGAAGAAAAAGATATGAAAGAAGGAAATAGCAAGAATGTGAATGCTCATGGTCTGTCTTGAATGAATGAATATAATTTTATATTACAAATTACTACAAATTACTTACAGACTTTCTTTCTGTAGTCAGGACTTAGCTCGTGAGTTTAGAGATCTATAGCTCTTCTAATCTCCCCTTTCAAACTCAAACTAACCTTCCAGGTTATTTTTCTTTTGATGATTCACTTGAGTTGTCAGGGTGTGTGTGTGTTTGTGTGTGTGTGTTTGTGTGTGTGTGTTTGTGTGTGTGTGTTTGTGTGTGTGTGTTTTTAAGGTTTTGGTGCCAATAATCAGGACAATATTCTGGAGAGCACATTAAAGATTGTATTTCCTTTGCACTTTCAACACTTAAAAAAGAACGTATGTGTGATCACCTGCTAGCTAATGATAGCCTCTTCTCAATGGTTTTCCTTACTTTAGCAAAAAAAAGGGATTAAACAATACTTTATGCAAATGGATAATATCTCTTTAGTATGCAGAGCTTCTTCTACAAGTGTCAGTCATGCTGTGAGGAATTATATGAGGTTGAAATACTCTCTATATTGCAGTGAAATAGCTTAGTGCTATAAACTTGATGCCCAGAGGGATGCTCGTTTCTTCTTCCTCTCAGCAACGTATGCTGTTTTCTTTAACAGCCATGATGGCACTTATTTCAGCCAATAGATGACAAGGAGGCATTTGTTTCCTCTGTGTTAATCGCTTATGAAATTGCATCCTCAGGGTATGTCCATCAAACTGGGCCACACAGGTTACATTCTTGAATCCCTGATTATACTCACTATGCAATAAACGGAGGTTTGAAGAAGCTGAGAATATCTGTGTAATGGTTAAAAATCCTCTGCTGACAACACATTTGAACAAAAACTAAAAAGATCATATGAAGATCTTAAATGTGACAGAGTGTTATTTTGCTTCATATTCATTGTTTGGCTTTTTAATGGGATATTTCATAATTTAGCAGTTGAACTATTCCATTGCACTTAATTTTTCAGCACCTGAAAAATATTTCCATGCTATTGCTTAAACATTTCCTTTTGCCAGCATGAAACAGGATTAAAGATTTTTGCATAGCTTATCTGTACAAAGACAAAGATTTTGCATTTTCAAAGCAAATTTATATGTAATCTTGAATTTGTAGTGGATTTTTTTGCAAATAAAAATTCGGAGTGCATTGTCATTTCTAGAAAGCGACATCTAACCTTCTCAGATCTTCAGAAGAAGATGACAAATAAGATACTTTCAAATATGAAATAATGGACAGGAACTGCTATTCTATTAAGTGCCAGTTTCCAGAATATGCTCAAATTCTGAGTGATAAAGAAACATGCTAAATCATAATCATTAACCTCGTATAAAGAAAAGTTTGCTATTCTGTGCAGTTTAAAATAACTTTTTTCCCTTAATCTAAGCCATAACAATGATATTCATCCAGAAAAATCCACTCCTTATATGTATCAAATTGTCCATGTTGAATGTGGATATGATGGGTTGATTTTGTTGTTGTTGTTGTCAGCCTAAGATTCTGGTAATTAAGATGTGCTTCAGTCTAGACTCAGCAAGAAGCTTCTCAGAATTTTAAATGATACCACTAGCAGGCATAGTAACAAAAGCAAACAAAACATACCTGCATTTATCTCAATTTTGGGGCAAAACTTTCTGAATTATGGGTAGCCTGCAGTTCATTATTAGAAAGAGAACTTTCCTCTATCATAGTCAGTCCAAAAACCAAAGCAAAGAAGGTATGAAGTATCAAATAGGCATAATATGTTGCAGTAGGAAAAACACAATTCATTTTAAGATGCATCCATGTAGGAAAAACACAATTCTCTGAAGAGGAGAAAAATGACAAGTTAATTATGTAATATCTTCCAACGATTTTTGGAATGTATGTAGCCTGAAGTCCTGTGGTCAAACCAGTATCAGCTGAAGGGAGTTTATTATAAAGAAAAAGGAATAAAAAATAATCATTTGTTGACCGTGTAATCACTTGTCAATTTTTGTAGTAGAGTTCTCTGTCTCTCTCAGGCCACAGAAATGGAGGGCACTTCCTTTCCTGATTGGAAAAAGCTTTACTGCAAATTACTGAATTTCTTCTATTTAATATTACTTCTTTAGAAAGTTTAACATTTTAGAAGGTTTTAAAGACTTTTTCTTTGAATGGCGTTCTTGGAAAAAGAAGCTGGCCTCTAAGTAATATTTCATTGCTCTGAACTTTCCATTAATGGAGTTCTACAATAAGAGGTAGGAAAATGCTTCCTTACAACATAAATGGAGAGGAGTTTTCTGTGCTTAAGGTAAAGAAGATAAAGAAGATTGTCTTACATGCTTCAGAGATTAAGCTTTGCACAGAGTAAGAAAATGTGGGCTCTTTGTCATCTTCTCCTAACACTATGGTTGTTAATTATGGCATAAAAATAAGATCTTCTGCCCAAAATCTCCTGTTATTTTTCCGTTTTAGAAATTGAATCATGCCCAGCTATGATGACTCTGGCAAGAGCAAAACTGCCTAAAATGCTAGGCTTTTGTTAATAAAACTCAAGATTTTTGCCATATGTAGTATTTTTGCATATATTATCTAGAAGGCATTGATGTATTTCACTACCTTTGTTTGTTTTGTAAGCTCTGCATAGCATAACTGATGCTAAAATAACAAGCAATGTGATGTCCAGCTTTGACCATATTTACTGTGCATTCTTAAAATCATGCTGGGCAAACAGACTTATTAGCTGTCTGATGGTTTCTTATGTGGCATTTGCCACAACAGTATCTAAGTATTCTGAAATATTAGGGTATTTTTTTTCTCAACACTTTCAGCAGGTTAAAAGGCACCATAATTCATAACTTAATAGATTAGAATTAAGTCTTGAAGAATAAAATGCTATCACAGTGTCAGGTCCAGAGAAAAATGCTCCAGGCTATCACTTAACAGCCTTGACTATGGAACAGACTATGGAAGTCACTTCGGACTATTACCTACTGCTGCTATTCCATGTGGGCTCTAATGACACCAAGGGCAAACTGGAGACCACCAAGCAGGATTTCAGAGCTCTGGGGATGGTGGTCAAGGGTCTGGGAGCCCAGGTCATCTTTTCCTCAATCCTGCCAATGAGGGGGATGGATGAGAGGAGGAGGAGACAGACTTTCCAAGTTAACGACTGGCTGCGCCGCTGGTATTGGCAACAGGGTTTTGGTTTCTACAACCATGGGACCCTGTTTGAAGATCGACAACTGCTGGGGAGAGATGGGATCCGCCTCACGAGGCGGGGCA
>NW_020447542.1:990774-1129751 GCF_003343035.1 Apteryx rowi
ACTGAAACACAGACAGCTCCACCTGAGCATGAGGAAAGACTTTTTCACTGTGAGGGTGACAGAGCACTGGAACAGGTTGCCCAGAGAGGTTGTGGAGTCTCCTTCTCTGGAGATATTCAAAACCCRCCTGGAYGCGATCCTGTGCAACRTGYTGTAGGTGACCCTGCTTGAGCAGGGGGGTTGGACTAGTTGATCTCCAGAGGTCCCTTCCAACCTCAGCCGTTCTGTGATTCTGTGAACCAGGCTCTTCTTTCCGCAGTTTCCTGCTTCATTCGAGTTGTCCTTCTAGCTTTGCGGCCAAACACAAGTACTTGCAGAAGACAGCTTTTATCCTACATGTACAGCCTCGATTCACCCTCCAAGCCTGTAACATACTGAACAGGGCAGAAGTCATTCAAGAAAAATTATTTTGTGATCGTTAAAGTATGCAACATAAAACTTCATGGGCAGACAAGAGGAGTTGAGGGAGTGTTGCAAACTCAAAGGGAGTGTCCTGAGGTTCAGGCTCTCCCTGCTGAAATGCTGTACTTCCCTCAGTTTTAGGAATTGCCGTGTTCACAGGAAAGGAATGCAGTGTTTGGTCACGTAGACTGAAATCAGCACTTGCACAAGAAAATGTTAGATGTTGAAGTAAATAGCTATTTACTCAGTGTTAACTCAGCTCAGTATTAACTCCATAGTCACAAGGTAAGTGACAGCTACCCTGAAAATGATGCTTAGATGAACCCCAGATATATTTTCTTCTTTCATCTGGCTAGCAAATGGTGAGGACTTTTGTACATCCTCAAAACTAAGATTCAATCTCTTGGAAAACAGAAGCAGATTCAGAATTCAGTGTTAGTCTTCACACTTCTGCCGATGGATTATTGATAACCCCCCATCTGCCTTTTTAGAAATATGGAAATTAGTGCCTGGGGTAAGGCACCTGCCAGTAAGCAGCACTTTTCAATGACTGCTGCTGAAATACAAACAAGTTGTTAACATGTTGTGAGGGGAATGTCAGACTCAGGGGTGGGATTTTGGCTAATTGCTTATGCACTGAAACCTATGTTTCATGTAAATGAACTGACAATTCCATATTTATGGAAAAGCATGAACAAAGCATTACTACTTCTCAACTGAAACTAGACAGGATGGTACCTAAGTAATTTTTTGTGTGATAATGGTTTTGCAATGAACAGTACTAGCACTGGCTTTGAGAAATGTCTTTGTAAAGGGCTGATGTCCTTTTAACTCCTTCCCTGTCATACCTGACTTGAACATAATGCGTATGTAAATAGGAAGTTGAATTAATGTTGCATAAGCAGGTCTTAGTTTCATTCATTTGTTACTCTTGAGTGCTTGACTTGAGAAAGTGATACTACTTTCTGTAAGGGTGCTTCCCCCACCTCCTTGACTTTGAATTGAACTCCAATACTTGAAATAATGTTGATATCCAAAGGGTCACCAACAAAGTTGAAACCTTTAGTCTATCATACACAAGCAATCCTTTGAAGTAATCAAGTAATTGGCGGCAATAGTAAGTTGTCCTATATGTGAATCTTGTATATATTAGCAGTGGTTTTCACAGATCTTATTGTTAGTAGGGGAACAGGGAAGCTCAAAGGTGCTAAATCTTTTTGATAAAATAATGTTTTTTTTTTTAAAGCAGTGTGTTTTTTCTAACCTTTTTCTTGCAAGCACCTCGAGCATTCTGCCTGGCATGTTAAGTTTGGCCTATTTGCCTCCGGAACATACATTAAACCCCACTCCTCCCAGATCTCAGTACTGCATTACTGTCTTGCAAATAGCTGTAAAACAAATTGGCAAGATGTGTGTCTTTTACCCCTACAGACAGGGCCACAAAATGAAAGCCAGTCTTTTATTACTGCCATTAGCTTAAGTCCTAGCAAAGTGCTACAGAGGAAGATTCCTAATCTTGCTGCTTACTATATTGCAAGCAGGCATTTTTGGTTTTAATATAGTTCAACAGTGAAAAGTTAAGGAATACCAAAATTAAAGTTGCCTATGGTGCTGAGCTTGAATTCTCACATCCTACCGCTGAGCAGTTTATCATGTGAGGCTCAATGATGTGCTAAATGCAACAGTATGGCTTTTCATTCAGAGCTGGCCTGTGTCCTGCTGGCTCAGAACTGGGGCAGTATTTTCTTTGCCTGCCTGCAAAATGCCATGTAAACAAATGCTACTGGGGGAGTTTCCAATAGCATGTAATGGCTAGATATACAAGGGAAGGTTGTCTCAGTGTAATGGCATCTCTCTCTTTAGTGGCACATGTCTTCACCACCTGTTAAAGGTATCCCATAGCTTGAGGTTCAAAAAAAAAAGAAAAAAAAATTGCATAGGTGAGGTAGGGATTCTAGTCCCCAAGGGCATTGAATCATGGTCTCCCACATCTTGGATGACAATCTTAATCACAGGGTAGTAGGTAACGATGACATTTCCTTTGTGTCTTGTTCCTGTATGGATGTATACATGGTCTGAGCCCATATACTTGCAAGTGAGAAAGATTCAACATTTTTATTTTGTGAGTATGGAATAGCTCAGCCCCCACGCGCCTCGCGCAGGTGAAGCGGTGTGCGTGTAGGTATGTAGGTGCGTAGTGACTTTGCTAACTCGCTGTCTGCAGGCATAGGTGGGGGCTTTCAGGAACTAGCCTTTGAGAGACATGGAAACTGAAGCAAGCCTTGAGCTTCCTTATGAGCCTAATGTACCAACTTGCCCTGCCCTGATTGTAGCCATTAAATAGTTTAGTTTGGGGTTTTTTTTGCATGAAATCCAGATCAGGCTTATAGTGTGTTCCTGTGCTTATACTAATTAAATGAGAATATGAATGAGAAAAAACTTTTGTTTCACTGCAATGGAGAGCTGAAAGTTCTTGGGAAACTTATGCTGTCTTCAAACAATGCCAGATACTGTTTTAATTGGGATACATCTTGGGGATAAGCATTAATTTGCATAGTTTTTAACTGGCCAGAATATAGTAGCTATTTTTTTCTTTTGTTTGTTTATTTTTAATGATAATCTTCCAAGTCTCTCTGTCTCTCTCTCCCCTCTAGGGTAAGCTATGCACTTTAGAAGCTTGGAAGGAACAATAAGATTTGATGCGTATTTATACAAAAACAATTCATTTAATAGCTGAAGGAGATGGTTCTGTAAAAGTAGCATGATTTATAAAGCACAAGGTCAGCTTTGGAGTTTTTGAAGCCTTAAGCAATGGATGATTACAGTGCAACAAACTGGATCAGAAATAGCAGAGTTTGCACCTGCAGTTGCTTTTTCAGCCTTTGTACTCTGTGCAATTGATTGCTCCAAGGCCCCTGAGGCTGTCCACGATGATGATATGGTCTGACCTGGTAAAATGCAGAGTCAAAGTATCAGGTAAAAACCAAAAAGCAAAGAAAAATCGTCTGTGCAGAGAAGGTGTGTCAGAAAAGTTGAACCAGTTCTTAACATCTTGCTGCTGTCTAGCTATTCTGTGTGGAGTCAAAAACATCACAGCTCTTGCTTGGTTTTGACCTTACTGTATATAACTGGCCTGTGTGCTTCTGACTCTTCTTGTGCAGCACTTACAGTGTCAGCTGCGTTAACTCCTTTGTCCAATTCATGCTTTGAAAGGCAGTGAGAAACTACGAATAAAGAGTTGAGAGCCAGTCCTTAGAGTGTCTTAGCTTGTAATAAGATTAACCGTAGAGTTAAAGGAATATCTGGCACAGACACATCAAATTGAAATAAATTAAATTGACTTTTTTATTGCTTTTAATGATTTACTTTTTATTACTTGTAAATAACTTTTTTTAACATGCAAGGTAACTATTACCAGTACGCTTTGACTGTGAACACATGGATATTAAATACCGGATGATGAGTATTCAGAATGAAGCTACGAAGATCTGTCCCTATAAAATTTAGGAGATGCTAATATGACTACTTCTGTTTCTCTTCTTTTCAGAGCCTTCACATTTGAGAAGTAGTTGTTTTGAACCCCCAGCATTCCTCTTACCTGTGTATCCCAACTGTCATATTTTGGTGCATTTATTCTTTTTTTCCCATGCTGTTTTTGTTTTCCTGTATTCCAAGAATTCTTTTCTGTAAATGTATTTCTGCTGATTGTTTGTGTTAATTGGTGTGTAATCTTGTTATGAAATCTCTAGCTGTGATCCCGGTAGGTGGGGATTTAATACACAAATACTTCAGTGCTTTTTAGGAGACAAACAAAACATGATGTCTGACTCCACTGTGGTACCAGGTTTTGATTCAATGGTGCTTGTATGAGCCTTTTGAGCTCCACGGTAAATCTTCTTTTTTTCCCCCTTTCTTTTTCTTATTTTTATTTTGAGGATCACAAATATGTAATAAGCTTTTTTTTTTTTTTTTTTTTTTTCTGATCATCAGAAATGTTGGCAATAAGAAGAGGTGAACATGATGATTAGAACAGCTAGGAGAAGTGCCACTTAATGAACTAAACATCTCACCGAAACTAAAAATAGTAGCATTTCTTTAAATTGTTTCACACCAATGAAGTGCACCAGCATTTTAACAGTGCTTCCCACAGAAACTCCCTCCCTCCTTTAGGAAAGATAAATCGTGTGACAAACATTGGACCAGAGTATGGACAGGCCTGCTGACAAGAAAGTTGAAGGCCTGTGAAGACTGTACATTTGTTTAAACATAAATGCTGTCTTGTGGCTCTGCCTCTTCCCATAATTGTGATTATGCTTTTATAAGCTTCAGTTTGTAGGAAATTTTCATAACTTTAGTCTTGGAAAATAGCCTCAGTTTATTGATTATGTAGTATTTTGCTCAACTTACAATGTGAAACAGTACGTGAGAAGATCTTTAAAAGCATCAGTGGGCTGATTGATTGACTACCTGACTCTGAGCTTCACGTGCCAATTCAAGTTATGACAAAGTTCATGTTTGGAGTATTTATAAACTTGACAGCTTTAATTTTGCCCTCAAGAATCCAAGTGCACAAATAGAAGGGTGTAAATAGACATTTAAATCTTCTGATCCTAGAGATTTTGTTTCTTTTGAAGTTAGTTATAAATAGAAAGTACAAATTAAAAGTATAAATTAATTTCCAGAGAAAATTAATAGCATAATTTAGAGGGGTTCGTATGGCAGAATGCTTGTGTGTTTGGGAGGAGAAAAGGGAGTATTAAAAGCATCCATTTATTGCTGTTTGTATTTTGACCTTTAATTTAATTTGTCTTTTTAATGCTTTCCCCTTATAGCTTGCTTTGATCATGCACAGAAGTTCAAATTGTGGTGTCTGCACTTATAAAAGTGTTCACTTATTTAAGGGCACGACTGAAAGCATCCCTTCAGTGTTGAGCTGTGACTCACATGCCTGTCAGTGGAGTTCTGCTGCCTGGTTGTATTCTCTAAAGGATTATTTACATGTCTTCATTCCTTGTGGCACTTTTGAAATCGCTCTTAAGTGGTTGGATGTGTCTGCCAGGTTATTGAATTAACTTCTGCTTCTGTGAAGCTGGAGCCCATCACTGGAATGAACACATTTATGCTCTACTGCCTGATGCAGCTGCCTGTGCTGGATCCTTTATCAGGAAGAACTGTTCTCTTAAACTAACAGCCATGAACGCAGATCTGGAAGTTTTCTGGGTGGGTATTCTCCAGCTGCATATTACATTCTTTCCTCAAATCCAGATAAATGGCCATTACAAAATATGTTCTTTCATAGTGTTAGGTGATCAATACTGAAGGTGAACAGACATCCAAAGAAACCAAATGTTTCTCAGATGTGTATTAACTGTCTTCCCCTCTTCCTTGTTATTTACATAGCTCGTCTCAGCCTCATAAAATTTTTTTTATCCTTCCCAGTGAGTATTTCCTATATCTCTGCCTGAATACATTGGTTCTCTGTCTCCTTTTTCCCTTTATTGAATGCAGTAACTACATAAATTCTTTCTCTGGTCCTTTAGTAACACTCGTTGCTCAGTAGGCTGTCATAAATCTTTTCTATAAGATTTCCTGTCTCCCGATCTTCTGCTTTCATAATTTGGGGATTTAAGCCATCTGGGTCTAGTGCTTTGTTGGCTTTCAGTAGTTTTAATTGCCTCCTTATCTGTTTTATGATGAGGGTAAAACCTTTCAACAATTCACTCCCCCAAGCCTAGGAAAACATGCCTCAGTCCCTAGGATGTTATCTTCTTTCCTTTTGTGTGTAGTGATGTGAAAAAATAATTCAGACCTGCAGCATATTAATCATCTATCACTAGTTTTCTGCTTTGATCCTCCAGTATTCTGCCTGTATCTTTTCCTTCTGTTTTGACAGCATGCTGATTTTTTTTTTATTATTATCTTTTCTCTGTTGTTGTTTTCTCCATTTAGGCATTGCCTTTGCTTACATTTTACACTGTTTCAGTTTTGTCCCATATTCATTGTCTTTATCCTTCTCTGGGAAATATGAATTTTTGACAAACTGTTCCACTAGTCCCTTGTTCATACTGCAAGACTCTGCTGTTATCCAGAATTTTATGTATTTTACTGCTGCATGTTTATTGCAAAATGGCACACTTGCAGGCAACTTTTCTTCAAACACCTAATAAATGAGGATTCATAAAACTTCACCTCTAGCTATTTCAGTTATTCCAAATATGCATTTCCTTGCCCAGTGAATATTGTTGACACTTTTTAAAATCTCTCTTTACTAATTGCCTAGAACTGTAGGCCTTAGCCAAAAATCCTATTGTTCCTGTCACTGTCCAAACAAAATGACAATCCACGTTGCTTGCAATTTTAAAATCTCTCATTGTATGCTCTAAAGCTGGTGTGTGGTGTGGTTTTTGTTTGTTTTTGTTTTTGGAATTTTTTTGCTTTGTTTTTACAATGGCAGTGGTGTTTTGGTTCTGTGTGTGGTAGCACTTTATTCAATTTGGGAGGGGGAATGGAATGAAAATTGACTGAGTGTAAATGAATCCCCCAAGAGACTGGGAAATGCAACATCAAACTAAATGATCAGATCAGATTTAGACATGAAAATRAGCTATATGCAAAAGCTGAATTGTAAATGGTTGAGTTGCATTACTTGTTCTTTCCCTCTGAGATCTATCAAATAATGAATAGTAATTTGTCACTTAAAGATGAAACAAAATGATTTGATTTCCAGACACTTTCAGTAACATATTCCCTTTCATACGTGCTCAGTGTCTGCATTTGCTCTGCACCATTTCAGAGTTTGCTTTTCCGGCTTCTATTGCAAATTTTTGTAATCCTACTCCTCTTTGGCCTGGAATTCTAAAATCTATCTACTCTTCCCCAAGAGAGAGCTAAGTCTGACTGCAGCTGAGCTTTTCTGTGAGACCACTGTCCCTGCTTCCCAGAGGTTCAGTCTTCCTCTCTGTTCATCCTGTCCCAGGCTTAGGAAACTGTGAGAGCACCCATGGCTGGCATGCTGCAAGGATGAAGGCTTGGCAACAAGAAGCCTCAGCTTCCAGCTCTTGCAGGGTATAACCCTATGTAGTTTGTGCAACCTCTGCTGTAGAGCTCCCCATATTCACTAGTGTACAGCATGTGTGGCTGCTATGTCACAGCAGTGCACTCAAATGCTGCGTTTCCAGCACTTTACAACATGCCTCTTCAAAGTCTGAGACAGGGGCATGATGCAGAGCCCTCTTCTGGATTAATATGGTACTGAAATGCCTATCTTGTGCTGATGAACACAGAGGAGTAAAGAGAGGCACAGCATGGCCCCACATGGAGCAAGCAGACAATTTCTGGGAGGCTGCAAGAGCCACACTGGTGTGTAGCTCACTGCCTGTATGCTTCAGCTGGGACTGGAAATTATTTTGTTGGAAAAAAAGTTTAAAATTACCTGTTGAAGCACAATCTCTGCAAGATAGAGAATAGCGATATCCTATTGTTCTTGTCTTGGTCTTGAGATGGTATCAGGAGGGCCTGAGGAAGAAAGTCACTGCTTAGCTTGTGACTCTGAAAAATGCCATCTTGTGGAGCGAGACATATCCTTCTCACCTGCTGGGGAGGGGAGGAAAAGCAATCAGAGGACGTCCAAGCCTCCAACCTTATGCTGCTTCCAGACAGGGTGATGGTGAGATTTGGTGTCTCCTCTTAGCCAGGCTGGTGATCTGATTGTGTGCTAAGGTGACCCTTTGGTGATAGTAGGGCGGCCTCTCTTCCCATTAGGTCTGTTTGGTATGAGCTACTACCCAGTCCTAAGCCTCCAGGTACTAGGGAGATTCATGGGCCCCTCCTTTAAGGCTGTCTGGCAGTAGGTGTTACTTTCTCTGTGAGCTTTCAGGCTCCAACTGGTGTTGCCAAGCATCTGCCGTGGGGTTTTTGGGGAGCCTCAGTAAGGACCCCAAAGACCATGCTCTAGCACAGAGTGGGAAGATGCTGTTTTGAGACTGGGCCTGGAACTGAGCTTCACAATGACCATCATCATGCACTGGGCATCAGTATAGGGACAAAGTATGGGACAGGGTCACTGCTATGGGAATCGCTGACCATGTACAGGGCTTCAGCATACATACTACATTTGCCCAGGACCTGCATGTGAGTACAGGAAGGCCCTTTGGCTGGAGGAGCAAAGTAGCAAAATTAGCAAGGCAGACTTCTCCCACATTTTCTTCAGAGGATCAACTTGGTCTGCTCCAAGGAGCTTGCATCAGCTGGGCTGTAGATGATCTCTCTCTGAGGGAGAAAACCTGTGCTGAGCTTTATGTTTAGGAACTCTGCTCCTTCTACAGAGATTGTGGGGAATGCAAAAACTGTCCAGGATTAGGAGCAGGGGATTGAACTCAAGCATCGTTCTTTGAGAGACCTGTCCTACCCTCCTGCTTTTGGGTTCATGCTCCTGTGAGCAGCTGAAAGGGTGCTGGGTGAGTTGTCCTACCAACTGGGAAGCCTAGCAGGGCTACTTGAGAAGAGGGCACCTACTGCATCCATTGCATTAGCACAGGAGAGACTGGGTGAAGTCGTTGCACTGGTAGCTGTGCATGATGGGAGCGAGTAGCTGCTTGTCACGGGAACCTGTAGAAGCGTTTAAGGAACAGGAGGTCATGTTTCCTTTTTTGTTGTTGTTTTCTTTCATTCAAAAAAAAAAACCTGGGGTCCCCCTTCTTACTGTAGGGTGAAATACCATATTTATATTATTCTACAGAGTGTGATAAAGCCCATAATCTGGGTTTGAGATCTATAGTTAAAAGGCAGAAAGGACATTGGGCCCAGAAGAGAAACTCCTCCCAGGACAGGTCTCTTGGCAGCATAGCCCTTCCTTTGGCAGCCGCTTTGCAGACCAGCTGCAACGGTGCCTCTCGGCTTTCTCTTTCTCCTAACCCTGACTCTATCCCTAGAATTTATTTACACCATATGGTGGGGATAAGCCCCCCATTGCTGGCCCAGATGAGAAACTCTTCACAGGACAGGTCTCTTGGCAGCACAGCCCTTCCTTTGGATATGTGTCGATGCCTGTTGATAGGTATCAATACTGATCATTATCGATGCCTGTCAATAGGTATGGAAATGGACAGGCATCCATAGGGAATGCTATTGAGAGGTGTTGATGTTGATAGCCATTGATACCTATTGAGAGCAACCTGGGTCTGAAAGCGAAAGCTGAGGTGTGTGTGGAGATGGAGAGGTATTGATGCCTATGAGTAGGGCTGGCTATCTCTAGACGTGGTTCCCTAGCGATGTGGCTCGTAATTGGTACTCAGTGTAGCCTCTTGATATTGTGAACGGTCAACTTTGATAGTCATTGGTGCATCCTGTAAGCAGAATCATTGTGAGAACAAGGGCTGTAGATGCCTGCAGAGATGGAGAGTTATGGACGGTGCGAGAAGCAAAGTTATAGATGCCTGTGGAGATGGAGAGGTATTGATACTGATAAATATTGATGCCTATCGATAGGTATGGAAATGGATAGGCATGGTTAGGGATCACTATTGAGAGGTGTCGATGTTGATAGTCATTGATGCCTTCCAAGAACGAAGTGGGTTGGAAAGCAAAAGCTGAGGTCTTTGTGGAGATGGAGAGGTACTGATGGCTGTGAATTGGGCTGATAATATCTCTAGATGTGGTTCCCTAGTGATGCGTCTGCTAATTGGCACTCAGTGAGGCCTCTCGATATTCTGAATGGTCAACTTTGATAGTCGTTGGTGCATCCTGTGAGCAGAATCATTGTGAGAGCGAAGACTGTAGATACCAGTGGAGGTGGAGAGTTATGGACAGTGCGAGAGGCAAAGCTATAGATGCCTCTGGAGAAGGAGAGGTATTGGTGCCTATGACTTCTGTTCACCATACTTATGCAGTACCTTTGGAGTTACAGGGGCATCCTTCATTTCTCTGCTGTGTCTAATGGTGCTTGCTTACGTTCTGCATCCTTTGAGTCATCTCCCACTGTCCAAAGCCAGGAGAGGGACTATAGAGGTCCTTTATACTGGATGGACTCTGAAGGGTTCCAGACAGTCCCATAAAAAGGGATCTTTCTCTCAGTGATTTGTGACTGAACTGTACCTAACCTGAAGGGATCCTTACAGGCCAGGGTGGTCCATCTAGGAAGGATAACTAGCTGCAAATTCTGCCCACTTTGAAATGGTTTAACCATAAGGAAGTTGGCCTCTCCATGTGCATTTTGGTGCTACTCTGACCAATGTGAAGGGATGGTGAGGTGTGAGAATGTAGCTGTGATCGGCAAAGTGTTTTCTCTTGCCCCAGCAGCATCCAGATCATTTTTTTGTAAGAGGCTTCTAGGAAAGAAAAAGATTTTTTTTTTGATCAGAGGAGACATAGCAGTCAACTGGAGTCAGGCTGCTATTTTAACTATAGCAAGAGCAGATATGCATGTGGCTTTGCAAAGAGAAAGGATAGAAGAATCCTATTTGAAAATAAGAAAAATAGAGGGGGAAAGGTGTTTTAAAGAAACTCTAGAAAAGATGTAGGGAGAGAGAGGGAGAAACAACTGTGTCATCTGATACTTGTTTTCTAAGGCTTAATTCCTCTGGTAAAATTCATATTTCATGCAGTAATCGTTTTAAAGCTAACAATTTTGGGTTCAGTTTGGGGAACTGACTTTGCATTTATTATTTTCTAATAAGGGAGAGAGAGAACAACTCTTTTCTAACAAAGTAATTTCTTTATTTTAGCATAGATATAGCTGAAAAGTTGATTTACATAAAATCTTTGAGGACACATTGTGTGATCCTTTAAAGAGATTTTCTGTCCATTTAGCTTTTTAAGCATGTCTTTATTTTACTTAGGAGAAAAAAATTTGTATGCCATATAGTTCAAAATTAATTTTGTGCAATACTGAGTACTAACTCTGTGATCTCATCATAATATGGTGAGAAAATCTAAGCATAATTGTGGAGAGGAGGAAAAAGCTTTCTCTAATCTGCCAAGAGACTGTCTTCAGCAATTTCCAAGCAGCGCTCTTTGATAACACCTTTTCAGATAGTTCATGAATGAAGCAGATCTCTTTATCTATTTTAATGGTATTTGCATTCAATCTATTTTATGAATCTAATGGATTTGCTCGATAAAAATCTTCCCAGAACTCTCCTGAAAGGGAATTCAGTAAACAACCTCTAAGCACTGTGATAATGCATGATTATAATTTGTTTCAGGGTTAGTTTACTAAATATACTACTATAGTTTATATACAACTATAGTTTACAGTTTCTAAGACTTTGCCCATTTTGAACTCAAAAGTACCTCAGAACTGCTTTCATCTGAATGTTAAGGTCTCTAGCTAGTCTAAAACTAAAGTCTTGAGCTTGAGATCTGGTCTCCTGGAAACACTGGATCAGTGCTCAATACCTGAAACTTTCACATAGTTCTGCATAGATGTGGAAAAACAGCCAGAGTTCAAGTATTGAGCAGGAGTGTGTTCTGATTAGATTCCAGTGGGATGAAGTGCTGTCTTCAAGCACTTCATTTAATTTTTATTTGTGAGAAATGGGCCAATATAGCAAGAAACTACAGCCTGCTTATTTTGCGGGAGAGTTGACCTGCTTTCGAATAGCAGTGTACCCATCTGTCTTCTGCCCACTAATGCCTCCCTACAGCCTAGGAGTAGGTTTGGCATAGGCGCTCTTGTAAAGAGAAAAAATTCACATTAGTAGAATCCATGCAATAAGATGGAACGTCTGACATACACTTTTCTGTTTGATCTTCCTCCAAGACAGCGTTTGGCAGTAACAAAATGTAGTTCTACTTAGCAACATAGTCAGAATAAGTCATGATATCAATTAGGTAAAAAAGATATCCTCCTGGGTAGAAGAGAAACAATTGTTTTGGTACAACCAGTGGATAGAGCAGCAGTGCTTTGTAGTTCTAACTCCTACTGCTTTGCTCTAACAAGAAAACAAATTTTCTTTCAGTGCACAGCATCAAAGCACAAATGAGGTGCAAGCAGACAGAGGAGATAAGTTAACACTGTGTCTGAAGCAGCATGTGAGTATTTCTAGCTGAGACAGACTGAGACTCTGTCATGCACTTCCCAGAAGCACAGCACAGACCACTGCGTTCAGATGTGGCCATGTTTTGTCCAACAGGTTTTAGGCTTTTCTTGGGAGGGGAGGAGGCCTGCAGTCCAGTCTGACTCTCATTCAACACTGATGCAGGACTACTTTCATTCAATTATTTTTATTTAAACTGTTTATTCACAGTCACTACTGGAGTAGCCACACACTTAGTATCTCCATTATCTTCCCTCCCTATAGTGGAGGGGCTTCCTCTCCATGGCAGTACGCTTGGCTAAAGTGTAACGAACCATGTGGAGATCAGTCTAAGAGCAATTGCTGGAGGCATTTCACTTCCTTTGTGTAGATGTGGTAGATCAGTTATCAAATGACAGTTGTTCCTGATACTGTAATTCTTTGCCTTTTTACCTTTCTCCTTGCTAGGAGGAATTACAACCGTTCATATGAGAACATTTCGGAAGTGAAATTGTTTTCATTATTTTGTCTAGATGACAGAATTTGCCATGTCAACATAGGGAAGAAGCCTCTACAGATTCCCTTTTTTTCAGGAGCTCTGTCCCCTTCCTGGTGTGAAAAGTTTCAGAGAGCTTGGTAGTACTTACCTCTGTCATCCCATCTTTTCAGACCAGCAACTGGCTTTTGATTCAGTTTCACACGTTCATCCAGCCAACTGAAAGGACTTGAGGTATGCATATTTTTGCAGTTTGCAGCCAGAGCTTATGTTGTTATTGGTAGTGATGCACCTGAGGAAAAGAAATGCCTGTGTCTGACTTTAGGCCTCAACTGTTATGTTAACTTGGTTCATGATGATGGATTTAGTGACCTATGAGAATATTCTTTATCTTGCACAGACTGTATAGTATTAATGGCAGGCTAACTTGCATTTCAGCAAACATTTTCCTTTCAAGGGATAGTTTTTTCTCCAGTTCCTATTATTCTTCATAACATGAGGAAATTACACTTTGATAGCTTTGATAGCATGAATTTACTTTGATTACCTAATTCTAGCATATAGTAATAGGGCTTGTAGATAACAAAGAAGTAACCTAAGTTAACAATTTGACCTATCTATCTCGTATGGCATTCTTATAGCAATCTAGAGAAGTATGGCCTGGGTGAAACTACAGCCAGAAGGACCTGCAAGCATGCTGGAGAATGAGATTGGAATTCACAGTGGTTGTGACTAGCCGGAGAAACATCCTGAAAAACTAGGATACAGCTTAATACAGATGAATGCAAAGTACCACTTTGGCAATAATCAACTGAAAAAATAGAGGATGGGCAATAGCTGCTAATGAGTAACTCACAAGCAAAGAATCTTAGAATTATAAGGTTTCACAAGCTGAACACGAGTCACAAAAAGTATGTCACTGGGGAAGGGGGAAGCAAGGCCCATGCTTGGGTAAATAGGTGTCCTAAGAATTAAGATTCATTCCTCTCTTTTTAGCACTAGGGAGGCTTTAATTAGAATGCTGCATCCATTCTTCTCTAGGTACCATAGCTAAAGAAGAGTGCAGGCCAACTGGGAGAAAAGCCAGAGAGGATCAGTAAGAATGATTTAGAGATATAAAAAACATGACTGGTAAGGGAAGAATCAAAAATTTGGGCTTGTTTATTCTAGAGAAGAAAAAGTTGAGAGGAGACATGATAGGTCTTCAAATGCGGAATATAGTGCTGCAGAGAGGAAAAGGAATAAATTGTTCCCCCTATTCATTCAGAGTAGGACAAGAAGATACAGCAAGGGAGACTTCACTTAGATTTTAGGAAAATCTTTCTAAAAACAAGAATTGTCATGCATTGGAAAAGACTGCACTGGGGAGCTGTGTAATAATCAGGAAGAGAGGTTAGACAAACCTCTGACTTAAATTATGTAGATACATTTGATTCTGCCCTGTCTATTCCAACCTGAAATCATGCTTAGTGGCTATGTAGTTGTTGTTTGGTGAGCTCTGTAAAAAGAAGCCGTTCTATATAAGTACCGTACCTTAAGCACAGAGCCAAAACACTATGAAAAGAGAAGCTTAAGGAATATTTGTATCATAGGAAGCCCACTGTGTTTTGGTGTAGGTTTTGGCACTAAAGATTCTTGACTTATTCACTACTGTTAAATAACTCTAGACTTATCTTTTGTTCAGGTTTGACCTTTGCACAATATCATCTTTTTTTTTTTCATTGTTGGAGTTGTTGTCTCTATTCTCCCTTCCTAATATTGCCTGTATTTCTGAGAGGTATAATGCATATTTATTCACTTAGTCTGTGAACCTACTCCATGATAGGATTTCTTTAAAGCTTTTAAATCTTCTTCTGGAATGTACCAGTTCAGCCTCAAAGCTGTCTTTTCAGATGCATTCTTATCAGCCAGAAAATGTGCACTTTAGGTATTCAAGGCAGAAGTCTTTATAGATAATTTGAGGCATTGAGTCTTTGTGCAAGATGTCTTTGGAGTTGCACTTCAGCCAAGTAATTTAGCATATTTTTTTCTAAAACTGTATTCCACAGAGGGTGACCAGAAGCTATACACTGTGTGTCCATAGCTGCTTGATATTGTACTGACTTGCTCAAATCTATCAGAATGCTCTTAGTCTTTTCTGTGCTCACAGGTGGCCACTCCAAGAGCCACATGGTGTTACTGCAGAAATAGCAAATGGTCTGTCACTGCCAAAGCTCTTGCCTTGCCTTCTCCCCCTCCAGTTTGGAATCTGAACGAAACCTTTGGTCTGAAAACTGAATGGCAGCAGGTTGGAACAGTATTCTGATACTTGTGAAGTGCAGATTGGATGCAAGCATTTGAACAGCCAGATCGGAGAGAGCAATACTCCATTGTCCAGTTCCAGTTTCAGTAGCATGGCTGTTTTAACTGACAGTTCATAAAAACATTCTCAAAAGCAAAAGAATAGTTGTTTACCCTTCTGTAGTTTTTCTGAGATGGTAAAGAGCCCAAAACATCTGCATGTTTTGGAGTTGTCGTAAGTGTGGACTTAAATGGCAAAGTAACAGAGGAAGAAAGGCAGCTATTCCACAGTTCTGCAGAGTAAATAAATGTTCATTTTCTATATTGAATGCAGAAATGTCATAGAATACTGTAGTAGATATATTATGTATTGTGAATCCTCTCATGCCATGCAATTTTACTTGAAATGCCTAGCTAGGCTTTTTTCCATGCCTGCGAACCACAGTTGCCCGCCTAAGATGCTTATGGAGTCGCACTGTTCTCCCAGCTCCTTTGTCTGCCTGTGGGGTGTCCTCTTGTGCCTCTGTTTCTCCAGATCTTGCTTACAGTATCCTAAGGTCTCATGCACTGGATTGTTTGCATGCCAGTGGATTTTCAGTACTATAATATTATGGGGCATGTGGCAGTGCTTTTCTGTTGTGGATTTTGTAAACTCAGTCTCTCGTGGGCTGAAATCAAAGTCCTTCTTCTTGGCTCCGTGAAGAGATTCTGATAGCGGACAAGTGGATTTCCTCTAAGCTATCATGTCAGTGTTCTTGATACAAACTACAGTGTGTGGCAGGAACAAACTATTTTTCCTATTTTCTTTAACCACTGAGATGTTTGAATAGATAAGTATTCAGCAAAAACTGTTATTTTAATAAAATGTCATATCTCTTCAATAAATTATCCTTTTAAACAGCATGTTACAGGAATCAATACTGATATCTGAACAGACTTTATACCAGAAAAATATGTTGCATTCTCATCATAACTTTAATCAGTAACAATGATGAATTTGCAGTACAGACTAGTTTTAGACTTTACCTACATTGTTTGCCCCTCTGAAAAAAACGTAGTTTACCAGAAAAACTGTTGCAAATTGATTAGTAATAGAGTCTATGGGTCAAACTTGTCTTCTAAGAATGGAGCTTGAGAAGAGAGAAGTGCGCTTGTTTTATTTTACCTTCTAATCTCTTTCTGAAGCTGTCAGGTCTGGTACTAATTACTTTGGATATGAAGAGTGTATTATCTTCACTTAAGTATTCATAAGCATTTTTCTGTTAGTGTTGCTGCCATTTCTTTTCAGTCAATCACCTGCTTGAAGACTTTGTGTGTGAGAACATGCTGTCCTCTTTGCTTATGAAGTCATATGCATATGCTACAAATCCGCTTTTGAAAAATATCTTTTTCATTTCAAATATTCAGGTAGCTACTGAATTCAGATGTATTTCTCAGTTGTGCACTCATATTTCTGGTCAAGTTTAAGAATTCCAAAAATAATATCAGAGAGGAAAACTCAAAAGCTCATTGCTTTTGTGGCTTTTTTCACTGAGGCCAGTTTTAGGCCATATTTCCAATGATCAGTCCATTCTCTTTAATTCTGTACTATATACATAAGCTGTGTCTGCTACAAATGATGTTTTTTTAGCCTCTCCATATAGCCTATTAAACAGTAGTTGGAATATTTCCATCCCTAAAGAGAACCTTTGGCATAAATAATATTGTCATTTGGATAGGCTAGACATACTTTTGCAAAGTGACCTTGTAAAAATATTGTCTGAGGTATGACTGAGCCTAAATTATATGACAGTGAGGTAGTATATTCTGGTCCCTCCTGAGCCACCTGAAATTAAACAAAAAACAGTAGAATACATCAGATTCAAAGGCTGAAGAAAACAGTTTATTTAGTTGCAGACCTTCATGTAAATTCTTTGTTTGGAAAAGCCAAACATTGCTTACTGTGTTTTTTCTGTCTGATGATTTTTGTCTTGAAATAAAATGATGGGAAACACTGGAAGGAGACTCTTCTGCCTGCACTGTGAATGTAAGTCTGGCATAGCTGGGTCAGAATAACTTTTTCCTCTCCCCTCTTACAGCTCTCTCAAATGTTTTTCTGTGACATTCATTAGCAGGGAGAGCTTGATTGTTTGGGTGCTTTACATGACAACAGCTTGCTCTCTGTTGAAACATGCATGTTTCTGTTTCCCTTCAAGGGTTGTTCTTAAAAATTGCTTCCTAATCTGTAGAGGAGTGATAAATATTATAGCTAAATATCCCATTTACTTACTCATCCCCCTGAATCATTATTCAGTCTTTAATGCTTACTGTATCATCTTGCCAAATCTATTCCAATTCATAAGAACAAATGAGGCCAACCCGTTTACAAACTTAAATGTAGAAATACCTATCTATTTTCATATTCCATCATTAGAAATAATTCTTATGCTTATTGTGTAAACTTTTGGGGTTTGTTTATGCTGGAAAAATAAGGGAGAGTATAGTATAGTTGTAATCTTTTCTAAAATGACTATATGTGTAATGAATTGTACTTCTGTTTTCTTCAACCATGTTCATGAAATATAGCTTGCAAATGGTAATTAATAATTATGGAATTCTAGGTTTAGAAATTACTGTTATTTTCTGCATTCCAGTGAAATAACTTTAGAGATGGAAGAACCCAATCCCTGATAAGATAGGTCAGTTCATAAAGGTATTTTGGTATAATTGGAACAATACAGTGAAGCTGCAAAAAAGAAGAAGCGGAAAAATACCAGGTTGCTTGTGAATCAGTATCTCTCGCTGCTTGCAGAGACCATGGTGGGGCCCTCAGTGTGAGCAGGTGAAAGAAACAGGCTTTGGGTGCAACGGTGTACTGAAATACGTTTGACTTGGAAGGTACTTCTGAAGAGAGCATACGCTGTTTTGGAGCCAAAATTTCAATAGCTGCTGCAAAAACATAATCTTCCAGACTGTGTTCAATTTAAAGAGTTTCAGCTTTTAATGCTTCATTGCTGCAAAAAAGAAGCTGCAAAAATTAAAGGCTAGTCTAAAGCTATTCTGTCACAGCACCCTTTTAATAGTAAAAGGAAGCACGTGTAGAACTTAACCTCATGGCTATTAGACTGGACTTTCAAGTTCATAATTCTCATTGACTGGGGTGTATGAATGTCATATCTTGCTGTGTTCAGTAGCCAGTGCCTTTCATAAATAAATAAAAATAGGGATCATCGTAGCAACTCTCTATAGCAAAGATTGTTTTCTCTTCCACATAATCTTCTGAGTCAAGAATACTAAATTTTTCCTGTAGCTTCCCCAAAATTCCTTCCTTTTGATTCTGCAAGTTTATTCATAGAAATTTATCTTTTTTTTTTTAACTAACTGAAGCATTGAGAAATTTTTTTCTCTTTGAAGAGATTCTGTCTTTTGTGAAGTCTCCATCCAAGTTGTTAAGCTAGAGTCCTCATTCTTCCTCCCCTTCCCCCCCTTTTTTTGTCCTATTGGAGAAGGTTACTCTCCAATATTTTCTATTTAAAAAAGGGAGAAGCATAGGTTTGAATTCTCTCCCCCCCCCCAAACTAGCTTTTAGATGTTTATACCATTTAGGAGTCCTATTAGTTGCCAATTATAGGTTGCAGTCGGAAGATTCTCATTCTATGTTCAAATTTCCTGAGTAGCAGATGGTTCATAGTAAATGTCATGTTAGTGTACCAGTCTGCCATATTAATCACCTCTAGCAACTTCCAGCTTTCATCTTTTTATGTACAAATTAAATAACGTGATCGAGAGTGAACAGAGAAAACGCTTTCAGTATGGTGCTATTGCATTATGTTTTTCAGATGTTGTAGAGAGATTTTTCTTTTTAATTCATTGCTTTGGAAGTAGGGAGAAATGTCTTTGGAGACTTTGTTATTCAGCTTCTCCAGACAGACACCCGGTACTTTTGTATTTGATATGAGATTGTGAAGTGATGACAGAACACATGCTCTGATTTGTATAAGGTGTAGGTCTGCTGTTTTCCCAAGCCCCGCTCAAAAGAAAAAGGACTAACCCAGAGAGCAGTCACGACACAACTAAGGATGGCCCCAGCTGCAGGGAGTGGAAGGGCTGAAATGAGAGCAGTAAAAGGAAGGCAGTGTGGAAGCAAGAACAAGATTTGCTTTCCAGTGTGTGGTTTGATTAAAATTCTTTCAGAAAACTAATGAAAAATAACAATCTACGTGTCTATCACTAGCCTCGAAGTGGTAAGCATGTATTAATATGATCTTCTGATGGACATAATCATGTTCAAAGGTAGCAAATTCTCTTCCTTGGTGACAGTGGGAGTCAGTAGTCCAGAGTCCTGTAGTTTGGGCTACATCTGTCTACAAAACTTGCTGGCTGCTAGAGTCAAACTGAAGGATTAATTTATGATACTGACTTCTTCTGCAGAAGTCCCAAACTGTGTCTTTTCATTATTCTAGTCTCTTCATCTAGGCTCATTCAGTACCTTAACTCTGTGTGGTATGAAGTGGATAGATGTAGAAGCTTATGCTTGGCCACCTGAAAAAACTGTTAGTGGAGCACTGAATCCAAGCTGTAAGACTTCATGAAAAGGAGGGTATGATGCCATGCTTACTTGGCTACATGTTTTTAGTTATATTTGAGCTGATGGAGTGGATTCTGTGTGTTTGGAGCACAGATGGAGGCAAGTAAGCATTTGTTTCTTTAAATGGAATAAACCTACTTTTGGATGAAGCATCTACAACTGTGTTCTGCTATAGGRTGACTTATGGAACATGGTGGTTTTGACACTTGTTTGCATTAAAAGTAATTCTTGACAAAATGACTCTTCAAGAGAGTGATCTTGAATGGAAGTACTGTTGCCATTTGTAAGCTGAACTGCAGTCTGTTAGAGTATAGTGGAATACAAAGTGACTGTATGGGGTGATAGATGTATTTCTGCTGTTCTTAAAGGGCATCCAGGCAGGTAATGCTTTTTTAAGCTAAAATACTTTTAATACTGCCCTTTTCTTTGAAAGCAACAGGAGCTTCATATCTGCAAAGCTTTCCTCAAAGTACAAGTCATCATTAAATCCATTATTCTTAATTTATCCTCATTATATATATGCTATGTTTAATGTGAACTTTACATGTTGGTATATCTACTTTGTGGAAGAAGATCTTGCTTGAGATGATAGAATTAAATCTGTCAAGATACTGGGTAAGAGCTAAGTGTTTCTGTACATACTACAAATGAAAAAAAAACTGAAGTTAAAGCTTCAGTGAACAGGCTTATAATTGAAAGTTTAACTTTATTATGTTTAAAACATTTTCTCTGTATATCTTTTTTTAATTCCAGAAGTTATTTGGTTTCATACTTAACAGGGTAATGTGTAAAATGTAGCTTAGAAGTGTAGCATTTGTAAGGGTATACAGAGTCTGCAGATCTCTATTAGGAAGTTAGGCACACAAAGACATAAAGATAGTTTGAGGGGAAAACTGGAGCAGAGCATGGCAACAAAGGGAATAGTTATCAGTTTTCAAGGGGAGGCAGGAGGGGAGTGACTCCTTCCTCTGCCCCTCTAGTCACAGTGGCTGACAGGGTAGGAAGCATGCTGGTTGAATGTGGTGGAGAAGTCTGGGTGAAAAAAAAAATCAGTTCAGATCTTCACTATCACCTGCATAGGATTCACAAGAAAGACTCACACAAGTGCATTAGCTTTACAATAGCTTTTTAAAAATAAATTTCCAATCAATCATCTGTGTCTTTATAAATTAAGCTGATGCTGTATGGGAGGGTTCTATAAACGTGTAAAAAAACCAAACAGGAAATGCCATCTCCGATAGATACTGAAGTCACAGGAGAGAAATAATGGTGAGACAAGTAATTTCAAAGTAATGTGAAAAAGAAAGCAAATTCAGAGGAAATACTCTATTGTGATGGTATCTGAGGGACACAGGCTGCTGGATGCCAGCAGGTTGGGCTGGCCATCTTCTGTGGGTGCCTTGTAGACTTTGCAATGGGAGGCTGTCAGTCTGAGAGACTCACTGTGGATGTGGATTTTCCATTGGTCAGCATGAGGAGCTTGCCACTGGAAAGCAGGAAGGTGGTATAGCCAAGTAGGACAACTTTAATTTAAGGGGATTTAGTGGGAATTACTTTATGGCAGTAGTCTGGGATACTGAGAGCTTACAGTACTGACAGAGCAGCAATATGGCATCAAGTATTATCATCTAGATTCAAAAGTGAGATGAGTGTAGATGCACATGAGTACACACTCACCCGGAGACTTCTAGGTCTGAGGTACTGCATGAGGAGAAGGGTAGATTAGCTGTTGACTTGAGCTTGGGTAATGTGGCTGCTGGAGGAGGAAGCATGAGCAGCCACAGCGCTGAGGTAAGGCAGTTCCTCTGACCCACCCTGAATGACTTCAGATCTACCCTGATTGATCAGCAAGGAGAAGTGGGGACCTGGAGGCTTCACTTTGAGGTAGTGATGGTCCTCATCAGTGCGCCAGCACATACCGAAGGAACTTGAGCGTCATCTCATTCCCGTGTACGTGCTAGCTGTGTAAGGTGATCTGCCAGTGTGTTTCAGTGGAGACCTGTGGTAGATACTCCTGGTTAGTCTAACATTCTACACTGTGAGAAGAAACATCCAGAAACGTGGTCTGAGTTTTGAGTTTACATTCTCTGTACTATATATACTTTGGTAGGAAACTTTTATTTATAAACAGAAGTGTAGCCACTGTATGGGTCAGCTCATGTTTTGTTACAGTGAAGGATGCAAGCAAATATCTACATCTTTCACTGAGGAGATACATGAAGAGGTCCCCTCATCTTCTAAAGGCCTGAGTCTTCTGTCATCATGTAAGTAATGACAGATGTACACTTATCTGCCAGAATGAGACAGAGTCTTGAAATATCTGTTTTGTCTGAGGCAAGTACTTATGTTGCCAAAACATAACTTTGTCTCCTGCAAACTTGAGGTTCTCTAGACAAAAGCAGACAAAATTGTTGTGTTGCTCTTTTAACCATTAGAGTTCAGTCACCCTTTTAGCAGGGAAGCGATGGAGTATGGGAACCTCTTCCCCAACCCAGGCACACTGCAGTGCAGCATCGCTCAGGGAAAGCTACATAACATGACATTGTAGACTACACCCCTTACAGCACAGGTATATCGACTACTTGGCAGAAATAAACCAGCGTCAGTAGTACAGTAATATGTCAGTGTGGATGGGTGTGTTTTTTTTTTTTTTTAAGCTCCAAAACAGAAAGGGCACATTGTACTAGCTGTTGGCCTCCTCACCAGGATCTGAGGCAAGCTGTTCAGCCCTTCCTTGAGGATCTTGCTAGTACCAGGTGTGACCTAGAAGAACTTTATCTACTTGAAATCCAGCTGGTCAGGAAACAGGAATTTGAATTTTACCAGCAGAATGCTCTGTGCACAGATCTAAGACACTCCCCTCCCCCTTTCCTTTTATTCAGGGTAGTTAAACTTCTCTCTAAAGAAGCGAGAGGTCATGTTACATTGACAGTAGGCATGACGGGAAGGACTAATGGTCTGGGAGCTGGAAATGAGTTACTGTTTGTCAGCACTGGCCCACTGTGTTCCTGTAAGAATACTAATTTATTGACATTTCAGTTTAGCTCCCACTGAAATGGTAACCTTGACCTTTGTGCTCTAACTCAAAAATTCAGTCATAATTTGGACTTGCACCATTTTTAGCTTATTAAAACAAGTGTAATCAAAAAAAAAAAAAGCAGGAGGAGGGAAACGGCTCATACCCTACGACTTTAAACAGTGGCCTTTTTCGTAGAAACTATTTACATATCAACACTGTTGTATGCATCTTCAATATTAGTATCATTTAAGCAAGTAAATTTCAAAAGCAAGTGCCAAATACTTTTTTTTTTGTATTAGCAGTGCATAGAAAAGGGTCTTAGAGATCTATTACAACTAGATAGAAATCACGCCACCTATGTTTATGCACATAGGTGAGGTGCAGCAATTGTTTCAGAGAACTGTAGCAATTTCAACCTTTTTTCTTAGAGGTTCTTATTCTTTGGTTTTGAGTTTAAGGAGCATTATTTGAATGCATGCTTCTGATATCAGCTTTATATAATTTTGTTACCAGAGGTGTCTTAAGTAAAATGCAGCCCTACTTTTGTCTTAGTGAAATGCATAAAAGTTTGACAATTTAGAGGATTTGATATGTTCACTTGCAACAATGACTATTTCAACGCAACTTTTCTCTACACACAGAACAATAAATAGAAATGATGATTTAGTATGTGTCAGAAGATGTTCTTGGCTTTGGCAATAGCAGCCCAATAGAAAGGGACTTAATGATTAAATAACTTTGACTCAGTAGCTTGTGAATGGCAGTGTTTAAGAATGTAACCCCTCTTAACTTCTCTACACCATGGTACAGTATAATTCACTCAGCCTGAGAGGATAATGACAGCTTTATACAGGAACTCACTTCACACCTCCAAGTTTTCTTCTTATCTCAAAGATTACACAGTACATTAAAGCAATATTCTACATTAATCTCACCTCTGACATTTGGGCCGCATTACCCCACTGATGCAGGGTTATGTAGCTCACGCCTCAGACCCTATCAGGAAACTTGGCAGGGGCAGTTTGATAAGGACACCATACCTTACTGAACTCATTCTAAAAACATCAGCAAACCACTCTTCCGGTCATGCTTTTTAATGACCTTGCTCACTTCTGTCCCTCTTCTTTAGCTATTGCACATATGGGTAGTCCATGTTCCTGTAGCATCAGAAATGCTGTAAAGGGAGAGCTTTGAAGCATCCTATTTTCTGCAAAAAAAATATTAGTCCCTGAAGGGAATAAAATCTGTAGAAAGGCTTTAATCTTCTTTTGGAAACTTGAGATGATGTTAATTTTTAGATACTAAAATAATTGTTAAAAATAGGGTTTAAGTTTTTAATGGGACTGATCAGAATTTTAATTTTGTACTGGAATCAGTTAACAAACCAACCTTCATCACCAGTTATTTTATAGTGAAAATTCTGCCATAGGCAAGGTTATTGTATTGCAGCAGTTCAAGCAACCATTGTGGTACATTCAAATTCTCTTTTTGCTGATGTGATGAAGCTAGTGAAATAACACTCCCAAAATTGTCTATTATCCTGGCTTCCAAATAGCACTGGAATATGTATTTCAAGACAAGGAGAAATTAACTAAATCCTCAAATTAAACTGAGTTTGTTTCAAGAAGGCAGGGATTATTCTAAGGACTGTGCTGAAAGTTTGGAATTTTGCAAGTGTATCATCATCATAATTCTGTGATAGAGTGGTTCAGGAAGCCAGGTTACTGCTGAAGTGTTTATATGCCTTATCAAAATAAATATAAAATATTTAAAAATCATAATTTCAAAAAATGTCAAAGGACTGCTGATGGGGTTTTATCTTCTAATTTTATGCTTACTTAAATGAATTTTGGTTCACTATCCTGAAAACTTTTTGATTACCATATGCTTATTAAACAATGGTAGTGTCTATTGTAATGAAAATACAGACCAAAGTCAACTTGGCTGTTTTATTAAATACATAATTCTAAAAACCTTTAAAGAGAGAGCTCGGATAACGCACTGAGAGCACTTTCTTTACTGTACAACTTAAGAAACAAATGATAGCTCTGCTGCAAAACTAGACGACAGGTTCTTGAGCGATTCCTTTTCACACTTATTCAGTGATATTTTTAGGGACTACAGCTACAAGAGAGCCAGTGCTCTACTGCAGTCACTTTTCAAGTCAGCCCTGGCTAGCTTTACATTCATTTTATCTCCTTTCCTTTTTTTCTCTCATTATCTTTTTGCTTTCTTCTCTTCTCCTCTTATTTACAGGATTCCTTGGATCATAGATCTCAAATGTGTCTTCATCCTGCATGCTTGCATCTTTCACTTTTCTGCTTCTATCTTCAAATTGAAGTACATGGGACATCCTACAAAACAAATAAAACAGCTCAAATACAGTGAAAGAAAGAACTGAATGTTATGATTTGTAATTATGATATCCATAGAAAGATTTTAACATCAGGATTTCTTTTTGTGTAGAGCAGAAAAAGTTGACTTTTTTTTTCCTTAGTAGAGCCTAATATTACAGGGTAATCACTCTTCTGAAAAAACATTTTGAAAAATACAGCTAGAGTTTGTTCTACTGGGTTTTATTTCATGGAATTGAATTCTCTTGTCTTGCCTTTTTCTATTTTGTATATCTTCCCTAATGTACTGAATAATTTTCCCAGGAACAGGGAGTGCTTCTCAAGTTTTCCTATTAGTCACTTTGGACTTCCTTTCATGCCTATGGTTAGTTGCAAAAGGGGAGAAGAGCTTGCATGGAAAACTCCTAAAGTAGGTACGGAGAAGATCAAAAAGGGAAGGCTTCAAGTCCTTCTGTCCCTTAAATTAGTTCAGGTTCTGCTTTTTAATTCTTAGATAACAGACTGAACTGATGTTTTGTCCAAGCCAATGTTTTTCTGTTGTTTAGAAATCTTTACCATACTGATATTTCCCCATTTCAACAAATTCTCAATAGTCTGAAAACATCACCATAATCTGGAGTCAAAAGTAGCTTGTTTGCTGCACTCAGTGGCAGGAAAGCCAGAAGCTGATCAACTCTGGCCTTATTAGTAGGTGTCCCTGAGGTGGGAATTAATATGGAAGCTGTCAGAAAACTCCCAAGTTTTAGCCTAGACAAACAAAATCTTATAGAAAAAGTTCAATTATTTGCTCTACTTAAAGAAAAAGAGGTATGGGAGGAAAAAAAGAAAGAAAAAAAACCCCCCAGATGCTTACAAGTTTACCAACTGTAAACCTATTGATCTTTACTGACAATTTAGATACTTTTCTGTATCACTGGATGTGGTTTTATTTTAAGTACTTGAGCTTGGTTATAGGATTAACACTTTTCACTACAGCTGTTATATTTTAAATGAAAAACCCACTCAACTATTTAACAAGACTGTTGAATATACAGCAGTAGTAAAGCCGCTACTTATAAACCAGCGGCAGGAGAACAAGTATAAAATTCATATGTTCAATTAAAAAAAAAAAAATCTGGATTCAAGATTTTTCACCAAATACAAACATGTCTAGCAGAAAAGCCCACTTAAGTTTGAATTCTGTATCAATTAATTGCAAAAATTTCTTTGACTGACTTTAATGAGAGTAGTAAGACCTATACAGAACTGAATCTAAGCATATCAGTCTTTATAACATTAAATAATCCTACAGTTTTTGTGAAATAGAAAATCTGGGGAAAAAATTTTGTCGCAAGGAAAATATTGCTTTATCAGTCTCTAGCAATATCTAAAAGGTCCCAAATTAAACAGTTTTTTTCAAAGAGCTCAAGTGTAAATCTCTATATATAAAGAAGGCAAAAAAAGAACCAGCTCAGTTACTGTAGATTACAATATAGTACTATTAAAGAAATCTGATAAAATTGAAAGCTATAGACTGCACGGGATCCATTTGAATGCTTTGGAAAAATCTTAAAAACAATAATTGTGATTTTTTTTTTTAGCACAATCAATTCCTGACATGTGGGTTTTCATAAATCTCTTACTAAACAGAATTGAGAGCATGCCTGCATATATTACCATGTCCTATAAGAATATTTCTTAAGGTTGTTTCCAGTATATAAAATTTCAGTAGTTTATAATCCTGTACATGCTAGTAACACCAAAACTTACTTTCTTAGTCATATCTACAATTCAGAACAACATAATGTACCATCAGAGTGACTCATGACTGTGTACTTGTAGCTTAATTATGAAAACATTATTTCACAGTGGAGGGACTGAAGTAATTTTAGTTAACATGCTTTCTGCATTTGTCATATTCTTCTGAACTTAGTAGGGATGAGCACTTTTTTTTTTTTTTTTTTTAAAGAATGCATACCAAATCACACTAAACTAGAGACCCAAAGAGGTGTTGTTGTTCTTTGGTGAATGGTTTTACAGCGTGAATGTGAGTGTATCTAGAAGCATACTCATACTTATCCATTTCATCAACTTGCATCTTCAAAGAATGATATAACACACTTGCAGGCTACAACTAACAGGAATTAAAAATAAATACATCTCTAATTCTTCAATCAGACCATACAGCGTCCCAGCCAGTTTGGGAATCGGATGCAGTAGCTATATAGACTAAGCAAAGTTTACTCCTTTCCCAGAGCTGAAAGAAGTCACAGTCTCTGACTCCTATTCATAACTTTCCATTGAGGAGCTCCCAGCTGTGATTAAAAATAAGCCAACATTAAGAAAATTTTTGGTAATCCCAGAATGAAATTCAGAAGCAGAATCTCACAGGTAAAGCAATATAAACACAGACTGTAGTGAAGATTTCAAAAATATTTTCCTGATATAAACTTAAGCTTATTTTTGCAAGTCACACATCCTCATGGGGATACCCATTTTGTATTTATCTAAATGGTAAATCAGACTTCAGACTATTTTCAAAAAAATGCTTCAAATTATTTTCTTCTTTAAGGAACATGGGAAGTATCTAATAATTATTTCAATGTGAATTATTTGAATTTACAATAATTCTACTCAAGCTCCTCCAACAAAACCCTTCTCTTGCCCCACTAAACCTTTCACTTCTGCAAAAAATATGGGTTGCCTAAGAATTTTCCTGGTTCAGTTCATAGCTCTCTTCCCTCCCTCACACTGAGGGGTTCAGTGGAAGAGTGAAGCTGCCCAGCTGCCTGCCTGCAGTCCCGGTGCTGAAAGCTCTGACTTCATCTCCTGCAACCTGGTCTTCCAGAACCCACTGTGTAACTTGTGCTTATCACCAGCTCTTGACAGATCATTTTACACTAATGTGACACACAACTTTAAAATATACTTTTTTTTTTCAAAATTTAAAGGATAAAAGGTATCAGTTCTCCTATATGAGATTCTAGAAAAAAAAGTTTTGCAGCTTAGTATTTTTGCTCAAAATTAGTTTTGATAAAATAGCTTGCCAAATTGACAATTCTGGGCTCAAGTATCTAGGTGTGCAAATTATTGACTTTCTTTAGAAGAAAAAATAACCACAAAACTATTTGCTTAACCTTTTTAAATAACAGAGACGGCAATATGGCCAAGTCCATAGTGCTGCAAATCAGAACTAGCTATCTTAGCATGAATTTATTGCTGGAGAGGGCTCATTTGTACTCTGCCCAGACAATAATATCATATAGTGTAACTGTTGCTCTATACCATGTAATGGGAGAGCACCGGTACCACTGCACTGCCCTTCTTTCCTTCAGTGTTATTAAGGATCATTCAGCACTTGGCTGTCTTCTGTATTCCAGAAATTAAATGTTTTCATACATTTGACTGTGAAATACCTGAACTCATTTAAGATGGTTTCAGAGACAACATAGGGTTTCAAAGGTAGTCAGACACTCACCTGGCCTACTGATATGCTCAGAAGATGATTTTTGCAACACTGCAAGTGAGACTACTTCTCCACAGTTACTAGCAGAGTAGCTCTTAYACATCCTTAAACAGTGGCAACTAATACATTACCTTATTACCTTAGTGTTCAGTTTGACTGCTTTCTAGGAGGTAGCAAGTGGGAGAATGTTGGCTGCAACTGACCCTAAAAAAACCCCTTTAGTATACTAGAAATCATTTAAGAATTATTACAGTATGATTAAGCTCTGTGTCCAGTAGTCTAGCATAGGCAAAACCTAAGAAAATTAAGTTACTATACTTGCCAACTGTGTAGCAAAGAATGAACCCCACCTACACTACTCTCCAGGCAGACTCAACCAGTTGGTTCAGGAGACAGACTGTGTTCTTTTGAACTACTCTAGCGAGATGGTACTTGTAAGAAAAGATATGATATACAGTAATCCCGGTGGTTTTGCGATGTGTGAGCCATGCACTGGATCTGAACCATATGCCAGCTGCTGACAGGTTGCAGTCACGTTAAGTGTAGCATAAACAGAAGTCTAGTATCACAGCTGCTGTGGCCTTTCCAGAACTGCTCTTTGGGAGAAAGCAAAGCAGCAGTCAGTAAACAGAATCACTTTGAATCTCAACAAGAGCAAGGAAGCACTATAAATATTTTTGCACTAGTGATGAAGGTCTGATCTCCACGCAAAATGCACTGCATGAATCAGTGATTTTTATATAAACTGAAAAAAAGTGCAAAGCTGCATCGCTTAATTTCACACTTGCTTATCAAACCAACACAACTGCTGGCTGTTACCAGCCCACCTGCTACCCATTCAGCTGTCCTTGCAAAAGTTACTGTACGCGGCATGCCCTCTGGTGCCTCAGCCACTTCAGTGGAGAGCCCACAACATTACCTTACACTCACCTGTGTCAGCATTTTGAGCAGCTGAACTTTGCAGTAAATCATCAACAGGTGGGGACAAAAGTTATATTCTGCCAACTCCGCTGTGAGGGCAGTAGCTTTTGGCAGAGAGGCAGTAACTTCTTAAGCATTTTTAGCCAGGATTCACTTGGAGGTGCCTGCCTGACCGGGGCAGCTGATGATGCATCCTTGGTCTCTGTGAACAACAGGCACCGAGAACAAGTAATGCACAGCTTTTCATATTCCAAGTATTAGTGCTCCAGCTGAAGGTCTTTCTTTATGTTACTAAACACACACTGCTTAGAAAACAATACATCTAAATTCGTACCCAGAACTTTGGCAAAAATTACATACTGCTTCTAAAGTCAGATTAAATGAACTAAGCAAATAATTAGACTGCTTTAAAATTCCCACTACCAGAATTTTGAAAAATTTTGCTACATTTTATGAAGATTATTGGTTCTCTCCATCAGGATGTTTAAAATGGACAAAGTGGAAACAAGTATGTGTGGAAAGAAATTCAGTGCTTTCTCCTGTGTTGTACAGGCTGTCTAAAAAAGAAAAAAAAAAAGTGGTAGAAACCAATATGGATCATCACTACCAGTGCAACTGTTTTTGAGGTCAACACCACTTGCAGGTAATGTGCTACCTTCTTTTTCAGTTATGAACAATGCTCAATATACTTAAGTATACTAATCTCAATATACTTAAAAGAAAAATACTGAGAAGCACTCAATTACTACTGCTTTCGTTAAATTATATTCTATCTGCAACTTGCATCTTCCTGCAAATGCTGTGAACGGGTATGTTAAACTATAAACATCAACATAGGAAATGTTACAATATTTTCCTCCCTTCTCCCTCATGATACATAGGTGGTAGATAGAAATGTAGCTTGTGAGCAGATGAAAAAACAGATGAGTGAATCTACAGATCAAAGCAAATGAGGTCTCTCTCCCAAGGAAAAAAATGTTAGCTGTTCTGGAAGAATGAACTCACTGGCACTCCTTTCACTTCCAGCAGTGTAGTGGGTGGCACAGGAAGAGGAGAGACAGATGAGAAACAGAGACCAAAAAGAAAAATAAATGGAGGAAGGTAAAGAATAAAAAAGATAGGAATGAGAAAAAAAACAGAGAAAAAGAGACTGACCAAAATGCAAATAAAATGAAGAAAATCTGAAACAACAAAAGCAAGCAAAAATTTTAAATTGAGGCAAGAGAACAAGAGTAAGAATACAACAAAAAAGAATGCCAAACCCATAAAACAATGAGAATCTTAAAGGAAGAAATAAGTTAATAAAATCCAATCTGGTTTCCGCTGTTCTTCAGAATTGAGATGCTACAACCAAGACGAGCCTCTTGGCTCAGGCTGCCTTCACCACTCCTTCCATAACAGCATCCAACAGTTTTACAAATAATTGTTTAAGCACAAACAATATGGAAATATGTTTATGTGTCTGTGAACAACAGCCACAAAGAACAACCACCATTAAGTGGTTTGTGCAATACAACTCTTGCAGGAAAGTTCCTACATCGTTTTCTCTCTGTCCTATTTCACCATTCAGCTTCGTTTTTATTTTAGTTTAACATAACCCATCATCCCTGTTTCCACACAAAGCAATCCTGAAAAGCAAACTTGTCTCTCTTGTACAGGTCATGAAAAGGCAAAAAGTTGTTTTCCCATGTACTCAAAAGAGCTTCTGATTCTGATATTAATGAGGGTTGCCTGGATTGCATGGGTGCTGCTACAGAGAAAGTTTCAAACCTGGATTCATCTGTTCTATTCTCAACGTTTCAAGCCACTGCTATCACAAGAAGATATGTACAGGAGACAGGCTTTCACTAGTATGTTTTGCCTCTCAGAAATCTGTTAATATCTGAGCTATACCAAATTACCTATAAAACCCCCACTCTCCTGTAGCACTTGATACTTAAAATCTTCCACTGTATCACAAACTGTTCAAGAAGTCCAGGCCTAGTTTGCCAAACCTGATGTGATTTCGTTTAAGCAAAGTTTTATAATGTCTCCTAATAATAATCTACAGTTATCATGATTCTGCTACGATTGCTGGTGCTAACAGACTTCTCTCTCTCCTCCTTGTTTTGCTGCTTGTTTCCACCAGTCCACGGTCCTTTGTTCCTCTTTCCCCAGCTCTTTTTCCTAATAATTGGACTGYTTTTCCCTCCAGCTCTTTGCGCTTTCACAAAACATTTATTTTTCAAATTTATCAGCTTGCTATTTGAGAAAAGGAAACAAGATTTGCTACTCAGGTGTAGCCAAATTCCAATTATTAGTCATTCTATGAAAGTTATTAATATAAAAAATAATTGGTGAGAAGAGTATTGAGAAAACTATTGCTATGTATACAAATTTTAGTCATATTGAAGTCAACTTCACAAGTATTTAATTCTACATCAAGATAATATCTGTTTCAATCAATTAGCATTAGTTTATGAATATGGTATGCAGCACAGATTTTAGACTGAAATTTAAGAATCAATATAATACTCCTTTTTCACTGTTGCTATAAATACCACTTATAACCCACTTCACCCCCTGCAAAAATATAAACACTCCTGCAAGTTCATTTCATTTCTGCAAGACCTGAAAGCTGTATTTTCAAAATTTTGGATCAATGGATTACTAGTAGTCTACAACATTTCAGTATTCAGATGGTAAGAACAATTAACATGTAATTGCTGCTACTGCACAGAGACCACCTCAATTCTAAGTAAGAAAAACAGATAAAAATATAATTTAAAAATGTTCTATAAAGTCAGACTGTAGACTTCCATTAACCTTGACTAGCCCTTTGAAGCTGTATTACAAATATTGGAGAATGAAGAAATTGGCTTCACTCTTCAGAATATCCAAGAATCTGTGAGTCCAAAGTCCAAAAATGAATTGTATGCATTTTTTCTTGGCCTTTTTCTAGGCCTACAGCATAAAATGATCAGAACAGAACATTTGCAGATATTTCTAACATGATACTTTCTTGAAATATTTTATTCAAATGCCATATTCTCAGTTTTACTCCAAAATATTTGCTATAAAAATAATAAAAGAGGAATAGTTTCAGGAAGTATGGGATACCCAGGTTACAAAAACAACAAGCACGTCAGTGTTTGCAAAGCTAACAACAAAGTAAGCTTTCCTTAATAAAGAGTAGTGCAACAGAGCATCCTTTTCTTCCATTGCTTAACATGTTGCTAAGCATTTTTTTCTCTTAAAAAGATTTAATTGAAAGTAACCTTCTAAGGGAAAATCAATTTAACTACAAAAAAGATCATCCAACTCAAAATATAATTATTGGGGGAAGGTGTTACTGGTTTTGTTATAGTATCAGAATCAGAAATATGTTATACCATGATGTCTATGCTTTTCACAGCAATTAAATATTTTTCTACACAAAATTCAGTTATCCTACTTCTACGTTCTTCCTGTTCAGTAACAGTTCACATAAACAGTATATTTACAGTATAATCTTATCCTCTTCACAAAAATATGTTAGTTTCATGAAAGAAGCTGGGTGCTTTAAATAGACAACTCTTCCTGGTAGAGTAGGTTAGTATGGAATAGTGTAATGCAAACTCCAGATGTTGTTCCAGACAGTTACCAGCAGAGAAAAATTTTACACGGCAGTTACTATAAGAACATGGGACCTGCCATACCGGAACAGACCAGTGAGCCATCTCGTCTAGCATGCTGTTGCTGGCAGTAGCTCGTACAATATCTGATACTCCAGAAGGCAGCAAATTGCCTCCCCAAGCTAACACAAACAGGCCGCTTTATCACCAGGGCACAGAGCGGGAACTGTGGGCAGGGAGACGAGAGGGATGCCAACCAAAGGCTACTGGGATTTTGACAACTAAACATTCAATATTTTTTGGACACCCTCCCTTCTCTTTTCTCCTTCCCTCTCCCCATTCTGAATGCATCATTGAATGAGATGACGTCAGGGTGCTAAAAAAATGTGTGCAGATACAGAGGAAGCTTAAGCTAGCAATTAAAGATTTAGAAGATTAGTTCTTTATCCTTCACTAGGTTGGCTGGCAATAAAAAAAACAAGGTTTCCAGACAATAAATGAAACACTAGACATCCCTTGAGTAAAGCACAGATCATCTCTGAATTTAAGTCAAACAGTAGTCGAAGGTCCAGACGTCTAGTCCAAATAAACTTAGACATGGAGGAATTAACAAAAAATAAACAAAAAACACACCCCACGTGCCCTGAGTTTCTCCATCATGTAAAACATTGCTAGAGGCAGTAAATATATATACAAATCTCCCTCCGTTCCTAAATCTCCCTCTGCCCTCTCTCACAGAAGAACAATTTTGGTAATTTTGCCTGTTCAGCAGTGGGCTAGCAGCTACGTATTAAGGTTTGACCATATTCTAGCAGGGGGGGGTGCAGGGAGGGTGAAGGTGGAGAGAAAAAAGGGGAAAAAAAAAGACTTACAAAGGATTTTTTTCCTTCTTCCTTTAAATGCTAGTGGCAGTACTAAGACCCACACAAACACTTTTTTGCCAAACAGAAAAGAAACCCCCCTTTCCAATGTGTTTCTAATACAGACCTCTGGTATTCATTTATTCTTTTAAAGGGTTCTGTAACAATCAAGTAAGTGTTTTGTCAACTTTTTTTAATGTAGTTGGGTAAATCAATGGCCTTAGCAGGAGAGAACTAATATAGAGCCAGTTTTTCCAGATCAGTGGAGGAACGTTGGCTCAAATCTCGGTGGGAGGAGGGGAGCAAACATGGCTTTAATCCATCTTTGTGCCTCACTGGCATAAATTACAGCAGCACTTTTTCTTTCATTCCCCAAGCTAGCATCAGCCTGTGAAAAAGACTGCTGCTTAGTCTGCAAGAGCTTACTGTGTTTGTCACAGTTGGGCTTCTGCGACTGAGTACGCAGAGATCCTAGTGTTAACCTTGAAGAAGCCGTATTTCATAATCATCAGTCTAAGGTATTATGGCACTGAAAGAGACTGCATTTTAGAAAACATGTATAAAGATTGCTAGCTTTATAAAAGAAATAAACCCAGTATTTTAGGTGTTTATCCAGAAGAATCTCACACTGCAAAGTTTAATAGCAGATGCTATGCTAAATAAGAAATCCTGAAAATAAAAAGTGGAGGACATAAACAAATTTGCACAGAGTAAATATTTACAGTGCGCATCACTGATTTAGTTCTTAATATAAATGTAATACAAAAAATGTGTGGCAGACTTCAACATTTTCCTGATTTTGGAATTGCTATTTTAATTAAAGTAATAATAATAGTAATAGTAATAATAATAATAATAATAATAATAATTCTAACCTACTCTCTAGAGCAGGCATTTGAAAGGTAGCACCTCAAAACTTTTAAACCCACATCTCTCCATCTCAGCCACAAAACCTTCACTAGGAGAGCACAAAATAAACTATTGCATTCCCACCAAATTTCTCACTGAAATCAATGCTAAATATTTTAAGAGAAATTGTCCTTGTACTATCAATAAAAATATTTTTAAAGGTGGCAAAGGACATAACTACTGACACTGGATAGAGAACACTTTTACTGAATGCACAGATTTACTTTTTATTTGTTCTGGAATAAAATATAACAGTTTCTACTGTTGCAGTGAAATAGCAATGAATCTCCTGGTAAAAAGGACTTAGCATTAGCACCCAACATCATTGTCAGAATATTTAACTGACCTCAGTGGGGGTTTTGCAAAATTCAGAACCGGGAGCAGATTATGGGTTTTGAAATATATAAACCAGGCTGCACTTTAAACTGTTAGCACTGAACTTCAGTGAGGTTTTCGCTCACAGAAGGAACAAGTTAATGAAACAGATCCAGTCCCTTTATTTTTGGCTACCATCGGATCATCAGATCTATGCATAACATCACTGAGCAAATCAAAATATCATTTTGTGACACAGAAGGAGATATCTTTAAAAGATTTTTCTTTTTTTTCTTTTCTTTTCTTTCCTTTTTTTTTTTTTTAAGAGCCACAACATTTTGAACAGTTCCACTAAATTCCCATTTCTGTTTTTACTCTTTGCTATCTTAAATGAGAGGTTAGTCACAAATTACAAAGATGGCAATAGTCACGCCAACATTAGTAATTTCACAACATGCATATGAAACAGTCAATTAAGCAAGATACAAAATGCCTTTTTGCTTGGGAAGGAAGACCTTTACTTCTATAAAATTTTCACAATATCCTTTTGACTGTCAATTTAAAGGTACTTTCAGGCATTGGCTTATTCACTTTGATTAAAAAACAAACAAAAATCCAATAAAATCCTATTTTTCCTATCCCTCAAATATTAATCTACATGTAGATTAATCAAAACTCAGACTCAAAGGTAACCAACCATAACAGAATTTTCAGCTGCAAAACCCAAGCCACCTCATTCCAAGTTTCCATTTCACTTTCTTGTCCCATAGCACATCTGAAAGCTGAATGGATTTATGTTATTTCATATCAAAGGAAAGAGCAAGTTTCAGAGTCTGGACATCCTTCCTGAGAAGACTTAACTGACCATCTCATTTACACTTGTGAGTGGTTGTGACTGAATGTCCTGATTAGTTACAGCTATGACAGTGTTCTAGGGGGAAGAAAAAAGCTGATCTCCCTGAAAGATTAAGAAGCTTTGTAGTTCACATCAACAGCTTTGATTTCACCCAGGAAACACTGCAACGCTTCAGCTATAAAGCACTGGTATCGTGAGTTATTAATGAAATGAAGTACGTAGCGTGCTGGCGTGACTCACAGTCAAATTCTAAATGGACGTAGAGTGCATTGCTGAGAGCAGCCACAGGCACCAGAAATGAGCTCTGAATTCAGAAGAAGAAACCATAAACTGGTATAGAGGTGCAGAATGAAGAAAAACATTACAGGTCTCCACTGTAATACAGTATCTAAAATCAACCTGAGATCTGCCTACTGCCCTGAATTGTGAACTGACGGGATTAATAATAGATAAAAACCCTCTATTGAGGGAAACTGATCTTCCATCAAAACCAAACTGAAGGAGCAACAATAATGGAAAACCACATTTATCAGGGCTCAGATTACCATAACTGAAACAGGTTTCAAGCAAGAATGGAATATTGCAATGTTTAGCATATACCAATACCTTTTGGTGATCTTTCAGTGTTTGCCTAGCTATTACGTACTTCAGCAGATAACTTAATTTGTTTAGAAAAAGTTGAATGGATGGATCTTTTCAATCAATCTACAAAATAAATTGTTGCGATTGTCTAGCCTATGTGGCTTTCAAGTAATATAAGGTATCTTAAGCTTGGTTGGTTTAGTTTGTGATATGTTTTTTTTTTAGTGGTATGGTGCACTGCTCCTCATGAGTTGTGGGTAAGTTAATCATGACAATTAAGCTTTAAATTCCAGAATGGTACCAGGCTTGGTCTGAAAACATCTTATGAATTTTATGTGTGAGAATGCATAATGAGGAGCCTTCATAGAAATATGTTAAGAGAGTTTGGCAAACAGTGAACTTTAAGGAAGGAAAATGATGGGGGGGAGTCTCCACAAAAAATTCTGTCAGCTCTAAAAGTGCCAAGACTATAAAACTTCTCACAGAGACAGAAATACTGAAGTATGTCAATAGATCAAAGAAGTTTGAGGCAGCCTCTGTTTGGTTTCAAAGATCAGATAGAGAGGAATTGAAGACATCCCAGAATTTTGGCTAAGGTTATGACAGGTGGATTTTCATAGCAGAGAATACGTAACTTCCAGAGAGACCAATATTCCTTCTGGAAAACAGTAGGTATCAGATTTCTTATGTTTTGTAAGGATGTAAGGCTTGTGAAAATTACCTGGAGTGCCTTATTTAAGGAGTATATACCTGTAGTTTAATGTCAAACTAAAAAAATAAATTTGGTAGGGTTGTTTTAGTTGAGACTTACTGGAGAAGAATACTCTTACAAAACATACATGGAAAAATGAAGTTTTGTAAAGAAGGTTTTTGAAAAAAATTCACATGATTTTGGCAAACTGGAGGAGTAATATGAAAAATAGGATACAGTTCATAAAGTGCAAGGACTGAATTTCAATAAGAAAAAATCAACAGCAAGACAGGACAGAGACAGGTTAGGCAAACTTTCAGCAGAAAAAAAGATTTGGGGCTTTAGAAGGGACTGGAAACTGAGAATGGAAGAAACAATGACAAATGAAGTAATCCTCCCACTCAACACTGACAGAGTCTTAGCTGAGTGCTATATCTAGTCTTGGATTTCACGCTTTGAAAGAGAGATGAACCAAAAGAGAGATAATCCACTCAGAGAAACCTCAGGAAGAACAATCACAAATCAAGAAAGATGATGAAAGATTTTCTGAACCTCTGAGAAAAGACTGAAAAGCTTTTTTTTTTTTTTTTGTCCAACTGAAAGAAATGCTCTTATGATTATTTTCAAATGTGTTAAAAGGCAGCCTCAAAAAGAGACAGTGAACTGTTTTCCAAAACCCAGTGTGGATTGGATGGAAAATATTTGGTCTCATATCATAAGTGAGACTAGATTTACACATAAATATTCCATACCAGCAGGAATAGCTAAACACTAGAATAAATTGCCTGGGGAATTTCCATCACTGGACTTCAGGAGCAAATTAGACAAACATTAGGATAACTGCAGACCCAAATGATCCTTTGGGTTATGGAGAAGAATTATATTACCCTTGGAGGACCCTTCAGGTCCCTTTCAGCTGTGATTCTGTGATTAATCAATATTCTGGTGGCTTCAGGAATGAAAGCACAAATCAACTGATCAGCAGCAATATTTGATAGCAAGAATAAAGAGGCATTTCTTCGAGAATGTATTACCTGGGAAAATGATTCACTTCTCAGCAACAGAAGATCTAATCCTCTCCTCCTTGGAACCAGATCATAGAAAGTACAGTGACTCATCCTTGTTACATTGTTTAACTCATACTCATTTTTCACAAGAGGAATGACAAGCTGGAGTCCTAAAGGAAGCCCAGAGCTGAGAGTCTAATAGCCCAAACCAACTACCTTCCTGTTTGGGATTAGACATCACTGCCTGCCAACGCAGTACCTTTGTTACATTCCTGTAAATTAGTGACAATGATAAGAATACATAGATGACATTATGAATATTCTAGTATTTCATTTGGGTAAACAGTCATACTGGGAAGGGAATATGGTTTATTATATCTATTTTTTAATTGGAGAATTACTTGATCAGAGGGTGTTTCAGAGTACTAAGTATCATTCTTATCCCATTTAAAGAGGAAGGTTTTGCAGTGATTGCCTAAAGAACTCAGTCTTTGAACATACTTGCAGCCATCTGAAAATTTTCCTCGTAGCTGGATTCTCTCTGTTGAAGCTGTTTTATGTCCTGTTCACAGGATCTGCATCATCAGTTTCCTCTGCTGTGCACTGCACAGCCTCAGTGAAACAGAAGAAAAAAGTCACTCATCTGACTTTCCTATATGGACTGTAAACAAGTAAATAGCACCTAACAACCAAACAGTACTGAAGACATCTGCCAAACTCTACAAGACACCTAAGCAATGGTTCTCAGCACCGAACCATCAGAACAATAATAGCAGTCTCAATCAAGAGCTCTGGTGTGCACCTGGAACAACCAGGGTCCATTCTGAGGTACTTAGGTATCGTGAAAGTTCACGCCTACTTGTTTGTAGACATTTTTATTTATGAATACCCTTTCTGACAGTACATACCATATTTCTGTGTGTGTTAGAAGTATTTCAAATTTCATGCCTTCAGTTAAGTACCCATTTACAAAATTTGGGATACTTCTGTTTTTTATAGGGGAAACTGGATTTTGATTGCTGCAGACAGATACATATAAACATTGTCACAGAGCAGCAGAGTATGCAATAGAATGTCTCAGCAAAGATTCTGGTATTTCATGTTAAAACTTTATATTACGTATTTCCCTTCAGATCTCTTCACAACACTTCCTCAGTTGCTTTGTTAGACAGTAAAATATGGTAATAATTATCAAGCACCATACACGCTGTTTACAATAGAGTCATATTTCTTTCTTCTTTTTTTGCATAAAAAGTAAAATGTTGCTGAAAAGTGCCCAAATGTCTGCTATGCTCCATGCCAGTACAGCAGCTCAGCCAAATATGCAGAGAAAAGTTTGCCAAATAAAAGAAAACATAACAAATTGGTAATGGTTTCTATCTTGACAGAAAATGAAAATTATACCTCAATGTGTGGTCACTCATGTGGACACATAAAAATGTCTTAGAAGCAATCATTTTACCTCAGATAACACACCCTCACAGCAGAGCAAAGCATACTGGCTGGCTTTCACTTCCCATAAAAACAGCAACCATGACCTACAAAATGGTCTGGAAGAATCACATAATTTGTGTGTATCATACATGCATAAGCCATGCACTAATAGTATTTACTATAAACCATATAAATTAGAATTATTGTCTTTTGAGGAGTGGATTGGAATTAAGATTCAAAGAATTTTTAATGTGAACTTGCAATAGTTATCTCAAACCATCCAATCCAAGACATGAAAAGAAGAGCTTAAAGAAAATGTAAGCCCTTATCCCAAAATAGGAAATTTGATTTAACTCTCCAAACCATTCTAACAGTCACTAACAGCTTTTAGAAGACTTACTTGTTTTGTTAATGTTGTGTTTATATCCAATTTGCGTAATACGTACATTTTACAAGTTATTTAGTTTCAACGTAAACTCTTTAAAGAGGCACCAAGACTCATTTGTCTGTAAATTTAACATGTACATCTACTACTCTGTAAAACTAATAATATGATAATGTTAATTGTTAGGCTCTCATATTATTGTAAGTTTTCAATTTAGTGCAATTTTGATTCTAATGTTATTTTCTGAACAAAAATACAAGCAACTCTATAATTTGAAATGGAAACACTCTTCCCTCAGTACAAGCTACATGCAGGGAAAAGAACTACTGCCATCAATTAGATGTCAATAGGTATTAAAGGAACAGCAGAGATGATGACTAAACCCTATAAAAGTCCTTCAAACACTGGTTATATTACTGTGACAAGAAAATATCTGACACAAAGAGCAGTCCTTCAGGTGTTCAGAGATATGGAAAGGCTGTATACTTCTTGGAGGACTTTAAAAGCACATCTGTACCTTAGAATGACCTCAATGTACCAGTGAAACCAGAAGACTTCATAATTTATGCTACATGTTATCCCACGTTCTCAAAAAGCTGCATCATGCCTGAGATAGGAAAAGACACAATGAAAGAAGACTATGTGGCTTAAAGAAGCAGCTGAACAGATGGTGACAAAAGAAAAGTTAAAACAGCAATGAATTATTAATAAGAGTTATCCTGAAAGGGGCAAGATTTAGGAAACTATTTTCTCTGTTTTCAAAAACAAGATCCACAGCAATGAATATTTATGTTCTGATTTATCTGTTAAAATAGGCAATGAATATAAGCAAAGAAGAATGCAAGGCTGTTATTTCCTCTTTTCATTTCAGATAATGGAGTTAACACTAAAACTAGAAAGAAAATTTAGGTTTCAGAAACCTGAACTACATTATTGACATATTCAACTATCATACTCAACTCTTCTTAGGTCAAAAACAAAAATGGTTTTGGTGAGATTCTAAAGCTATGAGAAATGCCCAGTTCTTCCATGTGAAAAAACAAAGAAAAAATTAATAGACAATAAAAATCAATAAAATAAGTAAAATGATAAATGATGATGACATGTTTGAACTGCTGTTGTTTTGAAAGAATCAGGATTTTTAACAGTCTACTTGATAACACATTTTTTTCATTGAAAATGAGAAAATATCTGTTAAGATGAAAGCAGACCACATTAATGCCCACAAAGAAACACAGAAAAAACAAACACACTCATTAGACAGTATTTATGGAAAAATTTCCTTTTATGAACTGCACAGATACTATAGTTAGTGTTATATTACCAGTGCTAGTCTTTCTGCTAGTATGTATGTCTGAAGTTTTCTGCAAATTCTAGAATTCCCCCTGTGAGGTCTTAGCTCTATTCAGTGAAAAGCAAGAATGTTTGAAGGTAAAGCTGCAGAATCTGTGCAGCTTTATCTATCTAAATTAAAATAAAAGGAGTGATGCATCATGTATACTAGAGAAACAAGCAAAAGCGATCTATATTTACTAACCTAAAATCTTAGCATCATCAGCACAACTGATCAGTTACAACTCAGCTTACCTTTTTTTTTCCTAAAACTCTTACAGAATGTATCTTTAAAACATCTAAGATCTTCTGATTTAATACATAAAAATAACATTTTTATACTATAGGCTATTGTATAGTAATATATGACTTCTAAATAGTTGAAGTATTTCCTTTTTCATTTATTGTGGGGAAAAATTATGAGTTAAGATGTCAATGTCGCACTATCATGCTATGAAGGTTTGATAGCAAGACTAAGACAGTAATATAATAATAATAATAATAATAATAAATGTTTATTTCCTCACACAAGTTCTTGGATTAGTAACATCCATTAAAATAATGCGATTACTAATTTAGAAAGGATAACACAAACCCATCAGTTACTAATTTAGAAAGGATAACCCGAAACAGTCAATTACTGCGCTATTAATTGGAAGCACTGTTTATCCCTGCTTGAAAGCTTTCTTGTTCACTCTCCTAGTGAGAGGGCTCTCAACCTCGAGGAGTTACCTTAACCCAGCGTCCCAGGAAAAGGGGGGGGGGGGGGAAATACTCACGGTCCAGCCGGAGAGGATGATCAGGTCACGTTCCCGTCCCTGCTCAAACTCTCCTAGCTGCCAAGTCTCTTTTTGTACGGCTGGGGCTCTGGGCAAACACTGCTTTTGCTGACTTTTGCGAGTTTCGCAGTCACAGGACTGTCTGTTTGTCTGCTCGGGAGGACCCTGCTGGCGAGGCAAGACCCCAACACCTCCGTATTGCTTCTCCCCTCCGCGGGGGTCCGTGCAGATCCCAGGCGGCAGACCTCTTCAGTCTTGTTCATGCTGCCGTTCCGCAGCCTTGCGYGTATCAGTCCTTGCGCATATCGGTTGGCAGACTTCTTCAGTCCTGTTAACTCCTCTGTTCAGCAGCTTTGCGCACTTCAGCTCTGGTGCTATCAGTTCTTTTGCATATCACTTGACAAACTTCAGTCCTGTTAACTCCTCACTCGCCCATCAGTCAATAACATTTTTTTCTTGCATATATTATCTTATATATTCTTATATCTTATATTATCATATATATTTCCTCCTACTCTTTTTTTATGTCTTTTCTCACTTCAACATGCACATCTTTTTCATTTGTGGAATGACAGTACAAGAAACTTATTCAGACAATCTGTACCTCCTACAAACGTTAAATGGCTTCTCATCTGAGAAAAAAATACATCTTACATGGTTATCTTAAAGTTTTCACTTAATCAACATTGAGTTATACCACTTATATTCTATTTAAAAAGACTCTAATGTATTTTAGAATCTTTTTGTGTTTTTCATCACTGTAATTCTTTTTTTTTTTTTTTTTTAAGGTCTAGTTACTAGTTTGCTAGTTTGGGGATTTGAGGGCAGGTAGAATATACTGGAAACCTGGGAGCAGGCTTCCCTCTCACAAGAAGGGAGTCTTTAGGAAGATGATGAGAGTAATTTTTGCTTACTTAAGTTATCTGAGATATAGAAATATCTGTTGTCTTAAAACACTTGCCAAGAGCTTTGTTAAAGTTTCTGTTTTAGCAGTAGGTTTGTTATAGATCTATTAGTTTAAAGATATAGCTAAAGAAAAAGTTGTAGTCAGAGATAGTACATTTTATTAGACCAACTATATTGCTTGTCTTACTAAAAATGACAAGTCCTTACAAAACATCTTTGCTGTGGGTTTTTTTTGCTTTTTCTAATATTTTTTTGCACATATTATTATCTAATAGCTTCCAGTGAAGGGCTTCAAGATCGCACTCCAAATCATGTTGATTTTTCCCCTCCCCTACAAAAGGTGGGTTCTTCTGATGGAGGATTAACATCCAAAAACACGGTATAGGCTGCTTCCTTGACTGGGAGCTGTCGAGGCTGTAATTTTTATAGTGCCTTTCTTAATTCCAGTGCATCATCATTTCTTAAGGAGTCACTTCCTACTTAATGTGAGTCTATCGTTATCTCAATCAACAATCATAAAACAATTCCCATCCCCAATATGGAGTTTTAGTATGACTTGGGACTACACACAGCAACACATCTTCTACTCTCTCTCCTTATTTTCCAGAATACTAATAGTATGTTTTAGCTGACTCCTGCTGCATCCATTTCTTCACATTTGGTGATTTTGCTATTCCTTAAGTTCAAGACTATGTTAGTGCAGTAGGATTTCAGAAGCACATAGTGATATGGAAACAGAAGTAAAAGAATAATTTTTAAGGCAGGGGATGCTGTTAACTCCTCTTACAGCTTATTTTCTGCTGGAGGTGATTGGYACAGAAAACATGCAACCTTGTTTACTCATAATGATGCCCTGAAGGAAGAGTAAGGCAAAGAAACAAGTAACTAAATGTGCAACTAACAAGTGAAATGGTAGTAAATAGATTAAAAAAGAAAAAAAAGGATTGACTAAACTGAAAGACAACCCTGGTTTGCAAAACAAATGAAAACTTACGAGTGTTACTTTTCCTCAAACTGACGAACCGTAACAAACAAAAATCAAAATCCCCCCAAAACTCACCATCCTTCATCATTTTCTCCTTCAGGTTCAGAAGCCTCATTTTCAGGAGTTTCTTCAATTGCTTGGGTTAACTTTGATTTAAATCGGTCTAAGAGTGCTAGCGTCTGAAATTAAATACATGGTTTTAGCGAAGTTTTTTTTTTTTTTTTCCTAACAACAACAGGTGTGCACAACACCTTTAAACCAGTATTACTTTGAGAAATAGTAAAAGGAGATGGAAGAGAAATCTTCTCTGATCAGTTCTACTTCAGAGAAATGGTTTTGACAGAGACAGACAGACAGAGAGAGATATACATACTGGTTGAAAAAGATTTAAATTAATCACATACATGATCAGGTACAGCATGTCAACTGCGGGTATAGGAACCTTCAGCTCAGATACAGCGACTAAAAAATGGGATTGATTTTTTAAACTGTACTGGCTAGATATGCAAAAGCATATTTGTCTACACATTCTCCTACATATTCCTGGTTCCTGGTTCTTCCTGGAACATTCAGCTGCAGAAGAAAATTATTAATTCTCCAGCAAAAACCCCACTCTTTAGAGAGCTTGTATTGTTAGTATATTAACAAATCTTATGTATATGCATTTTAATGGAATACAAGAAATCTTCAGCACAGTGGAAACAATTTTTGTGTCCATGAGTGCCTGTATGGCCATCTGCTGAGATCAAAATACATATTTAAGGAGCAATTACTTATTGCTATATTTACAGAACAAAATAGCTGATAAAACAACACTGATCACTGACAACAAATTTTACTGTTTGAGCCTGTCATTTTCTTCTAGTAAAGCAATCCATTGCATAAATTACAGATGATTCAAGCTTGGAAGAGCTAGGTTGGTTGATATCTATATACTTTATATTGCTGATCTTTTAAATTCTATATTGACATTAAAAAAAATCCAAAGCCTTTGTCTTGAACAGAAGGAACCACTTAAACTAATTCTACACATACAGGTTCTTATGCTGTGCACACCAAGCTCATAGCGATGTGGATCTGGTATTTTATTCTGTGAATAACATTGCCTAGTCTTCCAGCTAGAGCAAAGCTCACTGCATCTCAGGTGCCACCTGAGGATCATGAAGTATGGCTTGTTTCTCCTGATCACCTGAGAAGAGATTTAGATTACATGGGAATTATATGCTTAAGTCTTGTGATGGGAAAGGGGTCACAGGGCTCTTCCAAAAAAGGGTAGACTGCAAGAATAATTTGCACAGCCCACAGCTTGTTTTTTTGCTGATATTTGAGATGTTCCTGGAAAGGAAAGTGTCAGGGAATAGGTGCTTGTCTGAATTTATGTGGCAGACTACATTTGATCTGTAGGTGATAGGTTGGCCACCTATGTTGTAAAACACCTTTGTATAGCTGTTTAGTTTTGTTTGGTCAAGTTTTTCAAATTTAAAAGAATAAAAATCAAACAAGAATAGAAAACAGAAATAGGAAATACCAGAAGTGTTCACTGGAGTCAAATTTCCTTCTGGGAGCAATCTTAACTTTAGGGGTTTTCTGGCTTTTGAATTCTTTAAAAACATATTTTAGCACTGCCAGTAGTGGGTTTTGGAGATTTTTTGCATTTATTCTTTTTATTTCCTGTTTAATCTTCTGTTTAAGATGGGGGAGAGAAAAATTTCAGGAATATTTTGAGCCTGCATATCCTACAAGTTCTATAGTTTTTCATACTATTGCAGACAAACCCCATACTTCTAACATCTGAGATGGCAATCTTTGCCTAAGCCATCAGATGAGAACAAACTAACCTCTTTTACATAAAATTCTGACCAACCAAAGCCACATTCCACGTCTCGTCTATTTTTGTCTGGTGCCACACTCCTGTATATTGACTAGACTATAGAAATAACTTTGGAATATCTTAGTAGGTGTTTGTACAGGGTGTGCTCAGATGCCATCATGAAGATCACATTTCTTTATAAATTCATGCTGGTAATATTGTAAGGTTAGGACTTCCAGTGTCTGGAATTCTAAGGAGACATGTACCTCTCCTCCCCTCTTTAACTCTTGTACAGAGGGAGGAAAATAGTATTGTGTTGTAGGACCCGGTAGGAGAGATGTGAGGCTAAAAGAGGCCCTTCACAAGTGAAATGGATTACGAAGAACTAGATTAATTACTGCTGAATAGTTCCTAGCCGGGCTATATAAATAAAATTATCATCTACTAAAAAATATATTCCTGTCATCTCGTCCTGTGTTCCTGTGATACCCAGGACAGGGTTGATGTAAATTCACAGTAAGGTGTTTTAAGTCCCTGATCTAATTTGCCAACAGAGGCTTAGTACCCTTTGATTCAAAGTTAATGGGTTTTCGAATTTACAAAGTTTCCAAAAACTTCTTAGTTTAGAGCTAAATCAGCTTGCTACACGTATAAAGGTTTGTCAACCCCTCCTTTGAAGTTATTAAGCCTCAAGTTTCCAAACTCTTTCAGTCTAAGCAGTTGAATATGAACATCTTCATTGCTGAACTGACATGTTCTTATAAACATATGCATCAGATTTTAGATTAATGCTATTTTCCACTTCCCAAGCAGTTTCATATATTTAATAGGTCCAAACTTTGCAATTTTAGAAAAAACAAATATTTATATCAAACTTACCTTTGCTTATATTTGCGCACTAAAGTCTACCTACATTCAAACTGACTTTGCAATATAAATTTAATTATATTTTAAAAGTTTTTCTACAGTGCAGTTAGAAGCTATTTTTTGTTGATTTCATAACACCCAAAGGTAGGGATGAATTTAATCTCTTTAAAATATAAGTTGAAATGTAAAATATACAGCTTTTTCAGCAAGCATGCAAACTTCTGTCCCAATGTTATCTTACAGAAAGCTGCAGAGCCAAGGAAAGCACTGTACAGAAAAGCAGACTCCTGGTAAATGTAATCAAGAATAGCTCTGCATGGGCAGCTTTTCCTTTTCAGTTTTAGTGACTAAACTGATGGCACTTTCACATATAAAAACTGATAGGTTTTGGTCAGGAAACTTAGAGCATAAAAGGTCACTTACTTGTGTACCTGAGTAATACAAATAGGATCAAAGAGCATCACCCCTCCCCCCTATTTATATATGAAATTATAACAAGATTCTTCATTTTATATAAAATGAAACATAGGAAACATGTAAGATTTTTAAATTTTTATACAAATGAATAATAAAACTTTTCAGAACTCTGAGTCTTTTTTTCCTCCTTAGTTTGTCAAACTCTTACCTGATCTTCACGAGAGACCCCTTTCTTTGGCTGCTGCTTCCGCTTGTCTTCGTATCTTCTCTTCTCCTGAAGGTATTCTTCAACAATACTATTTGGAGCAGGTTCCTCCTCTGAATAAGGAAACACATTTTGTTAAACAAATTAAATTGGGTTTTATGATTTAATATCATTTTGAAGAGTCTGTGTGATTTCTGAAATACCAGGCAAAACACTTCCTTAAAATCTTTCAGATGTATTGCGTTCTCAGCAAGTAGAAAGATTTGCTACTTTCAAAAAAAAGGTATTGGGTAGTCAGCAAGTCCAAAAATTCATGTGTCAATTTTATTTTGCTATAGAGCCAGTGAAAGCAGGGTAACAGAAATAAAAACTCTGATGTTAAGATCCGAATTGAGAACTACTGAAATTCTTTTAACAAATTTACCTTAATTTCTGATCACCTTTCTTGAACAGCCAAATTAGTTTGCCCCTTTAAAATGACATTAATTACAGTTGATTTTAAAGAAACATTTCTTTTACCCTATGTTGCCTCTGAAAACTATTACATTACTACAGCATGGGAAGGGTGCTATTTATAAAACTTTACTTTCGCAGAAGAAACATCTTTGTGTGCATACACAAAGATTACTAAGTGCAAAATCTTGAAAAGGAGATTTCATGAAGCAGAAAAATACCTGCTGTGTGAATATAGAGTTATGTGAAGATATCTTCTGGATTCTACTGAGAAAGGGCTCCTTGCTGGTGCTCACGATAATTGATTCTTTTTTCTTTCATATTCAACTTCATATGGTGAATACACACCCATTTGCGATAGCAAAATTTGTTGTCTTACAGCTATATCTCCTATAACAGGATAATTCCCACACAGATGAAGTGACAGATGTCATCTATCTTGACTTCAGGTGTTTGACACACTCGCACATGACCTTCTCATAAGCAACCTCCAGAAACATGTCCTTGATTAAAACTACTGTAGAGTGAGTGCATAAATGGTTGGGAAAACATACTTTGAGAGCAGTTAATAAAGGTTCACAGTCTAAGTAAAAAGAAAAAAAAACAAGTGGGGATCCCCAGGAGTCTGTCTCAGGTCCAATATTATTGGTATTTTCAAGAATCACTTGAAAAATACAATATAATGTACCTCTATTAACTTTGAAGGCAATATCAAAGCAAGAGAAACCAAGGGATACAAACAGACTGGAGAACAAAACTAAAATTAAAAAGATCTTCATGAACTGGAGCAGTGGTTTGAAATTAAATTGGTGCAGATGGTTGAGTAAGGATGAGCACAGAGTACTATACTTTGGAGCAATAAAGTAGAAAACAAGCTGGGGAATGTCAGTCTAAACAGAACCTCTATGGGAGAGGATCTAAGGAGGAATAATGAAATGTTATCAACCAAGTCATAAAGCCAGTGCCATACTGAGATACTGGCTTCTTCTTCTTCTTCTTCTTCTTCTTCTTACTTCAGAGCTGGTACAGCCTCCGGTATTGAGCACTGTTCCTAGAGGAAACTGGAATCTTTTGTTTCCTTTTGAAAATCTGTGTATTAATGTCATCTGGTCTATGTTTTCAAGACTTGCATGATTCATTTTATAGCACTTTATATTCAAGTGATATAAAATCAAACATGCTATAGAAGTGACATAAATTGTCACTAGTCAATTAATAAGGCACCATTAATAACTGAAAACATAATGATTTGGGTAAGAGAATGGACAGTGCATGCTTTTGTACAAAGTACTTTTTTAAAAGACAGTTGAAGAATCTATTTTATAGGAAAATGGATTTTTAGGGATTTGGGATTAGGGAATTTGTTGGAACTGCCACAGTGAGAAGGAAAACATTAATACTTTCATCGCAGAATTTTGTGAAATTTATTTTGAGACCTTATCTGGAATTAACTACTGCTATGACATTTAAATTATGTCAACATTCAGCTGCATGGTGTGATTTAAAATCATACTAGATACTTTATGAATGCTCTGCGAATTAAAGGGTGTATTTAAAACAATCAGTTTCTTAATTTAGAGTCATTGTGGCTGACCACAAAAAAGTAACTCATTAAAATAAGAGCAAAATGATTTTCAAAGTATGTTAATGAAATCTATCTTTACTTTAAAGGGACAAGTTAGGATTTTAAAAGTTGGGATTTAGTGTTTTAAAGTTTCTCCCCAATATATAATGTCCAGATTTTATTATTTTTCTCCATCTTTAACTTAGAAAAGGCAGCAGAAAGAACAAAGTAATTATTTAGCTATGAAATAATACTATAAGGAAATTAAAATTGAGATATATATCTTCCTAGGTGAGATATATCATGGGCTTGGATATCTCCTAAAACTAATACAGAAATTAATTCCTAATGTTAATTCTGAATAACATGGAAAGATTAGAAAAACAGTGATATTAATTTAGATTACAAGTGAGACAGGATGAGGAAGGAAGAGTTTCCTAGGTTACACATGAAATAGAGGGTGAGACCAGAACTGTCTTGTTAGACAGGGATAAATGGCACCATCAGCACCTCCTTTACTTTACACTGACCAACACTCTTGGAATCAAAGGGATCTGGTAGGGGGATGTGTAAAAAGGTAAATGCATGTCATCCTGACCTCTAAGCAAGGAACTGGCATGAGAGCCAAAACTTTGTTTTTGATGGCACCTGAGGTGAACAAATCTAACCTAGGGCATTCATGATCCTGGAAAACAGTCTTGAGAATATTAGAGCAGATCTCCCATTTATGATTTAGCTGAGAGGCCAATCACCTACAGAGGTATGCAGAGTGCATAACAAGCAAACTACTACCAGGTGATTCAAGTTTCTGTCACAGTTTGTTGCTGCTTTGCAGAGTAGTGAGGACTTCAGACCATCTGACCTGTTGAGGAGGAGCATCATGCTGGCAATGTCCATCACTGTGTGTACATGATGACCCTGAAAGGGCAGAGCAGAGTACTCTTCAGGCATTTCACAACACTTCTGGGTTCTGGGACACTGATTTATAGTTTCTTCTCCTATGGTGACAGGTAATCCTAAGCTCCTAGGTCATCCATGTAAACTTCTATTCCAGGAGCAAACTGTCCATCACAGCTGTCCTATATGGAAGGAGGGCAATAGAAACAATACTCTCCCATGGTTACCGAGTAGTTCTTTCCATCAAATTATGGGTCACATGACTATCAAAGCAGTTACTTCCTGCCAAATGAAAGGAAGTGATCTAAGGAATAAATAATCCAAACCAGCCCATAAGCTTTGGATGGACAGGCTGGCATGAACTGTCAGTTAGGGCCAAGAAGTTAGGAGGATATGGGACAGAGCTGTAATTACTTCCTCAAATCTACACAGGGCAAAGTGGTGAAGAAGTAAGATCTATCAAAGAGTGAACACAGCTGGCAGTCTCAAAGGCAAAACAAGGGGGCTTTTAAAAGCCAACTCTTGTCCAAGTGATCAACTACTTTTTGATCATGGTCCCAAATCATGACTTTTTCCCCCCACTCAAGCTGCAGTATCTGCCAGAAATAATGGGTGGGGAAATAAAAGGGAAAATATAAGAATTTAAAACTCTTGCACATCTTGGCAGTTTCTGTATCTTTCTGTTTTTTTGAGGGAAGACAGTATTTCCTCCTGAGCATCTTAGCAGAGCCCATGATTTCATCCATGATCAGCTGATGAATTTCCAAGAATGCATACCAAGTTTTTGGAAAGTTTAGTCTCAGTTTTCTGGGGAACTTTCTTTTCTTTCCAGCAAACATGATTGTCCTTACAGGCAATAAGAGCTTGATCCTTCTGAATGCTTGGAAACGGCACCTCAGTGGCAAAACAACATCTGGAAGACTCCTATATCTCAGAAGCAGTATGGAGATGGGCACATCTGCCAAGATACAAGGACTGAAGAATGGGGGCTGTTCCTTTCATGTATGCTGTGTAACTAGTCCAGATAACGCTGGAGGAATAATAGGTGACGAGTCCTTTGGTGTGATCAACAGATTTTAGCACTCAAGACCTTTGTGCTACAGAATTAAGAATACTTATGAATATGCCTTACTCCTCCAAGGGAGGCCTCTGTCAGAAGAGAAGGAAATGGAAGAAAAAGATAACAACTGTTTCCATCCTCTGGCTCTTTGTTGAGAGAGGCTGTTCCCTACATAGGATTAAACAAGACCGACCCTAATGAGCAGTAAAGAGTGGTAGAAAGCCAGAGGAACAAGTAAGATGGAACAGTCAACCTGCTCTGGCAGATCCAGGATTAAAAGTGTTATGTAAAGTACTATTAAGATGCTATGGAATTAAATGACAAACATACTTTGTATTCGAAGATCTGGTTTTCTACCTGTCACCAATACTCCACTCTTTGTTGCAATCTCAATCACTTCTTCATTTAGTACCAACATTTTTTTTTACTATTAACTATTTACTATTCCATCTTGTCAATCAGGAAAGGACTCTGTAGTAACAAAGTACATGTGTACTAGCCAACGGCTACTCTCATTTATCTTCAACAGTTTCTTTTTCACAGAATATCCACTACTGTGATAAATTAATATTTTAAATAAATTTGAAAATTGATCAACACCTTCCTTTCACATTTTCTTCTTCTTGAATGGTATTAAAGACATTTCACATATTGGTTTAGTATACTTGAAACATATTTACAGATATCTACAAGATTGTTATTCCTAATAATGAACAGAAGAATAAATCCTCCTTTCTGCCTGAGAAACAACTGTTCAGAAGTCCATTCCAAAAGATGAAAAAGTAAATATTTATGGGGGAAGTTGGTGCAACAGATTTCAGTATATACAGCCTGCTGAAGTATAAATTTAAATCAAATCCTTTATCAGTTTTTTTGGATGACTGCTTACAACTATACAGAGAAAAATTTACCTTAGTATCAGAAATTTTCTCTCAGTTTTTTTAACGCTTTCTATAAAGTTCATAAACACAGCATGTCAGAATAAGAGGAAATAAATTTGTAGTATTTATATATCAAATATATATTGTTTATATAATTTTATAAATAAACTCTCTTATCAATTAGGATAAATAAATACATTACATGTATGTATTTAAAGAATAACTGGGAAAACATTTTAATAGAATATTCACAATACCACACAGAGCTGTCCCCCCTGCCCTGTTTTCCAGTTGACATACTGGATATAACAGAGACTAAATAGAGGATTAACAGCAATAGCAAGATAAGGAAAGAAAAAAATCTTCTAGAATGGCCAAAAAAAGATAAAAGCATATACACAGAAATTTAGGAATGATTAAACAGCTGCATGAATAAAATAAAATCTGCCATAAAATCTCATGCGTCATAATACAGGATGAACTGAAAAGAATAATGAAGTACAGTATAAAACTACAAATCATAATGGCTCAGCTCCATCTTTCCCCCTATTTTCTCAGCCTTTTCTACCAATAAAATAAAAAAAATTTCTTAATTCAAGACCAAACCCTTGTGAAGACAAACACCATGGTTTTTGCGTAAACGAGTGTATCCAATCAAACTTGTTGACTAGTGGAAACAACATCTGCCTTGTTTCACTAATGTTTAGCCTTTAGATAAACAATTTGAGCTACAAAACTACCAACTTTCCTATGGAAAACAACTTTTCAGGAGATATTTGCCTAACGGGAGGCTTTGAAAAGAATCTCAACTACTTTACAATAAGGAGTATAACTGTGACATTTTAAAGACAAAAACGACCTGAGTGTTCTTGAAAACTTATGCAAATGCAAGTCTCAACCTGCCCATAAACATTTAAAGACTGTGATCCAAACAATACACATATGCTGACATTAAAGAAGATGTGATCCTTAGTCACACATCATCTTTGACTAAGATTTTACTCCAGTAGCTCAAATGTAATTCTCATACAAATAGATTAAATTCCCATAAGTACGGTGCCTGTGTATTTTTATCACACTTAGTTGTCACTTACTGCTAACACAAATAATTTGAATTTCAGTTTAAGCTTTCTCTTAAGATTATTGTTCCTTGGGTCTCTCCTGCCAGGGTTTTTCCAGTCCTGCACTTTACTCTCTCTGCCTTTTTATAAATCAAATGAAAGATAATCAGACCCTCCTGAACTAACTTCAGAGTGAGTCAACCAAAACAGTTATGCACTTGTATGCATCATATTTCTGCACCTTTCATTAAAATCACTTAAAGACATGCTTGTATTTCTCCATGAGGTCTTACAACCTATTACTCCACATTAAAAGCAAGGAATACAACAGGAGGGATTTTCAAGAGCCTCTAAGTCAATCAGTTTCTAACACATTTCAAAACTTTTGAAAACTCCATACAATAAGGTAATTTCAAAACCACAAGTACTGTCTACTTTTTAATATAAATAACTCATTCAGCTTTATTAAGTAGCAAATAATTTGATAAAACTACTTTGCGTCTACATGAACAAACCCAGACAACTAACACACAAAACAAAACATGTGGAATAGATAACCATGTAAAGGAAGAACACTTTAAAAATGCAAACACAGTTTAGGTGGCTACTACTTCCTATCTGCCAGGCAGCACCTCCCGTTCTCTCCAGATCTTTTGCAAATAAGTTGAAAAAACAAAACAAAACAAAACAAAACCCTACAGCACTGTATGATGGACTCAATCTTCACATCAAGCTCAGTTAACCCACATTCAGCTTGTTGATCCAGCAAAAGTATAAGATCATTACATCTGTATTAAAATATTCAGGCTCCAAAACACCTGAATCTCTAAGGATTTATTCAGATAAACAAAATGAGAAAGCGGCATTGCACAGATGCACAGCATGGAAATAACAAAGATATATCTTTTTTAAGTACTGCAGGATGCTGAAGATGCTAGTTTAAATCAGTTACAGGGACCTTGCACACTTTTGCCCTAGAGGCATCTCCTCATGAATTGTAAGTAGCCTCAGGCAAGGAAAGATTTTTTTCCTTCGTTTGAACAAGTTTCTTTTTACATCATCTCCTCAGGGAAGGTGAAAAAACAACCTTTCCTATTGAAAATACACTTAATCCTACTTTTAACAGAATTTCTAAGTATGTTGCTGCTTACCTCAGCTAGTTTGAGTTGCTGCCAAGAGATCCTTCATCTCACTGTGACAAAAACTTTAGCATTTTAGTAATTTATTTTCTTTCAGATAGATTCTGCTATTCTGTTTTCCTGAAGTATTCCTTTAAGGGGTAACAGATGCCAAGCCTGATGGTGTAATCTAACCTAAAACACTGTGTTTGAGACATGGTTTCCAATGATAGTCTGGAACTAAGGAGGAGATTCAGAAGTCTTTAAACCAGAAAGGAAGAGACTGATTAAAAAAAAAATACAGAATGGTTTATTTTCCTCACACTTAAACTGGGAACATTTCAACTGAAGTCAGCGTTTAACTACAAAATTACAGAAGCGTAGCAAAGACGTAAGAACTTGATCTAAGGTTATTGAACTGAACGGCAGTCTTTTGACGGTTTGGAATCAGACCCTAAATAGGAAGTGGAGCAGGTGATAAAACTTAATTTATGATAAAGGAATTTTAAGCTTAATTCCTAAAACACCTGATAAATTTAATAGTGTAATTAACAAACAGCAAAAGTTGCATCAGTCCCCCTGTATTTTGAATACTGCAACTGAATTTTACCTTCGTTTTATGAAAACCAGAAAACATTAGTTCTAGGCCCACTGACTGTGATAGACGAGAACAATACGATTGCTGTTTGGGCTGACATTCATATTGCCTGAATGATAGGACCTAATTGCTAGGCATTACAGGTGGGGCTTAGCACGTACACAAATAGTGGCAATGATAAGGTAACAGTATTTTTGAGCCAAATGTATTACAATATGTATATAAGTTCCCACACTATTAATTTTGTTATTTTATCATTTTGTTATTTGTATCAATTTTGACAAACCTTGGAATAATGCCTGTCCTTGTAATAAAAGAGGTAGAACTTGTATAAAATCCAGAGATTTTGTTGGGTTTTTTTTAGGAAGAAATAATGGAGTTATGCATAAAACATTTGCTGGAATAACAACCAGTTTAATTTGCTCCAAGTATTATCAGAAACACACTAACCTTCAGACGGTAGGAAAAAATATGTATTGGGACAGAGAAAACCAGAGTTTTGTTTTATTTCTCCAATGATTTACAGCTAGCATGCAGATTTTTAGACAAATAGACCAAGCCATCTTTCATTACAAAACATTCCTGATATGCTGAACTTCACAAAAGTAATTCTATAACTCTTGTGGTGTACTCTGCGTATATAATCACGAGTTCATGCATAAGCGAGGTGCGATAACAAGGAGAGTGCACAACGAAATGAATCCAAGACCATCCCTGTTTATTTGTTACAGTGGGCTTTGTATACTTCTTAAGCACTGCAGACCAAGTAACTTTTGTCAGTATCTCAACTGCAATCTTTAGTAACACAGATGACACACTTGATGTGATAAAAGATCTATTGGACAGAAATATCAAGAAATATATGGTAAAGATAGAATAAATATTGAAGGGAAAAAAGGAAAACTGAAAAACCCTGGACAATTCCTTGTTTGAACTGAAAAAGTTACAGCTGAACAATTTTTGCATATCAAAGTAAGAGGCCTATGACACTTAACTGTACCTGTGCAGTATGTTACATGTTCTGATATTCAGTGATACTCAGTTTATATTGCATTATTCTGGAATTGTACATATATGCAGTATTGATTTTAAAAATGTTAATAAGATTCAAATCTTAGAAAGAAAGAAAGAATAATTTTTTTTGAAAATAGGATTTCGGAAACCAAAATCCATATGAATTACAAAAAAATTCTGATATGCCTTAATATTTTGAGAATTCAAATAGAATTCCTGTCAGAAGTGGCAGATGTAGAACATAAATTGTATTTCTATATTTAAGACCTGAGATAGATAACACACTTCTTCCAGAATAAAGACTTTTTTTTCAGCATTTTTAAATACTACCTATGAAAAATAAAAAGATTAATTTACTGTTAAGTGCCATAAAAATGATAAATATACCAGATAGGATATGAATTAATACATTTGTTTGAAAGAATTTATAACATACTTTCCAGTATATTTATGTTGAGCATAATCTAATATTACTTTGGTTTTCTTCACACCTTTAACTATTATTCAGTTACTATTATTGTAGCCCTGGCCTGCATTAGACCCTGAAGAGCCAGTGTTTGCCCTGAAGAGTTTACAGGTTAAGCAAGAATCTGGACATATTTACTATCCATGAATAACCTAATACATTTGTTTATAGTACGAGCTTCCAGGTTGGATTGATTACTGGATTTTAAAGTTTGCTATAGTGAAAAAAGCAAGAGTTTTCCTAGAACAAACTTACTAGTTCATTTAGTCAACTCAAACAATATAATCTTAGAAGTAATTCCTGTAGCCTCAAAACACTGTTTGAATGAGCAGAGCTCACTGATTTGCGCAGCAATGTAGGCTTTAATATGGGACAATGGAAATCTCCTGTGAATCTTTTCTGAACTTTGACAGCTTTTAGGCACCCTTTACAGAAGTCCCAGTCTAATATGTGATTCATTTTCTAATGTCAGTTGATTTTGAGCACATGCTTAGGATTACCACTAAAACGAAAGCTAGCTTACTACTAGGCTTTTGTCCTCTTTTGCAAAGAGAAAGATGGAGACAAGAGAAAAGCATTCTTTTTACCAGCCACAGAGAGAAAGAGACTGACTAGGCATGCTGGGTATTATTTTATGAGATTAATTGAGGAAAAAATAAAAACAGAAATAGTGGAATAGAACAGAAGACTTTGCAAGGATGACAGATTCGAGATGCATACTTTTATCAAAGTACAACTATATGTACTGCAAAATCTTCATCCTTATATATATTTCTGCTGTGTATTACCCAAACCATCAAAATTTGGCTTTTTGGAATTTGCATGATTTCTCAAGGGTGCACAGTTCTCTTAAAATCTCTGACTTCAAGAAAGGATCTTTCTAGGTAAGACAGGACCTAACACATCTTTAAGTGCCACCAACATTATGTAAATTTAATAATAAAATAAATCTTAAGTTATTAGTCAATATATCAATTAATTAAATAACAATCTTAAATTGGGATCCTTGATACATTCCGAAGTTTTTCTAAACACTTCAATCACTTGCTTCCCTTACCACAATTAAAAATAAAGTAGAAAATACTTCAGGCCTCAGTAGGATTCTTACATTTTGTTGTTAGTTTCTATGCCAGTTGTTAGGTTCCACAGCTCAGATAGTAGTTTTTTGTTTTCTCATGTGTGGTAATTAAATTTCATCATCCAAAGATTAACAGACTGTTTAAAAATTGTTCTAACAAGAAAAATTAAAATAAACCTTTAAAAATATTTAAAACTAACATATAGTTAAAAACTAGGCAGATGGTATTTGTCTACTGTAAATTTCACTGAAATATATTCAGGGGTTTACACTATGAAACTTTGAAAAATGTATCTTTTTCAAATACTTGATTAAGTACTTCAAAATGCTGAAGTAATTCAGCACTTAAATTATAATGTTTGATGTAATTTCTGGCATCACAACAGCAAATGTCACATAAAAGAAAAACATCTTATTTAAAGTAAGGTCATGACAGCAGTCTGGCATAGTCAACAACCTTATTCACAAATTGGAAGGCTGGTTATAATCAAACTTGTAAGGAGGGAATTAGGTTTTTCTCTCCCTCCTCTTTAAACAATGTAAACACTTAAATTTTCACCCCCAATCCTCTTTAATGCTCTGAATTTGGAAAAAAACTTAAGTAAGCAAATATTTAACATGAACAATTTCAAGTAGTGATATTAAATGTGATACCAATATTAACAAAGATCTGTCAGTGGATGTAAAATAGATGTCTTGCCACCACCCATCAACTAGCCATAGCCTCATTGCAGACTTAGCCCTGATTCTGCAAAAAGTTCAGCATGACCTAAGCCTTATTCTCACACTGCTGCTCTATTGTCTTTAGTGAATTCCTACCCTTATGGTTGCAAGTTTTGGCTGAAGTGCAGTGTTTATTAATCAAGCACAGAGTCATATTAATGCAGTTACACAGCCTCTGAACTAGCATTTTTTCTAACCCAGCCAACTCGGAGCATAAGCAGACACTGCGCAAGCATCTGCACCATCTGCACAGACAGACCCGCTCAGGCAGGTCACAACTCACTCTCTATCCCACACTCCTCCAAGAGACTAGGGAGAGAACAGTGGGAAAATCTGCTACACACAGTTATTTGCTGATAGCAGTCTGTTTTATCTATATGCAATTTCTCATAGGTAAGCTAATGTGCAATAGGTAAACTGTTACATATTCTGCAAGCTATCCTGCATGCTGACAATTCTATTGCATCAGTGAAAATCCAGGCCAATAAACTAAAAATGATGTGAACTAAGTGAGATGTAATAAATGCTTTTAACTTTTGGGCAATCAAAATTACTTGCTCAGAATCACAGAACGGCTGAGGTTGGAAGGGACCTCTGGAGATCATCTAGTCCAACCCCCCTGCTCAAGTAGGGTCACCTCGAGCACATTGCACAGGATTGCGTCCAGGCGGGTTTTGAATATCTCCAGAGAAGGAGACTCCACAACCTCTCTGGGCAACCTGTTCCAGTGCTCTGTCACCCTCACAGTGAAAAAGTTTTTCCTCATGTTCAGATGGAAGCGTCTGTGTTTCAGTTTGTGCCTGTTGCCTCACGTCCTGTCACTGGGCACCACTGAAAAGAGTCTGGCTCCATCCTCTCGACACCCTCCCTTCAGATACTTGTACACGTTGATAAGATCYCCTCTCAGCCTTCTCTTCTCCAGGCTGAACAGGCCCAGCTCTCTCAGCCTTTCCTCATAAGAGAGATGCTCCAGTTCCTCCATCATCTTGGCTGGACTCACTCCAGTAGCTCCATGTCTCTGTTGCACTGGGGAGCCCAGAACTGGACACAGTACTCCASATGTGGCCTCACCAGGGCTGAGGGGGAGGATCACCTCCCTCGACCTGCTGGCAACACTATTCCTGATGCACCCCAGGATACCATTGGCCTTCTTGGCCACAAGGGCACATTGCTGCCTCATGGTCAACTTGGTGTCCACCAGCACTCCCAGGTCCTTCTCCGCAGAGCTGCTTTCCAGCAGGTCAACACCCAGCCTGTACTGGTGCATGGGGTTTATTCCTCCGTAGGAGCAGGACCCTGGCACTTGCCTTTGTTGAACTACTCAGGTACAACACTTGGTTTTATTACAGTTAGATTTTATTATATTCAAATATAAATGTTTATTATATTATACTCAAAGTGTCTCTAAATTCTTTTCTGTTATCCAGTTATAAACATGTGTCACAATAAAGGTATACTTTTTCATTGCTTATGTTTACCATCGTTAAATACTTAATATTCTACCTCCCATCCCACTCCCTATCTAAATTACACACATTTAACTTTTAAATAACTCCTAATAAAGAAGTTTGTCTAGTCTTTTGTTTGGTTTGTTTTTTATCTATTTCCACAATCCATTCAATTGTTCAGTATCTTTTCTTTTTTTGCAACATGATACTTTGTCAAAATTTATATATCAATTTATTCTCAGTGACATTCTCACATCTTTTGCTCCCTCCATGTAGCACTCTCTTTTGTAGTTTACTTTCCCCCCCAATCTAGTATTTCCTGTATTAGAATCTAGCATTTAGTGTGACATCAACTTGTTTCTTGATGATTAATGAATTCATAGTTTTCTAATACTTTTTTTGCCAGTAGTCATAAGATCCATTATGAATACTCAGGCCTGTTTTCATTTCTGTAATATACCAACCATAAAATACAATATAGTGAGATGACTTTACAGAGACCAAAGCCAAGTTTAAGATACTACACCATGCTAATACGACAAAAAGTTACAAACATTTACATCTCTAAGTGTTTTCACAATTAATAACATTAAGCAAGTTTAGACGTCATTGCTAAGTCAAACCACACTTCTTAAATTACCATTCCAACATTGCTATAAGACAGGAGTATTTTAGGTTAGCAATCACAAGCTACTTCTTAATTGTTCAAACACATATTCTAAATTTTAATCTGCATCTTCTTCACAGCTGATTATTCAGCACTGAAATGTTCTATAAGATTTTAGAGAAAAATATGAATATTTGGCTAGAATGAAAAGGGAAAATTCCAAAAACTACTTTTAGCTCCATTTGAACCATGATGAAAATAAAAACTACGTTGCAAGTGCAGACAGGCTCCAACATTCTTAAAATTCAGGCAATTAGATCTGGACCTTTTTTTTTTAATTTTGTTTTGTGCCTTTGGGCCACCTCTAGTTTTAAGGATGAAATTCACAAAAGACAGAAGAGCCTTAGCTACTTCAACATTAGCCAGTGATACTGTGGAATAGGAAGAAAACAGCTGTGGCAAGGCCCTGACATCCTCACTACATATTTTGGGGGTGTTCTGTTTGGACTACCAGCAGGAGGTCATTAGTGTGCTCCTGGCATGTACCTTCCAGTGTAGCTTCATCCAAAAGAGCACATCTGATCTGTGGTAAAATACTAATGCAGATGTACCTTCTAGTTAATATTCCTATTGCAATTTTAACTCTCTCCTGCTAATCTTAAGCTCTGCAATATCTTTGGTCCTTTACAAGAAACTGCCTCATCGTGCAACTGTACTTTTTCTTTCCATACAAATTAGAAGTTTTGTACAATTCAGAAGATAACAAGTTGACAGGCTTGTGACTGACATCAGGAAAATGATATTTGAAATGCAGTGGGTAGAATACAAAAGTCAAAACTGATAATTTAAAACTTTGTACTAACGAACTTTATACAAATCACAGTACTTAATCAGAAAGATGGCACTACGGGAAAAGAAATCTAACTAGCGTCAATTGTTGCTGCCATCAATTGCCATGCTATTGATATCAGCTGAAGTCTGCACAAAAGCAGCCAACAGGAAGACTGTAGATAGTTTCATCACCTAATTATTTTAGTATTCAAAATAGTTTAAGCATGTTATTTACTCATTAGATGTTAATGTTTGATACTTCTAGGTGGATTCTGGTTTAGCTGATATTTTGATTAAATTTAATTTATTTTTAAATAAAAAAAAAAGGCTTTCCTTTTCCTTGAAAAATCTAAAATGTATTTCTAGAATCTTAGTTTTTCCTGTATGTCACAAACGTGGACACAGCATCCCAAGGCACAGAATATGCTATTATTATTCCTGATGTAGCAAAGACAGAAAAATTACTTACTAAAGTAATACCTTACTGGCTAATTTTAGCAGACCTACAAAGCCATTATTTTAATTGCTTGATTTAAAGACTCGTAGTGATAGTAAATAAAGTACTTTTTCAGTAATTTTTCCATCTGGTTACTATCATTGTTAAAATTATGCTCAGTTTCTCTGTCCCCATCAAGACCTCCTTAGAAGTCACAGCTTACCTTTCTTTTGATTTACTAAATAGGTTGTGCTTCACAGAAACTTGAAAAATAGAACACCTAAGCCCATCCCTGCCATAAGGCAGGATCAGCTGTTTCTAAACCAGTCCTAAGTAGTATTGGTCTAATCTGCTATTAAAAATTCCACCCATGCTCTAGATCATCTATTCCAATACTTAATTATACTTACCTTCAGGAAGTTTCCCCTAACATCTAAACTAAATCTCTTTAGCTGCAATTGAAGACTATTATCTCCTGACCTCTCTACAGGGATTACACAGAATAATTCCTCTTCATGGTAGCCTTTAACATTCTTGAAGATCATTAATATACCCCTTTACGAAGTCATCTCCTCTCTAAACTAAACAGTCCCAGTTCTTACAAACTTCAAACGTTCTGCTTTCTAGATCATTAGTCATCTTTGTTGCTCTCCAGTATGCTCTCTTAAGGTGCCTTATATCCTTCTTTCAAGTGCAATGGCCCAAACTGGGTAAAGCATTCAGGCTGAAGCCCTGCTCAGGTTGAACAGACAATGACTCTGCCTTGCTTACAACGTGCCTTCTTCAAACATTTCATTTTAGTCCTTTTCAAAAGCATGGCACTGTCAACTTGCAGTCAGCTAACTATTTATTGTATTTCCCAGATTCTAAGCTGCCTAAGTGGTACCTAACATCTTGTGTTTGTGCAACTGATAATTTCTAAGCAGAAGTTACACAAGACAGGATAAGTCAGTTTGCTACAACAGAAAGAGCTCTTTTCACCCTCGAATCACTCCCTTTTCCAAGTCACATATTCTGTTTACTTTGACCTGGCTTTTCACCTCTGTTAACTGATTCAATACACTAACCTGGTACAAAACTATTCCAGCAAAGAAAAAAGGAACAGTTTTTTTTCCATCTTAATAAACTGAATCAGATCAGCAAATGCTCCAGTGTGGACTAGGACTAGTGCAAGGGAAGGGAGTGAGCCACCCAGCTCTTCACTTGGTCAACTGCTTGTGGAACTCCACCCTTAGCATGCAAGTTTGCATTTTTCTTTCTTTCTTCTTTTATCTTCCCTTTCCCTGCCCCACGTATTTTCTGCAGTCTGCAAATTTAATAAAGGTACTCCATCCTGTTTCCCAAATCATTAATAACAGATTCCTCTGAACCCCACTTTCCAGTTTGACTATGAACAACTGATAACTACTCTCTTGGAGCGTTTTGTTACCATTTTGTTAGCGTCAATATCTCTGGGACTCCTTGCTAACACGCTTCAGCGAATTTCATCAAGTTCAGATGATTTTAATGCACCTTATCTAAACAGCGTCTAGTTTGTTTGTTCTGTACCTGAATGCTTGCTTCTATGTCACTGACTGTATGTAACCATATGATCAAAGTTGACCACTAAAGACTGAGGTAAAACAGGCATTCAAGCTTGTTTCTTCTTTGTTTAGCATTTGAACAACTCTTTTCTTGCTCACTCTTCTGTTGTTATTGTACTTAACAATGATTTCCAGTAATCATTTTGCCCTTCACCATCTGCATCTCATTTTGCATCTTTTTAATTTTGTCTTAAGTTTTAGCATGTGCTTATTCTTAGAATTTTTAATTAAGTACTCCAAGAACTTGTTGAATAGGCTCTTTCCTATCATATGCTTTTCTCACCAGGTACTAGAGCAGACCACACCTGAGCTCTGACAATACTCAAAAAAGCAACAGTAGGGTTATTTTGACCGTTAGACGTTAGCTATAGATTTTCAACATGTTTATCTTCTATCTGTTATTCATTTCACAGAAGGTGAAATCTCAGGTGAAAAACCTCACATACAGCACTCAGTTTCCTCCTTTTTTCCCTACCGCCTGGCCTTGATTAAAAGGTATCTTTCACAACAATACCATAGTATTAACTATGAGTATCATCCAAGTATTATTTTAGCCAGTCACCGGACAGGTAGATTTCTCCTAATTACGCTGCAATATCTCCTCTGAAGTAACTGGCACCATAACAGAGATAATGTTTAGGTAATGGTACTACAGTTGCCATGCACAGTATTGCTCTGTATCATTTATGTATCCATATATGTACAGAAGGTCTTCTCTCTTTCATTTCTACACTTCTACTCGTAGCTCTTTTTTTAAGATGTCCAACAACTGCACTCATTGTCTTACCAATGAGAGCTTACATTCATTTAGTGACTGAGCATGACTCCTAGAACCTTTTTAGAGCCCCTACTTTGTAAAACATGGTTCCAGTTTTCATACAAGTCCCAGATACTGCTATCTTAATTTGTCAAACTGGTCACTGTTGAAGCTCACCCATTATTCAAGGAAATCCATGTTATTTTCTAAAAATGATGTTATACTTTCTACCACTCCTTAAACCGTGTGTCAACTATAAATTTTTCTGGCAATGAATTGATATTTTCTTCCAGGTTTCTTATATTGTTGAAAACAGGACCAAGGATCCACTCCAGAAAAGTGTTCAACAAATCTGGAGTGCCTGAAAACTTGCCTATTTTTTTCCAGTTCAGCTCATATAGGGTGCTACATCTTCCTACACCAAAACAGGTACCTTACATACCATTACAGACTTAGCAACTCGAGCATATTTAGTAAGAAATGAAATGCAAAATTTGTCTGACTAAAAAGGGGGTATCTAAAGATCTCATTTTGCTAAGGTTTATGGAAAATAAATGTGAAACTGACTTTCTGAATTTGAGTCATTGACTCCATTGGAATCATTCTGAAGAACTGTAAAAGTCTTAAGTCAGTAACTTCGTGTGTCCATTTAAGTACCTTTCCAAGTCAGAATGTCAAGAAGGCTTTCCAAGTCAGAGCACGTATGTCCTAACCAAAAAATACACCATAATAAGAGTATTTCAAATCTAGCAACTTGTTCAACTGCACATACATAACTAAAGAATGTTTGAAAGAACAAATGCTACCTGTATAACTTATTTATATACTAGGATCCTTTCGTTATTACCAGTCTACAATTTTAAGGAAAACCCCTCTTTTCTTTGGGGGAAAAAAAAAAATCTACATTTCAACAATATAGTGATCACGTTCATCCACATATTTTTCCGTTAAAAATATTAAACAACTTTAAAACTGGAATGTTAACTGGAAATCTACACATCACCTGCTATAATATACTCTTACCTTCCTTTTCTTTAGATTTTACAGCTCTTTCTTCTTTTCTCTGCTTTGCTTCCAGCAGTTCACGTTTCAGCTGTCGCACTTCTTTCCTTAGCTCCTCACTGCAAAGAGAACAATATTTACAAGAATTTAATCTTCTGGGAATGTAAAGCCACTCAGGAGAAACAGAATCAAAGTTAATGGGCAGTAAATCTCTGCTATAAACAGAGGGAATGTACTGACTCACTGATGCTAGGAACTTGGCTTAAAAATCAATTAGAACCTAGAGAAAGTTCATCTTTTCATTAGCAAAGACAGCAAAAGAACATAACAGATGACTTATTTTAAGAGCCCATTAGAAATATGTCAAGTGCATGAATAATAAAACAAAGAACCCCCACTTGTATTTTTAATTTAACATTGTATTATCATAATATTTAACTATGAAAATCACACAAAAAACATTTGAAACAGAGACACTGCCAAATAAATATTACATGTATTATAAAATTTAGTTTACTAAAGTAATAAATCTTAGGATTTTAGATTTCTTAGATGGACAGAAAATGCAGTTTGTTGAGTGACAAATTATTACATATGAAAATCGATTTAATATTTACAAAAAAGATCAGCTAATAACATTAGAAAGAAGAAACCAAAAGGTTGCAAGTCAATGTGCCAATATCAAATGAAACGTCTGTCTTATTTTGTTGTACTGTTATATCAAATAAATTCCTATTTTATTAGGGGAGGAGCTATTTCTTTGCTCTTCCAGTGATAATGAAATTCTGTAGATGTTAAATAGCTGAATGTCGAAAGTTGTTATCCAAAAATATTTAAGCAGTAGGTCAATTCTTGTACAAGGCTGTCATTAAATTGAAGGAAAAAGTTCTTCACAGAATCTCTGAGGTTGGCAGGGATCCCTGGGGACTGTGTAGTCCAACCCCGCTGCTCAAGCAAGCTCAGCTACAGCAGGCTGCTCAGGGCCGGGTGCAGTCAGGTTTTGAGTATCTCCAAGGATGGTGACTCCATAACCTCTCCGAGCAACTTGAACAAGTGCTTGACCACCCTTACTATAAAAAAGTGTTTTTTAATGTTTAAATGGAATTTTTTGTATTTCAATTTATGCCCATTTGTGCCATTCTAATGGTTACCAGTAGAAGGCAACTGATCACTACTTCAAGTTTTTCTGGTGTTAGAATCTGTATTTACTTTATTTTTTTATTTAAAATTAAAAAATATATTTTTTAATTTAGATTTTCTACTTTTTTCAGTTTTGACTGATTTAGTATTCAAAGTCACTAAATCACAGAAATAGACATAATGCAGGAATGTGCCATTTAAGCATCTCCCTAAGAGCTCTATTTATGTACTTTAATTCTCATCTGTAATACCACTACTCACAATACCGGCCTTTAGCAAAGGCTAGGAAATGTGGGGTGAGGACTTCTTTTGTACTTTATTTTCAGTTTTTTTTACCGTTGGACATGTAAGTAAATATTTTCAGTTGGGCGTGTATGTAAATATTTTTAGATGACTTCATTAGAACTGATCAAACTGTTTTATCTAGAAATTTTCTAAAGAAATTAAGCCTAAGAATCCATTTGAATTTCTGGTTCGACTGTGGCTCAGTATGCCTCAATTTGTTAGGACTGACAGGATGCCAGGAATCTAGAAGCTGTGGAGAATGTGCTTAACTTTAGATTGATATCTAATTGTACCTTAAAGGCATGAAGCATGGTGAATCTATCTGCTTTTCTGGTAAACTATTGGAGTGCAGGATCGATAATCACCTCTACACTGTTATCTCAGGCACTACTCACACTTCTCTTTGGCAAACCAGTTAGATTATATTTCTTAAGTTCTTCTGAAAGGAAGAGATGTTCTTCTGTCTCACATCACTTTATCTGCTTCTGAATTCATGGCAGTATTTCCACAGCCCTTTTGAATGTGGACCTCAGAATCAGGCATTCTGATGGCTTCCAAAATTCCAGCAGTGCTTTACTGAGGGTACACTCAGTATCTTAGTTTTAATTCACCAAGGAATACAAGGTCATCACTGTATTGAGTGCTTACATTATATTTCACAATGACTCTAGATCCATCTCTCAGTCACTTCTTTCCAAGTTGTCATACTATGGTTGTTATACTATGCTGCAGCTACAACCCACCTTTCCGATTTCCAGTTGTATGACCTAGCATTTAGTTGTTTTTTAAGTTTGTTTGTTGCATTGAGGCCACTTAACTATTCAATTCAAATTACTTGCAACAACAGACTGTCCTCAGATACTCTATTATTTTCTTATAACATAAAGCTTTGTGGGCTCAACTGTTTTTTTAATAAAAAGAAGAATGCCAATCGCTTCTAAACTAACATTTGATACAAATCTACCTGCACTATAAACACTGTACCAACTCAGTTGTTTTTATAAATCAAAAAACCTTCAACTCCAAAGCCTTCTAAGCCTATGTCATCCCCTCCCTTCAGTGTTCCCAAAAGGCAACAGTTATCTACTACCTATGAAACCACACTGTCTGGCATTAGTTATGACATTAATCTCTCTCTCTCTTTTTTTTTTTTTGCTGATGAGCATCCCAAATTAAGTATTCTGTTATTCCTGGTTAGGACTGAAGCAAGGCTAACTCTTTTACATCTCTCTAAATCATGCCTTTTGCCATATTTAAATATTGAAATTACATTGGCAGTTCTACAATTCTTAATATTTTTTTCAGTTTTCCAAGGCTTATTAAAAATTAATATGAATAGAAAGCATTTCATTTTACCAAATTTTTGGATTTAAGTTAAGTAGGCTTGTTAACTGGAAATATTTAAAAGATGCTGCCCAACTTCCTCCTTTTTAATGGATGTGAACTTTTTATTTGACTCACATTATATATGTTCCATATTTCAAATACAGAACATAAATATCTATTGAATAATTTTTCATTTTCCATATGATTTTACCATCTTATTACCTTAGGTGACTCAATATATAACGTAGCATTCCACCCTGTCCTTTTAAGTCTCAGCTGTTTAAGAAATGCCTCCTTGCTCGCTTTAAGCCCCATGGTCATTTCATCAAAATTTCATTGATTCTTTTGGCCTTCCTTGTTGGTTTCTCTATTTCAATTTCACACATTCTTTGCCATATCCTTTTTCTTTTTCACTGATTTCTTATTTCTTTTAAAGGGGGATGTTTCCTTCCCAGTGTGGCTTTATTTCACATCCAACACGGGTATTCCTGCACAATTCTTATATTTCGATAATAATTTTTGTCTTTTAACTTTTCAACTCAGCTATACAAATTAAATGAAATCCAATCATGAACACCGTATGACTGCTAATTTCTAGGCTAGCAACAGAGTAGATCAGTGTATCTCAAACAATTTAGCTCGCACCCAATGATCAAGAAGTACCTTTTCTCACTTCAACAGAGTACAACACAACAGAAGTACCTCTGTGATTCATTTGCAGTTTTATGTACTTCATGGTGAAGCAAGCCTTGAAAACTCAGAAGTACTGGCCTGGAAAAATCTTTCAAGGTTGCACTGTTTTCTATGATCCCAAGGTTAAAGAACGCTTTTCATTGACTGTTTCAATACATAAGTTGCAAGAGTTTTTTGATTCCAAGTCTTARACTGTTTCAGAGATACATACCACAGCAGTCATATAAAGTAAAAATGCTCTAGAAGCCTAGAGACATCCATACAGCTGGACAGACTCCACACTGAAGCTGCTGGAGATTGCTTGATCAACTGTAACCCTCCTAATGAATTTGAATGAAAGTGGATGTTGGTGGATCAAGATCCCATCCCTGTGAAATGCAATGGGAAGCAGTAGCTTGAACACAAGACTGGAGGCTAATAACTTCTTATCTCTAATCTTGGTTCTGTCACTAAGGACCTACTCACAAGTGGGCAAGCACAAGTTTGCGTATTATCTGTGCCCTCGGCTGATGAGCAAGCTTATATTTCAATATACTTTCATATTAACAATAGGGTTTTATATAGTTATCATTATAAAGCGATGTATTCCATGTTTTAGCTTTCTAATAAATCTTTTCTGTATTTTAAATCAGGAATTAATATTTAATTAATAAGGAATAGAGTCAATTTGAAATTTAGCCAAATACTGTAAGTTTAAATGAATAAACTTGCTTCTAAGTAAACAAACACTGAAGGTGTCTTGCTGCAAGTAGTAAAATGTCTTCTGAATTTACAGAGCGTAACTTCCTAATTCAAAAAGGAGGAGCTCTGTATCAGACTTCATTTTGGCAGAATAAAGAGAACTGATTACAGAACTAAACATTAATTGTCACTTAGGTGCAAGTGATCATATGATTATAGTTGCTGTGCACAAACACAGAACTCTCTCTCTCTAAATACTTGTCTGTGTGTTTGTGTACCCATGTGCCCATGTATATAAACACAGTAACTAGCTGTATTTATCTAAGCATATAAAAACTATAGCTAATAAAATATATATGATACACAGACACAAATAAGACCTAGCAAGGCACAGCATCTTTTCAAAACATGGTTTAGGAAAAAGGTAGTTGCATATACTCAAAACTAAAATTTAGACATCCCCACATCCCATGATCACGAAGCCCAGTAGATATCAAAATTCATTTGATGCCTTCTATTTTGACCACAAAATGCCTTAGAATTCTGAACATAGCTTTCCATGCACACTTAAATATATCCCAACTCAAGTGTGAACTCCATCACTATTCAGAGTAGGCACCGCTCCCCCTGTAAACACCGCTTAAACCCCCAGAGGGGCCCAAACTCCATGAAGTTAGTCTAATACACACTTATTCACTGAACCTGGTACAAACAATACTACCTGTGGCCACATTCTTTCACAACTCAGTTACTCAGATGGTATACAGATAGCCTCATGCCCAGACAATTCACTCAGATAGAACGTACATTTATAATGGAGAAACTATTTAGTAACTGAACAACTGACAGAAGACTCTGGTGTATTCTTCGTCACTGGACTTTTTCTAAAAGGTATGCTCTAGCTGAAATGTGAATAATTCAGGGAAGTGCTGTTGTCTATAATAATGAGGATTAAATTAAATAATTATTTTTGATCTTATAGTGTCTTATTTTCCTTCCTTTTTTCACATTATTATTATTACATTATTGTTTTTTTTTTTAAGGCCATTTCCTTTCATTTTGCTTTTATTGTTTTTTCATTCAGCAGCAGCAGAGGAAAATGACTAACTGAATATCCTTAAGAAACGGTAAAATTATTTAGTAAGTGTTGTTAAAGTAAAGAAACAAGAATGAGAAAAGAAGAAATACTCTTGTTAATTTTATGAAGTCATTTTATAATGTTATAAATAATAAAAGCATGTCAAGATTGTCACATAAAGTTTAGTTTTTACATGAACAGCATCCTTTGACACCTTTTCTCAAATAGTTTAAATTTTCCTTTACACTGTTCTCCAATGTATACTATTCTAGAAATTATATACATATGTATATATGATAAAACAAAATAATTGTGAAGTACTTTAACACTGTTCATGTGAATTCATAGTAGAATGGATGCTAATTTAGCTAGATGAACCAAATTAAAACAAAACAAAACAAAACTGTAGTACAACATTATCCCTTCATAATGTAAACTGAGTGGAAGACCGCTGGGATTCAGTCTCCTCCTAATACAGGCAATCCCATTCCTTTTCCTAAATTTATTAATTCCATAAAACAATATTTTGTATTCTTTTTCTTAAGTTTATCAATGATAATTTTCAAAGCCTATTGTATCATTTGTACCCATGATTTATCAGGCCATTCTAGAGCTGACAATCACATTCCTTAGCAATATTAAGGGACGAGGAGGAAGAATCCCTATTAAGATCATAGTTTTTAATTTCTGTAAGATACTCTTGAAAAACACATATTAGAATCTCTCAATTTGAGAAATACAATTCTAAGCTAAAATACATATAATATTTAAAAATAGAGAATTTAATGATAAAACAAAATAACATAAAAACAGCATGTTTGTACAACTAGCCAATGTGGCAAAATGTGGAAGAATCAAGGGAAATGTTTGTTGTGTAATGGGACAGTTTTGACTTCTTTTATGATATTGCCCCTCCTGCCTATTGGGGTACCTGTGGAACATACAATTCTTGGCATGTATAGCAAATTCTCACATTTGGCATGTAGATCTAAGACTTTTCTAAGGTTCAAGAATCTTATTTTATCTGGATTACATTACTGTTCATCTCTGGCACTGCAAGAATTTAAGAACTATAAAAATGAGAATGAAAATTATGGGTTTGGAATATGCATGGCGCCTTCCTGCCAGCCTGGTTTTGCTGTAGCAGTCTGTCTTCTGCAAATGGAACATCACAGACATCTCTCAAATAAGAAGATAGTATAAAAATGGTGGAGGTCTTGATATTGGAAATTTATAAATTAAAATTTTAATGTAGCTGCTGGGCCCTGTATGTACTCATGTAATAGGCCAACTGTTTCTTCACTTTAACAGTTCTTGGTGCATAGCAGTCTGCAACTAGTACTATAATACTTTGTTAAAACCTTTTGCACTGGAAGAGTTTGTGGATGAATTGCCAATATTTCAATAGTTCCGGTTAAAATGTGTAAAGATTTCAAAATCTATGTGTTGGCATGTTTATTTCAGAGTACATTGGCAACCATTACAGTCTTTCCCTTTCAAAAAACTTGAGCATAAGTAAATGGATTACATAATTAAAGCATCAGATAATTGGTACTCTATTTTAATGTAATTATGTATACTGGTCTATAAACTGTATGTCAGCAATCTCAGTACTGAGCAATGAATTCTCACTAGGCTGAAATAGCTTAAGAATGTTATTGTTTTACTCTGCTGGGAGAAGCTTAGCAAAACAGCAAGGGTCTGCAGGGTTAGTGCAAAGTATAAATATTCGCAAGAAGCAGCAAAGTTTTAAGGGCGAGGCAATGTCTTTCGTTAGGGCAACTAAGACAGCTGGGGGGAAAAAACCCACAGGTTTCAGGGCACATGAGCTCTTCCTCAGCTAGTTTATTTTTCTTCCAAAGTTAGCCTAATAAAAAGTATTAACTTTCCCTACAAAACTTGCTTTAAATTGTTCAGCCACCAGTTACATTGCCAGAAATGGCAGATGTATGCATTAAGATACGTACAGAAGCATATATCATAGTTTTAGCTTAAGGCTGTGATTTTATGCATGTTTATACACTATCTGTACTTCTATTTTCCCAACAAATTCTGAAACTAAAAAGGAACCTAACTTTTCCCAATGAAATAGAAGAACCTAACTTTGGCTAATACAGGCAATGTTGTTAAACTAAACAGAATAAGCAGAAAAACACCAGGAGACTGCCAGCATCTCTCATCCAGAACAATATGGTATCTATCTCTACTGTAAATGCCTAGCTTAATGCATGAGAGAAGTGCATTTGCCTTTTTTCTTTTTTTAACAGCACAGCACACTGATGGTATTGTTCTGTGATTAACAGGTTTTCTTCCTCCTCTGTCATTTCCAAATGATGGCTTGCAGCAAGAATTCTTATTTTAGTCCCTTACAGCATGATCTTATGATTTTTACCGTTAAATTTCATATGATTTCTATCACTTGAGCTTTTGAGATTGTCTAGTTTTCCTTCAGATATTCCTATCTTTAAGATACTCCTCTCTTGTTAACATTACTTTCCAGCTTTGTATTATCTACAAGATTCATTTAACAAACTTCTGAGTTTTCTTTTATATTAAAGTATTACTGAAAATAGGAAATAAGAACTATCCTAAAAAACTTGACCCAAACTAATAGCCGCTCTTTCACTCTAATTTATGCTCTCCTTTAACCAACCCCTTACCTGTTTAACAGTTCTTGTTCTAAATTTCCATCTCCTTCAGTTTAACCATTTTCTATGTAATACCTTATCAAACAGTTTGGGGTTTTTTTTGGAATCCAGATTAAATTCTATCACATACATTTAGTCTAGAAAAAAAATTAATTTTGTTTAGAAAAGACCTAAAGACAGGTTAGTTTGGCAGAATATGCTTTAGTAAGCCAGTTTAAAATATTTTTCTATTTTCCACTACTCTTTGTCTTTGATTATTCTTACTTTCAAATTTAGACACTTGTATTTATATTCGTCTACCAGCTTAGAGAAAGAGAACCATAACAACCAGTCATTCTGAAAATTTAAAAGGGTGGTTACACCAGATAAGTCAGAGAAGCCCTAATATCAGAGATAAAAGTCCTGAAAGCTTTAGAAGCAACATGAATGCTTCCTTAGTCTTAGACGTTATGCAAAGCTCACAGAAAGGGGACCAGAGAGGCATGGGATGAAAGAGCATGACTAAACAACAAGGTATAAAAGGTTATTCAAACCAAACAATTTTATACCTCTAAACATAAATCTAGGGCTGCCAGTAAAAGAGAGAATGAATTGTAGAAGGTTGTACGTTAGAAGATGTATAAAAAGGGCTAAGACAAGTTTTAAAAAGGAAATAGGGAAACAGCTGAAGGTACTAAAACCAAAATGATTGAACTAACTAAAACAAGAAAACATAAAAGAATGAAAAAGTCACCAGGTCACATGGGATTAAAGGGAATAATAAAGCAAAACAAAACCATTGCTGATAAGGGAAATGATTTATTTGTGTCATCTTTCACAAGAGATGATGCTGGGGAGATAACTCTCTAAGAACCTGCTCCAATTTGGAGAGAAAGATGAGACAATACCAGAGACAGAGGTGTCAGAAGAAGAGATACCAAACAATTAAAAAGTGATAAAGCTCCAGGAAACATCCATTGGCAGAAGCTCAAGAATGGATAGTTCCACTAACTCATCTAAAAAACAGCATGGCATCAGATGATCAGATAGCATCAAATATTGTACCTTTGGAACAAAAGGCTATGGGATGACTAAGTGATATAAGTGAACTTCATGGCATCTTCCTGTTAACAGTTTTAAGTAATTAATAAAATAAACACCACCTGAAATCGTGAGTCTCTATGCTGTCTCACTAATCAAACATTTTATTTCAATGTGTTGTGAAGGTGTGTGTGAACAGAGTGAAGCACAAAAGCTGAACAGCTTTAGATATTCAAAAAGCCTTTTACAATGGGCTTTTAAAAAACTATGAGAGAAAGCAAACAGTGAGAAATGGATTGAAAACAAAGTACGTGCTGGGGAAAATAGCTAAACTAAGATGAGAATAATCAATTTTCATTATGGAAAAAATGTAATACTTAGCTTCCAAGTTTAATACTCTGGAAAACTGAATGAGAAGTATGATGGCACCATACACCATTGTGGATGGTGGAAGATGCAAAATCAGGTCAGTCAAATCCAGAGAGAACGTGGTGATTTCTTATGGATTTAACTCAGGAATGGTGAGTGTAATAAATGACCACAGTCTGGTTCTCAGAAATTCTGATGAAATTCTGTTAAAAAAATGGAGACTAAGAGACTCTTAAAAGAGAAATCTGAGCGACTTCCATGCCTTACACAGTTCTTGCATAATGAAACAAGCTCAAGAAAAGTCTCCGAGCTACTGTCAACTCAATGACAACCTCTACTAATATGCAGCTATGGAAAGAAATAACATAAAATGTAGTAAGTATTAAACTGCTCAGAAATAGTAAGGAGAATAATAGGAAAAGTATTATAATGGCACTACAAAGACAGCAATACTGCTTAATTTAGAATACTATATACAAAACTGGTCAACCCACATCAAAATGGCCAACATAGTAAAACAAGCTCTAAAAAGGACAATAAAGATTATTCCCATCATGAACCATCTCCTCTGACAAGACATATGGAGAATATGGATTATCCATTTCAGAAAGAAAATTAGTTAACGGAAACATGAAAAAAGGCAAAAAATAATAAGACCTACAAACTTCTAATATCTGAATACAGCAGACTTTCAGTAGAATTTCAGTAAATTAAAAAAAATATATATTTTTTCACTCTTCAGCTGAGACAACACATATCATTTGCCCATTGATCTTTTTGCAGTGGAAACCTTCATATGATTAAAGGAATCTCTGACAGTTACATGGAAAACAGGAATATCTATTTACAATAATTAATGCTAAAAATGAATTTCAGAAGAAATGTAAGACTTCATTTCTTGGGACCAAAAACCATAATCTAATTCCAAATCAGCTCATGCCCATCTCTGATGACTCCTCACCCGCTCCGAGGCAGATGGTGCTGGCCACCGGCAACCAAATAACTTGTAAATTCTACCTCATCAATGGAGGCAAAACCATCTAGCACAGCAGCATGAGCCTAACTGAGGCTTTCCTCTCCCAGCCTCTCTCTGACCCTCCATTTTATGAAAACTGTCATCAATGCTCACAATTACAATGTACTACAAGTACTAAAACATACAAGTCAGCATCAAAGAAAACAATGGGAGCAAAGAAGAAATAACTTTCTATATACCTTATTAATACCTGAACAGCATAATACATTTTAATATCTAAATGGACAGATTAAACTAAAAGCACAATATATGCCAATTACATATCACTGTTTCTTGGAAATTGATTAAAACACTTGCTCTGAGTTTTGCCTGCTGTTTCCCAACATCTGATAAAAATTTATAACAGATGGAAATGATTGCAAAGTGAACAGCACTCCCTTCATGTTCTCCATTCTGCTGATTTAATCACAAACACACTGAATCTGATAGTAATGAAACAATAGACTTGTTGTTGATATCACTAAATGGCTTCCATAAAAACCTATCAGACACTGTAAAATCGTCACCACAGATGTACAGAATCATTTTCTGACTTGCCATATCACCTGTCTATACAAAACAGTAAATTCTGTCTTAGAAGCAGCCTTCAATAAAACAAATAGTCTACTTGACTTAATTTGTAATTATTTCAAAAAGCCAGATTCAAAAAAAAGAAAATCTTGCAAAAAATGTTTCATAGTTAGTTGGCCTATGCATTTCTAAATTTCAGCATCCTTCTCTRTTACGAAATGGAAACACTATTCCCAAGTGAGTCTGCTCTGCAATCTCTACATAATGCATATTTTAAACACACAAATCATATTAAAATGCTATGCTACTGCAGACTACTACTGAGATGTATGCTATAGCACACAGCAGTGCTACTACCTTTAAAACCCACTCAAAGTTAAGCATATGCCCAGGTGTTTGCAGGATCAGTGCCAAATCGACTGAAAGATCAGTGAAACATTCTACTGAATCTACTTATTGTATTCCCCCACAATAAGTACAGATTCTCTCTTTTTTTTTTTTTAGCTAATAACCAAACTGAACAGATCTCTGAAGAGAAACAAAATAACTTAATTCTTCTAAAACCTCAACATTATATAAAATTGCTTTTCTGTACATAAAAATGTCATCAACTTAATGTCAGTTTAAAACCTGATTTGCAGAATGTTTCAAAGCTAGAAACAATCACAGTGCCTCATCCAAAGCTAACAAAAATCTCCTCTTTCCAGTAGTACTATTTTAGCCTCAAAGGATCCAACAGGGTGATTCATCCAGCCTGAGGATCCTTCCTGGCTGCTCCCTCTCCTAGGGGCTCCTCTGATCCAGACAAGGGAGAGCAGACTGGAAAGAATTTTTCTGGCAGCAAGAAAAAAAACCTAGCTGGAGCCCTGCCTTCCCCAAGCCCTCTTTTGTCACATGGAGGGACCACATGTACACCAGGTGATGGGGGAGGGATGCAGGACTCTCAGGGGAAGTCAGAAGCCAGGAGTTGCACTGTCAGAACAATTTATCTGGCCTACATCGTACTTCTTGCCCAGGTTGGAGGGGCTCTTGAAGGCAGAGAGCAAGGCAGGGGCTGGATGAAGCGGTCTGGTAGCAGCAACCTGCTCTGGTTTAAGGCAGAAAATACACGCATGCACAGTAAATGCAGCACTTCAGGGAAATAATGTTCAGAGATGGACTGTACAATGCGTTCACAATAAGCCACGTAACATTATAGGAAAGGATTACTGTTTATGATTGTTTTCTCTTGCTGGAGAAACGATGTAGCCCATGCACCAGACAAGGAATAGCTCAGCGTAGAACTGCTTCTGCCTCAGAACACTGGGGTGGTCAAGGTGACCTTGTAAGCACCTCTTGCCTTATCTTTATGATGCCCTCCACCCAGACACACTGATGGAAGGAGTGGAGCAGACCACATACGGTTAGGATTTCAGTATGACTGGGCAATCAAGGCCCTCTGGCTGTCCAATGAAAGAAGAAGAGATCCCTAAAGTTTCACCATTTCTAAAGGTTGTTCATGATTTGGAATCCAGTGATCAGAGATTGGACGTGCTTAGAGAGGTTGGATGTGAAATTCTCATATGGAAGGCAAATTAGCTTATAAATTCTTTACCAGCAAGTAGATGGAGATCTGGATGAGCACAGAAATGATATATAATCAAAATACAGGGCAGTAATGTCTTCAGCAGAACTTAAGCTACAGGAATTAGTTACTGTTTTTCATAAGCCAAGGACTAGAGGCTGTAAAATGAAACTGTAAGACAGCAGATTTAGAACAAACAGAAGGAAATATTGTCCACATTACCTACAATTAAGTTGAGGAATGTATTGCCACAAGATATCATAAAGGCCAAAAGAATGAATGGATTCAGAGCCACTATATACATTCACAAAAGAAAAATACATCAAAAACTATTAAACACAACAGGCCAAATTAATTTTCTGAGTAAATAAGCCCTTAAACTTTAGGCTGTTGGAAGCACGGAAAGTTCTCCAGTAGTATCCTAGACCTACCCTGCTTCTGGCCACTGTCAGAGACAGGATATTTGGCTAAAGAGAGCTTTGATCTAATCCAGCACAGCTTATTCTTTAATCAATTATGACTTCTGAAAAAATGACATTTATTACTTTGAATTAGCAGTACATAAGCGTGGAGTGATATTTTCCATATTGGAGGGGTCCATGTTTAAAGGTGCACAAACAGAGTTGGTTTTTTTGCTTGATTTTTGGATTAAATATCACTTCCATAAAAATATTGCTGAGAGAGAGTGACCTGTCATTTTCTGTTTTTGAAGGAAGAGAGAGTAAACTTTTTTTACAGTTCTAAAAAGCATCAGTCTCTCTTTCAGGTAACTGGGAAAGCTTCATATAACTTTGAAAGCAACAGCTGTGGTATATATAAAAGCAAAACAGAAAAAATACATTTCTAATTTTTATATAAGGCATGAATAGTTAAATAAGGTAGGAGTTTAATAGGCACTAAGTGGATTTTCACATATAATCAAAGCCTAATACAGTATTTAGTACCTGGGTGAAGTTCTTCCACAGGGAACAATTAACATGTGACAGTTATGCTATTGTTGATGTAGAGTTATCCAGAGCAAACGCCTGAAGACTACATAATTAATTACACTGATGTACACACAATGAAAAAACTCCTCCAGCTTCCCACAGTGTGATCAAGCATGTATTTCAGTGTGCCTAGGATATTTTGTGCATCTTATGTTTTGCTTTCAACTATAAACTAGTCACAAAAACAACTAGCATATTCACTTCATAATACTACTACTAGAAAATAATTTAGCAAATTAAAATGATAGTTCCTATAGCAACTATTAAAATCTGTTAAGTCTTCTAAAAGTTACAAGAAGAAGTAAGGTCCAGTAGCTTTGAGGTATAACTGAGTAAAAACAAAATATATTACAGGAAAAAAAAACCCTTTAACTAGTAAGAAGCACAATCTGAGCTCTAGATTATTTTACAGTAGAATATTTGAGTTGATCTGCTCCTTACACCAGATGGATTTCACATTTGTGTGAAGTAGCTCCATCTCTAATCTCCTCCTTTACCCATTCCCTTCTCACTTGACAAAAGAATGGCTTCAGAATGCCTCTTACTTTATTATGCCACATCTGTACATCAATTAAACATGGACAGTATGTGAGCCAGAAAAAACATTTGGGGATTTCTTTAGACTGAATAAAAAGTATTTTTAATTCAGCTAAAGCAAGTCTCAAATGGAAAAGATATTTTATTTTTGCAGTAGATCTTAAACTGGACCCAAATCATATGACGTAATTAAAGTCCACTTGCCATGATCTTCTCATTCCAACATGTAATTAAGAACATTTGTGCTGATTTAAAAAACAAAACAGGTAATTCACTAATATTGAACAATATTTGTATCAACTATATTTTATTATGCTGAACATTAACTTTTATTCTAACAGCTACAACATAGAAATAAGATTGGCATAACTAACCACATTAATGACTTTTATTTCTACTATACATACGGTCTCCAGTCCTGCAAGACACTTTTGTATCTAGCTTTACATGTAAATAATTGCACTGTGTTACTCAAATTACAGTTTAATTTATTATACCTGTATCCCAAAATGAAATAAAATGTTAAAAAACTTTGGCAAGACTATTAATGGTGGATTATATAGACTTAAAAATTTGAGGCCAAAAGTTTAAAATCTGCAAACACTTGCAAACAATTAGCTGTGAGCATACAAGTAAAGTTAATCTTGTGTTTGAGTATTTGCAGGAGAGGTGCAAGTTGACCTCTCAGCCTATGCATTTTATCTCACATGCGACTGTGCTTCAACCAACAAGTATCTTGAACTCAGAATTTTCCTCCTTTTTTAAGTTCCAGTCAGTCTATTAATTTTATTTTTTCTTTAATAGTCTGAATTATTATAACATAGTTGCCTAAATGTTACATTTAAGCTGGCATAGATAATATTTTTGCATTTAATATTACAAGAATAGTTCTTGTAACATTGCCACCAATGACATTAATTTGGTAAGTGCTGTAATCATGTGCAAAAATAAAATACAGAACTAGAGGGCACTTACTTGACAAATATAAAGATTTTATTATGTAGGTAATATTTTTACCAGGTGTAAGTATCCTATATGAATTTAAAAAAAATCTGAATAATGCCACTACTTTACTATTGCTTAAATAATATACTGTCCAAATGTTGATTGTTTTTTTACATGTTTCTTTACACTTTATTAATTAATGAGAATTATTCTTAGCACAGATCAGTTCCATTAGACAGGAAAACTAGTTCACCTAGAATGCTAATAAAATATTCCTGTGGACTGCTGAAGATGGTAATTGGACTAGTGGATTTATTCTTGTGACTTTTTATTAATTCTATATATTTCAGATATTATATCTGGGGACTAAAACTAGTTATCACATTCTAAATTTCCAGTGAAAAATTTTTTATTTTCAGCTTCACTGACTAATCCCACCTGACAAAGTACCTATGGTACAGGATTCCTTTACACAGTTGTGAGAATATGGCACTGTTGTTAAACAGCATCATACGTCTCCTCATGCTTTATCTCAGATGTTTTCCCACATCCTTCTTCCTGTAAGAAGTTCCATTTATATCACAGCTGTTATTCACCACTAAAATAACAAATGTCACTAGAACACAACAGAGAATGAGTTCCATAGTTTTTAACAGTACTTCTCCTTTTCATGAAAAAAATTCATCTTAAAGAGCATTTCTTATTTCTACCATAAAGTGTATGCATAATAAAATAAATAACAACCATACAAATATAGTAACTCAACCTTTTTACTTAAATACTGATATGTACTAACAGGAGTATTAGATATTTCTTTGTTCACTGTTAGCATTTTGGCATCTAGTTTTCACTTGTTTATTAGTCAGTAAAATCCTATTCCTAGTTCCACTGAACTGCCAATGATTATTATTAAATATTCTCAAATAAGGAAAGTCATTTGAAATTTTATGCAAAACCTTCCCATAGCTTTTAAGTTAGCAAAAGTCAAATTCACACATAAGAATTCTCAGAGTTCATCTATTTTTTTCTTTTTAAAATTTAAAATAGTTTGATGGCTGTAAACTAAAATCAACAGCCATTCCTCATTTGAGTTATCCATACCAAAATTTTATCCTAAACACATTTCATATCTGTAATATCCGTGTGTTTTCCCCAAAACATTTAATTTACTTCATTCTTCTTAAGATGTCAGATAAGTGGAAGGATACAGGTGTTCACGCAAGAGTTCATATTCTAAAGAGTTAAACACAGATAAAATAAGGGAACAGTGAACATGAGTAAAGCAAATTGAGTGATGACAGTCACTTGATGTGAAGAAAATATAAATCAAATCCATGGATTTAAGAAACACTTTAGAGTTAACAGACTCTTAACGGAAGAAGGGAGAAGTTTACTCTTGAAGTTAACCAGTATTAGATGATATTCAAAATGGGAGAATTTTTTTTTTTTTTTAAAGAAAAAGTTAAAACATATGTGGCAGAGGGCCCCAGTTAACAGGCTGCAAAAAGAGAGCAGGGGATTCAGCACATATTTTTATTAACTCAATTTTCTTTTTAGCTTTGCAGTTCACCTTTAAAATAAAAGCTTAGATTCTGCTGAAAACAGCAAAATTTGTGGAAAATCCATGGGGAGACTCCAAATCCTTGGGATTTGTGGATTTTCTGTTTGAACAGATTTTTATTGTTCCTGTTGATTGCCCTAACACTCACTTTCAGGCACCAGGCAGCTTGAGTTATGTTATCTGTGGGCATTTAAACAGTACCAGCAGGTAGCTTAACTTTCCAAACTCATTTTTCCTAGAAGGTAGAATGACAAATAACTGTTTGGAGAGACATGAAAATGTAAAAAACATGATCTTATCAGTTTTGTTAATTTAACTTGGTTTAATCATTGCCACTGACTTGTTAGATATATTAAGTTATAAAAATATTTTTATATGGACTGACACCTCTATTTTCATTCTTTTTGTTATTGCCTGGTCACACACTATAGGAAAATGGCTGTGTCTGGGCTAAGTGCCCAGAACATTTGAAGCATCTCACGCTGAAACAATAGTGGTCTTTGTTGGACACCATCTGCTAGCAGAATTTTTTTTTTTAAATCATTTTGTGTCTGCTAATACAGATGCATTGCACTTTTGCAAACTGAATTACATTCATGCTCAGACTAAATACTATTCATGTAAAAAGTGTTTCATTTCACATTATGACTGAGCTGGAGTTATACTGATGCAACACACATGAGATGAGTTTGTTCATGTGGCCAGATGACTTCAGAAATATTTGATTTTCCTCTTTTAGCTCTTACACAGTCTGCCATGCTTTTAGTAACACAAATCTTAGCTTTAGGCGATCATCCATGTTTTAAATTTGTTAATATTGCTCATCACTCTTTACGTTTCTTCACTAGCTATTAGAGATGGATGAACTGACTTGGCTAAATTACGAACCAGACAGTAAAAAACACATTAATAAAATCTGCAGACACTAAATAATTATCTCCATTAAGAAAATAAAAATGCATTAACAGACTTATAAAAATTAAAATTATGGGCAGAAATGAGCTCTGTCTTGGAAAATGCAAGAAAAAAAAACATCTGGGAAAAATAGTTAAAAGTACAGATAGTCAATGGGAAGAACCAAGTAGTAATGTGAAACCCACAGACAATGCAAACAAACCTAATTAAATCCAGTACTATAGCATTCACAATTCCCTTTAAATTTTTTTGTGAAATTAACATTCTGGTTATAACACTCCTGGCTGAAATTTCTATGTGAAGAATGATATGATAAATGCTAAACTGATTTTTGGAATGGCTAAAAAATGATACTTAAAAATTTGCAGCAAAATTTTTAAAACTGGAGGAAGAAGAAAATGGAAAAGATCTCCTAGTTTATTTAGTCCATCTCTTTCCTCATTTCTACAAGATACATACCAGTTTTTGTGCTCTTAGTTTAAACATCTGAAACAATCATTTCCTTATGTTTCATAATTTGGAAAATATTTCTGATATCCAGTTAAAACATTCTGTTCCCCCCCTCCTTTTAGTATCCCAAATATTTTCTGTTTCTTTAAAAACTTCTGTAAGTAACATGCTATTTTACACCACCAGACATGAGGGGGTACTAAAGCTTTAGGAGTGACCATGTATCAGCTGACCAACTGTATCCGTATATGTGCTCTTGCAATCACAAATACAAAGTTAAGCATATTAAGCTTAAAATTCTGAGTGTCAATTAAAGCAGCTCAGCTGTAACTAATCTTGTAGTTTCACCATATTAATTCAATTCTTAACATTTTTGAAAGCCAGCCCATGTGTTTGGTAAGATGATATTCAATTGCATTTCTAAACTGAGTTGAACCAGAGATAACAAAAGATGCACAGGCACTTTCCAACCAGATTTGTAGACAGATCAGCACTCAAAATGCAATCAAAAATTCTAACGGATAACTGCCTCCCTTTGAGGTTTCCTCATCCCTAGGAGGTACTGTACTGTTCAAAGATGAAAAAGTAAATAAGAAATGCATATTTGTAAGGAAAAGCTGGATGTCTGTTTTCGTGGGGTTATAAAGCTATTAATGTTTCTAGTGAATAAAAATTATAAGAAGTTTCATGATCTACAGTGGCAGGTGGTTATAGCCTTTTTAAGACAAAAAGCGTAACAAAAAAGTATTACATACCCACAAGTCTGGTACTCTGGAAGCAGCAGATGAATATTCTACATAAACGTCTTCCAAAACATACTCCCAAATGGCTCTTTTTAATATTTACACTATCTATCCCTAAAATTCTGTCTTTCAGGACAAGGATGGTCTTCATCTTTCATATAGCTTAGGTGAGGAAAGGGTCAGTGTTTACAGTATTCTGAAGTAAAGTATTAATAAGCAGAGACTACAACCCCATAATTGTTTCACTAGTAAAATACTACATTTTTTTTCTAAATGCCCTGTACAAAAGAATAACCTCACTTGCATATCTCTTCTCAGAAATGATCAAGAGTCATAAACCATAGCACATTTTTGTTTAAAATAAGTCTTACAAGAACAAAACATAGAAAGGAAAGATAAATAATGATTTATATTACTGACATTTATATTGCAGGAAATTTCTCAATTAGTAAAAACAAACTCTGTTAAACAAAATTTCATGAGAAAGCATTACACACAGAAACTATCCTGTAACTCATTACTTCCCAAATAATTTTGCTGCAAAACAAGAGATTTGCATAACAGGCAATACTGTTTCCAAATAAATCTCAATAGTTAAAATCTGGTAAGTATTTTTTCTAAAACTGTGTATAATGCAAGGCCTTAAAAAACAGCAATAGTTTATTGGATTTTGGTATGAACAATCAAAGTATTCCCAAAACCATAAAAACATAAAACTTTTAATTACATGTTCCTACATTTTTAAAGTACACTACATTTAAAAAGTGTACATAGAGCGTAAAGAAAAATTGAACTGCACACTTATATGGAAGCTGCTGTGCTGAAGTGTTTATGTCCCACAGCTGCATAAATCTATCTTTTATACTGGTTGTCTCCATATGCTTTTTTTTTTTTTTTTTTTTAAGGTTTATTCACAAGTTGTTTTGCAGGCTTTCTTTCCTAAAAAATGTGTTTTCTTCTGATAATGAAGCCTGCACTAGGCTGGCTGATCGCCAGCTACTTTCATGTACTCTTTCTGTAGGTGCTTAATATCATTTTCATGTGGCTTGGTTGGAGAAAAAGAACTATCCTATTTTCCTCACAAGAGTCGCATTGACTGTTTTGTCTTAAACTTTGTCAGCACAACTGTAAAAATCTGCCCAACCTTTCTGTTGTACTGAACTGTTAGTAGATAAGAAAAATAACATCAACCAGATCATCTTTTACATCAATATTTAGAGCCCAGAAAAAGATGAAAAATTGAGGCAATCTAATTCCAGCATTTATGCTAGGTGCAGAAGTGCTTGATACTTACATGGTAACTCACCATGGTGAAGTGCTAATGCGTTTGATGCCAAATAAAAGATTTTGTCTTGTGGCTCATTAGTTTTCCAGCAGTTACTCTTGCAGTAGTTTTTCTTGACTTTCTATCAGTTATTTCTCTTTTCAATCTGTTATTTTAGCTACTTCTTCTTTATAACAATTCACCCTTGTGCAAACTATTGCCCAACATCATCTTTTGTATATTTGCTGTATCTTACTTGCATGAAGATTAAGCACTTATTACAAAGAATGTGATGCAATCTTATCTTTACAAAACATTGCATAATTTACGGTATGGTATAATATACATTGAATAAGAAAAAAACGGTAACACATTCATTTAAATTTTATGATTGGTATATGTGATATGGAAGAGCCACACTGTTTATGTTTTTATGAATACCTTTATTGAAACTATTTTAACAGTTAAAGAGAAGGGTTTATTCATTAAGATCTTTTTGTTGTTGTTGTTTCTAAAACTAGTTTAAGGTATGCAGAAGAGTAAAAACAGCAAGATCAGTAATGAGTTCTGGTGAAGTAGAGCCATGGGTTTTTTTTGCCAGGCTTCACATCTGCCCTTCCCACCCACCCCTGACACTAAGCAGATATGCCAGAGCCCTATGACAAATGAAAGCAATTTCTCTAACATTCTGGGGAAAGCAGTAAAACTGCTTGAGAAACTAAGGCAAAATTAGTAAGTACATTTTATAGGTGGGTATGTAAAGATTATTTCCTAGTCACATCTTATAAAGTATATAATTAGAAAAGGAAGCAATCTTCTGGTAATTTTTCAGTTAATCTTCCTGCAGTTCAAGATATTCAATATTCTCTAGATAAAGGATGGATTCAAGACTAACAGAGAAAACTGCCTTAAAAATTTAAGGTGGTAAACTTCTGTAGCATATAAAGACAGTAAGGACAAAAACAGGAACAGATGTCAAATGTCACTAAAATAAAGTATCGAATCTATTAAGAAAACAAACGAACCAGAGAATGCATTTGGAAAAGCATAAATAGTAGAAAGCATAAATATTAACTACAGATCACAGCCCTGATAGTGTACAGTAATGGCGCTACCTTCACGTTCAGTAGCCTATTTATGTATAATCTGCTGCAGAATTGGGCCTGGATTCACAGCTATTCAGAAACATTTCTAGAGCATTTCTATGGCTTTAGGAAGGCAAAGATAAGTGGGTATACTTGACTTTGAATTGATTTTTTTTTTTAACCTGAGTTTCAGAGATGCTTCCTTAAAACAGAAAATTGACTATGTTTTTCTTTTCAGAAAAAAAAAGAAAAAAAAAAGGAATTTACTGCTTCTGGAGAGGACTGATGCCTTGAAGTTAAAGAAATACAGAAAAATATATTAGATTTGAGAGAAGTAAAATAATTTCAGAATAAAATTGAAACTAGGCATTGATTAAAGTCTCATCTTCCATTGTGTGGCAAAGCACAACACAAGGAATCAGAAAACATGTCAGTTCTTATTATTCTTTCTCCCAAGAATGTGCTAACTTGCATTACAGCAACACACAGAGACTGCCTTGGGTGTAGGTAATACAAACTACTGGTTCAAAATGCTGCCCTAGCAGTTCTTCTGTTCTCATAAATTAAAGGTGGCAACAGCACATGCTTGCTGCTGCTCACTTTGGCACTGCAGGAGATCAATCCTACAGAAGTGCAATACTTTGACACCAATCAGATCATATGAGCACCAGGAAGATGAAAACTTGAGTTTACTATAGACAAGTAAAACGGCTTCAGGCAACTGCCTTTCATATAATCTATGTTAAAAGAATACAGCTAATCCCTTCCCCACAAACTTCACCTAATAGCTGCATCTAGCTCTGAACATAAATACCTGTCAGCTCCTCCCCTAAATATTATTTTGCCTTCTCTTATGTGTCAGCTGAATGTCCTGATAAAATCCAGGCAGACACTAACATTTCTTCCTCAAAGCTTTCTGTTTTACTGCTTCTTCCTCAAAAGCCTCTGCCAAAATATCTACAAAACCCAGACTGCTACCATGGGTAAACAGATGTCAGTCCATGGCTATTTTCTGTCCTCTTTCCTTTCCCTACTGTCTTTCTCTGCTACCAAAACAGTACACAAGAAGAGAGGAAAACTACACTGCTCTCTAAAGACAATCCTATTCTGTGGTGTTTATTGGTTGTACATTGGCTCTATACCCATAATCCCTGCTTTTCTGTGTGCCCATATCTTCCAAGTACAGTGGGTCAAATATTGCCTCCCTTCTGTGCTTACACAGAACCTAGCCTGAAAAGACCTAAATCCAGCTATGTTTTGCTGGCATCCAGATGCCCTCACTGTCAATAGTCATTAAGACTATCAAAGCTAATGGAGAATAAATAGCATTTTTAGAGTAACTTTGCTGAATGCTTCAAGATCAGCAGAAACCTTATTTCAGAAATCAAATATCATGTGGACACCTTACAAATGAGCAATACCATTCAGCTGCAATAAATGAAGAATAACAATTTACAGATTTGCTGTTAAAAATAAGCATGTTCTACCAGATTATGGTTTCTTAAATGTAAATATAAAAACACACACACACACACACACGAATAAAAGATAGATGCTTTGTCTCTACACAGTTGTACTGCCAAATGCCTTCATTCATAAATAAAACAAAAATGCTGTATTTCTACAGAGTTGACTATATAAAGGAAAAAAACCTATAGTTCAAATGTGCATCACAGAAGCTAGAGTTGATCTGAATATCAGTACAGAGCATAAGTGAATACAGTTCATGGTGTCACTCTGCAGGAAACTACTTCTGGGATAACTGGCAATCTTGCTTCCCATGCTTTGGTACAAACCAAACTGGTTTATACAGGCAACGAATGGTTTTGGGACTCCTATAAAATTACTCTAGTTGAGAAAAAAACAAAACAAAACCAAAAAACCACATAATTTTGAAAAAGATCTGCCTAGCAGATTATTGTATTGGTTGTTTATAAGAACAAAGTCAAGTTATTTTTGAGAACAGTAAATATATATGCAACGTCAAAATTGCAGTACCAAGGGCCTCCCAAGTCATTCCTCATTTTGGCCTTGAACCACAGGAACCAGGTTTTAACTATGGTAATTACGGCACATAACCACAACCAGTAATAAACAGCAAAGCCTGTAAACACTGATTATTGGTTTCAATAAATAATCTTGATCTGATCAGATCCCACACAGACAGATCTGGAGTAGGGGAAGCATCCTGCAAGGGCAATAAGGGCAGAGAGAGTTCACCATTGTAAGCACCCTTGCTAAAAGAGACTCTCTCCAACCTCAAAATACTTACTGATTTCAGAATACTTTTCTGAGTCCCTAAGAGAGTTAGGGGTGGAAACACATTTGCTATGTTGAGAAATTCAGTAATCAGTTTAACCCTATTGCTTGTGAAACTAATAATTGCCAAAGTGGTTACTAACTGCTCTACACCCAACCAGACAGGCTAGCGGACAGAAGAAAAAGAGGAGACGGTACCTGCCCTCTAATATATATATATAAACATTTGCAAATGCTTGCATATTAAATGATGGGAAGAGGGAAATTAAGAACAAAAGGTAGTAATTCATTAAGCAGTACTTCCTGAGTAGTCTGACTTTCAAATATGCACAGAGAACAGATTCAATAAGATATTTTGAGAATAGTTTGCTATGCATGCATTTTGAACTCATGTTTCAGGGTTTTTTGTTTGGGTGTTTTTCTTTTTAAAGTATTAGTTACTACTTACTACATATTTGTTCAGGAATATTGATATCATTTGCAGGTGATTTTTACTTCTTGGTGTCCTCCTCTCTGTTACTAAACTCAGAACCTGCAGCTTGAACTAAATTAAACTGCAATTCCAATATTTACTACTTTAAAATATAGAAATAAAGAAAGAAACCACTTGCTACTTTATTGTTCACTATATTTCAAAAGCCCAGAAGGATACCTAGGGAACTGAAAAGACAGTATAAGTAGTAGTTAGTTATTAGCTGTGAAGCTATACCACCACTGTACTGACTAGTAGTGCATGAAGTGCTGGGATCAAAAAGAAAATCACCCACTATATTGTAAAGGTGATTTTTTTCATCATCACTCAAAAAATTCTCAAACTCAGAAACATCTCTGGTATCATAGTGAAATGGAAATTAGTGCTGTTCTGACATTTTTGACACTGCATGAATGGGCTAGGGAAGTTAAATGGTTTAGAAGTAAACCCTCTGATTTTACACCCTGAGAAACAATGCCATAACTTAAGAAGTACTTTGAACCCTTGATAGTATATATTGACAGGAAAATAAAAATCTGTGGTTTAGTGTCAATTTATTGGGACTTGCAGGAATTATCTTTAAATTAGTAACTTTTTTACTTCTCAATGCAATTTCCTATGAAGTTTTGCTCTTAGGAAGGTTGTTTTTTGGAGGGGAGGGTGTTTATTTTTTACACCTGCTTCATGCATGAATGTATATCATTTTCAAAGATCAGCAAAGAAAAATCGGAAGAACTTTGTCAACAGATATGCCTATCCCTTGCTCTATATCCAAAATATATATTTCCTGACAGCAATTATTTTTCTTAAAGAAAGGTAAATAAAAGGTTACAAGTCAATCTCAGTGACTTCTTTATATCCTATTCAACAATTACTCTGTTCTATGGGAGATGAAAGAATCCTATTCAGTTGAAACAGCTTGATTTAATGACAAGTTCATTACATTTGTACTTCTGAATAATTTTTGCATTTTTTCTTTATATAACACTAATAAGCTTATGAGAACGTTATAATTTAGCCAATTAAAATCAATGCAATTACTTTTAAAGATAGGCCTGTCCTTGTTTTTAATGCAAGTGTAGCTTACTTCCATACACTAAATATTTACACTAATTTTAAAAATAGGTCATGTGTACTATATGACCAGAGGATTAAAGACCTAACATTCAAATAACTAACATTCAAATTTCTTATGTACTGTCCTAGAGAATAATAAATGTGAAATACTCTCATATTAGAGACACACATACCTCACTGCTCAACAACCCATCTGCAATTCTGAAATACTTATTTTCTTGCTCGAAGAGTAAATGTTCTTACATGTATGTCTTTGCTGCTCTTGGTGATCAAATTGCCTGTCATGGGTAATTTCAAGGGTGTCCATGTTCCTTCACATACCAGTTTTAGATCAACTCTGTATCATATACTTTTTTCCAGGATATCTTTCAATATAGATAGGCAAGAATAATACACAAAGAACTTCTCAAGTCACTAACCTAAAACATAGCAAACCTAAAATCTGATTCCAACTTTTCTAAAATAAAGATGAGAAATACACAAAACATTATGTTCACTGTTTAAGTAAGCTTTCTGAAAACAGTCTGGAAATGTGTGCAAAATCTTGTTACAGAGCAGTGAATGTTAACTGTCTCACAGCATTGCTCACTCAGGCTCACTCCCTTTAGCGTTAGCAGCCATTTTCTGACCACACCTGTCCCATAGGAGTCTCCAGTGGAGTAGTGATGTTATGTTTTGGTCTCAATTCATGAAAAGAAAAAAGCACCCTTTCATCTACTTGAGGGGCATATGAAAGACATTTCCAGCACAATAGCGAGTCTTCATTAAAATGCATCCTTTCCCTATAACTTCATTTCCTTCAGATACCTTCAAACTCCTTCTCCCACCTCCATGCTCTGCTACATGTTTACGTATTTCCTAAGAAGTTCTAAAACTCGGAAACTGTTTTGTCTGTCTCCTGTTTCAGCCGTAACAAGCCTCTCCTCTTACCCCATCACCCAAAAGCCTAGCCGCCTTAATTCGGTGAGTCAGCAGCTTTCGCCTTCTAGCAAAATGTTTGCACAGAGCATTCTAGGTCTCCACCAAAAGGCAAACTGTATACACTACACTTCAAAACAACTATTAAAATAAAAAAATGCTAATGAAGTCATTATTTACTCATTTAAGCTGAGTATTCAAAATACATTTATGGGAACTTTCACCTATTTTTTAAAACTTAAATTACTGCAGTTGTACTATTGCAGTTCTTTACCGACTGCTAGTGATAAAACATTCACAGAAACTGCAGACTTTAAGCAAATTCAGTGCCTAGCACCAAAGCAGAGAAACAAATTTATGACCAACTATGTAACCTCTCATTGCATCAAGGTTTTGCACCAAAGCATTCATGACTGATCTATAATAATAAACAACAAAAACTGTAATTGTCTAGATACTGTAAGTAAAAATTTGGATCAACAATTAAAATGAAGAACATTGTGATCTTACTGCAGGAAAAAGGAGAAGAAAAAAAAACATTCCAAAGATGAGTACATGAAACAGCTTTTATCCATGCCCACATAGGTATTTCAAAAAAACCCAAACCCTTAAAACCCAACTTTTTAATGAAATATTATTAGATAGGTACATGACCCATGTTTTACTCTTCAGGAGTATGAAGATGACAGATTGACATAAAGAATCAGTTCACCTAACTATTCAGGATCAGCAGTGAGAGATGCAATGAAATTAATACAGTTTGATATTCTAGTGGAAAAGACGGTGGCTAAGACATGTATACTCAATTACAGCAGAGTTCTTGGTGAAGCAGTGGAAATAACTACCAGAATTTCAAAAAAGATTCCTGTTTGGAAGAATCCATATAAGCTGGATTTTATGTATGAGCATACCAAGCTACAAGAAGAGTAAGACACAGAAATACAAATATGCAACTATTCTGCTGAAACAGTTCTGTTTGACTGAGAATCTCACTAGTAACTTAAAGTTGACAACTAGTTAATAATCTAGTAGAAAACAAAAAAAAGAAATGAACTTTTTAATAGCAACAGAACATATTTGCCTGGGGAGTAATTAAGAGAAGTGACGGAAGTGCTGTTACTCTGAACATTTTGTCCTGAACACAATTTTAGAAAAGTATGAAAGAGCATAATCCTCCACTGATGAGATGACAGATTAGATGACTTAATACATCCCTTCTGCCTTTAGAGTATATGAATTTAATTTCATGCCTTTATTTCTAATAGGACTGATCCCGCATTCCAAGTACCTAGTGAAACAACACTAATTGGTATAATTGGCTAACTGATATAACTGACATTAGGGAAAGCCAGTGGGTCAATATGCAAGATTGGAACACTGGAAACAGTACTTTTTAATCACCTATTATTAAAACATGGAGATAAAAAAATGGAAATCATATTGGGAAAGATATAAGCTCCACTGCAAGCAAAACTTAAGGAGTACCATGAACTTGTAATACCTTTAATACTGCATCCAACACAAAGTATTTTGGACTTTGCTGTGAAAGATGAAGATCAGTCAGTCACTGAAATGTGAGTGGTTGCTTAGAAACCACTGATAACAAACTAAAAAAAAAGCAAACTCAATCATGACTATATGTAAGCAGAGTGACATTTGAACTAGTTTTCCAATATTGATAAAAATTATGAAAGGTTATAAAATTATTACAAAATTGTGAGTAATAAAAAGCACAAAAATTGTGACTTCAAATTGGAAGTCCTTAAAGACAGCAATTTAGATGGTCCAAAGTCACAATTCTGCAAGACTGAAAAAGGACAATTCTGGTAAAAAGCACAACCAGGTTCACTGTCAAAGTGAAGGCAACAAATTAGAAATGAAAAAATGACATACAGCAATTAGAAAGATGAAACAGATACTAACATATATTTCTTTCTCTTTGGAAAAAAACAAAATCATCTAATCATACCACACAAGATTGTTGCAGTATGCTTCACACCACTAGTAATAAAGAAAGTTGTTAAACACCATCTACTGGAACAATAAGTCTATTTTAGTCTGTAAATTTCTATTTAAATTTCTAAAAGACTTAGCTGAGAAAGTCTCTGTCTCCTCATCTTCCAACAAATTTGTCCTATGGATATTAGAAGAGGGATAATACCATGCCAGTCTTTGAAAAGTGAATTCAGAATTACCTAGTTGTTTGTAGGTTGGTATCAACATACTAAGACATAAGAAAAAAAAAAGTTATTTTGTAAATAATAAGTGGTAAAGTTTTAATTGTTAAAGAAGTACAGTATAGGAAAATAACTGGTGCCAACTACTGTGGTTTATGGAAAATGGGTCATGTATAAAAGTGTAATTTTTTAGGTAGTACAGGAACAGGCCAAAAAACTTGCTCAGCTATTGGAGAGAATGCACTCTATAGAGTGAAAGACTGCCTGTTCAGACTTTCAACAAATTTTTTTTGAGAAGATGAACAACAGAAGTCTACAAATGAAAGCTCAGGAAACAATACTGATAATTGAAAAGGTCTTAACTTTACTAGAGAAAAGCAAAAAGTAGTATTTGCTGGAACCAAACTGGGCACAAATGTTTCACAAGAGGTGTAACTAATCACTAGAAGAAACGATGAAGTTAAGCAGTACATTCTGTACTTATCAAGACTAGATACTTATCAAGATACTTGATACTTGATACTTATCAAGACTAGATACTTCTCCAAAAGATATTCTACAACCAAATACAATTAATATCTTTATCTAACAGAAATTGCTGGGCTCACAATAAGGGTAGCTGGGACAAACCGTGATATACAGGAGGTCAGACTAGATGATCTAATAGCTCCAAAACCCATGCTACTTTTTTCTATTTCTAGTTTACATGATGGGAAAAAGGAAAGTTTCATATGTTTCCACACTCCTGGCCAAAATAAACATACTTACTTGCCAAGTGTTCAAAAATCTATAGTGCCCAAATTTAACTAAGATTCATAGGCCAGAACACAGACCTTTGTATAAAAATTAAATGAGTAAACAGTAGACTTTTGAACAAAGTTTACATCACATACGTTTCTCTTTGAACTATCATTAGTACAAAGGTGACAAAATCACCATTTACTCACTTATTCATGGAAACAGCAGAATCTACTCAAACACTGTAGTTTTGGATAGTTCCCTACAAAGAACTAGAAAGAAAGTATGGAGAAAATCCTTTGGAACTGCTCTAAGTTCCAAAGAAGTTTTAGAACATTTGAGCTCAAATATCTGGTCATATTTAACAGCCCCCCGGCTACTTGAGTTAATGTCAGAGTCATGGCAGACCAGTGAAGAAACACACTCTCTCTGCCAGCCTAGCCAGAGACTCTCTGTAATCTGTGAAGGATACGTGCAAAATATTTGGCCTTACAGTGGTGACTGAGAGTTAATTTCCTTTGCTTCAGTGAAATGGGAAGATCTCACTCAAAGCTACACAGAAGCTTTACGAACGCCTGGTAGGATTTTTTTTTTTTTTTTTTTTAAGACAGACACAAACTTTTTAATAAACAGATAAAACTCCTCCTATCCTCTTCTGCACAAAGCTGAGTTAATTGATGGGAGAAATATTTCTGTGTCCAATGGTTACTCTTCTTGAGTCAAAGACTACCACTACACTTTATGAAAACAGAACAGTGATTGTATTCAAAAAACAAAAAAACAAAGATAATCGCAAACATAGCAGCAAATTAGGAAGAAAATATACCTGCTTCTTTTTTTGCCCCCCTCAAAAGTTCTTGTTCTTATGATACCTATAGTCTAATTCACAGATGTCAGAGTAGCATAAATGAGGGACAGAATGACAAGGATGGAAGGAAACCCTGGCAACCTACTTTTTCAGATACTCTGAAGAAAATTGTGGGCTTCTAGGCAGCATGATGGCAGGTCTTTTTTTTTTTTTTTTAAAGAAAAATATGCAGTGTAAACAAGTGAAGAGAGAACCTACAGAGTAAAAGATAGCTTTGTTAGGGAAATGTTAGTTAGGGAAAGGGAATGCAGCCAGCTGTGATGTTTTTAGGTTAAAATCTCTAAAAAAGCCTCATTACAAATAACTACATTCTGAGAGTAGTCTAACATTTTTCCAGAAAATCATGTCCTCTGATGTGACAAAAAGAAAAATATCCAGATAATACAGTGAAAATGTCTGTACATAGCAGGAAACATATAAATTAAGAAAAAAAACAGTCTTTCTTAAAATAAATCTTAATAAATTTATGAAAGGGATTGTATGATTTGGTATCCTCAACAGCAGGAGCATGTTCTGAGCTGACTTGGGGGGGGTGCGGTGTAACTAGGTTCCTAGATTCCTAAACACTTCTCTGTAAGCTGAATGAAATAGGCCTTCGTTTATCCAAAAATCTCCTGGCAGTAAGCATATATTTATGAAAGTCACTTCTCACATGACAAAGAATAAGCACAAACTTCGCTATCTTCAGAACAAAATAGGTCTTGTTTTATTACTCATTAAAAAACAAATGGACCCCCTTTCCCTGCACAGTTCATCAGCTTCAATACGTTTCCTTTACAGTCTGTCATGAAGAGCATAATGCTTGCAATCCTTTTAACAAATGTAAGACATCAGCAGCTCTGAATTAAGACAATAGTGATAACCAAATATGATGCTACACAAACAGGCACAGGAAGGACTTTCCCCCCTACTTATATAGAGTTTGTTGGAGTTCTTTCATAGAATCAGTGACTGAAGAAAAATGGGGACAGAGTATCAAAGGGGCTAAGTCACTCCTGTCAGCTAGCTTAAAAAAATCCTTTTTGTCAAGTCTTGAGATAAAGACTCAAAGTGACTGTCTGACTCCCCAGGTCAGACTGAAATGAACTTAAGGGAGTTCACCTTCTTATTTTACAGACAGGAGAACAAAAAAACAAACCAAAACCAAAACAAAACAATCCTTCACTACAAGAAAGCATGCATGGGTTAAAATAGTTCCTGATTAAACTTAACTGGTTTTGCCTCTCTTTTCAATCATAGGCTAGATCATTTGAAACAAAGATTACATAGTGCCACAGATTATCAAGAGCAAATAGAGTTTAACATAAGCATTTCATGCATGTATGTAATAACTCTCTTCAAGGCAAACCTGTAATACAAAGCTTACTTGCATATTATTTTTGTGTGCTTTTGAAAGCCATTCTTTCATCCAAAAATCTATTAGGTTTCAAATTATAAGGCACTGGCATATGTATATAGACAAGTGGGAAAGATGGAGGCATTTAAGGTAAAAAAAAGATTCAATTTCTAAACCATTATTTAATCCAATGCAGTCTTAATTTATGATCCTAAAGTCATTTGCAAACCTTGGTCCCAGCCAAATTCAGGAACCACAAAACCCACAAACTTAATGTTTTTGATATTTTAATTTATATTTTCAAAACAGAATAGAAAATATTATTTGTTCAAATTGATTCAAATGTTTATAATCAACAATCATGTACAAGAGCTCTTATTTAGGTACTTTTTAAAAGCTAAGACCATCTGTTGGAAAAGGTTAAAAATTCTAGAAATGCAGTGCAAAGTGTCATAAGCCATTGTTTCTCACACCAAAAGTTGAACTATTTGACTCCACATAAAAAAAGAAAAACAAAAGCAAAAATGGAGTTTGCTCTGAAAGACACAGTCTAATCTGGAATAGGAACTGCTATACAGTCAGTTATTGACCTTTCCAAACAACAATATAACCCACCCCTCACCCTTCTGAGGAAGTGGGAGCATAACTACCTCTGGAAGAATTGAAGTTCTCACTGCGAGTTCCCATGCCTAATCCTGTGTGTCACTGCACAACTGCTGCTGAGCCCCTGTTCTCCCCTTGCTTCCCATGGAGCTCAAAGCTTAACTTGGCAGCTCGGAAAGTTCTCACTGAAAATGGTTCAAACTGTTTACCATCACATCCTCCCACACACATGCAAAAACCCACAATGTCAAAAGTCAGGGATATTTTTTAAAAAACATGAAAATCATGGAATCCATAACTCCAATGACAGCCATGACAAAAATGCAGTTTTAATGATGGGTCAGCAAAAAGTTCATGTAACCCTAGACTATTCTGTGGAGGGTGAGTTGGAGGGCATAACGTGGTTCATTTTGCATCCTGGAATTTTTTCCTGTTTTATTAGCTAGAATTGCTTAAAGCTTGAAAAGAACCAAGCATTGGGTGCACATGAATTCCATTTTTGACATAATTTTTCAAGCAATCAATATAAAACAATTTGGGTTTTAAAACCTCCTGCTATAAAAATATTAAAGCTATAAAATTAAAATATAATATTTGGTAATATAATATAAAATATAATATATGGTAATATTTAAAATTTATGTTTTACATTTAAAATCTTACTAAGTCAGTCTAGCAGTGGCTAATACAACCTCCCAACCAACCAACAGGGAGGGGAGGAAAAGAGGAAGAAGAAAGAAAAATCTAATTTGTGACAGTTCCTGAAGCAAGGTCAATTCTAGAAAGCAAATCAGATTGAAAAAAAGAAAGTGTTAAACAACAACAAAATAAAACAAAATAAAAACCAGGAGAGGGAAATTAACTATGCAGATATGAAAAATGAGTTAACAAGAGTTTAGAGTGGCAGACTGCTCAAAACTCAAAGCCCTACAGCAGTATGTATGCCACACAAAAGACAGCATAATTTTCAAGTAATCAGTAACTTGTTTAATTTTGCTCAAAAAACTTTAAGGGAGAGAGAAATTAATTTGGTTTAAAAAAAAAAAAAAGTCCTCTTTTATTCATTTCAAGTGCACCTGAACTCAGAGTGAGCAGAATCAATACCATGTAAGTCACAGAAACCATATCTGAAGAAGAGAAAACATGAAGGTGTATTTGAATTAGCCTGACAGGTTCATGGCGTAGAAGAACGTCCCCAGGAATAGCAGGAAGAAGCTTGCTGTTCTGGATCAGGATGTCCTCCTCACTATTGGAAGAATGGGCTCAAGTGTCTCTAGCGAAGTGGCAAATCTTTGACCGTAGAAGCTTCACTGACAAACTCTTTTATTCATATTGAAGTAGCAGACTTTGTAATGAGTAACATGCTATGAAAGAATGTAAGGTCTCTCAGGTTCTTAAAGAATCCCCCTCAATTTCTAATGGTAATAAAGAAATAATATTTGAGAGGACTGAAATATTATACTCCCTCTACCCCTTTCTATTGACAAACTAATCTCTTCTGTCTTCCCCAGAAAATACTATTATATCCTACCATTGCAGAACTGGCAGACTCAGTAGAGAGAGAAAACTAAACATCTGCTCCTATGTTAGGTTTGCTAATACAAAAATAGCTTGTCTGTTATTCCTTTTCTTTTCCAGCGTGGGTACTCCAGTAGCACCAACTCTACAGAAATGATACTATTTCATATTTTTTCCACAACATATACAGCAATTTATTACCCAAAGGTCGCAAAGGACATCACAACGGTGCTCATTTCTCTTTCACAATTAAGTAACATCTCTATTTATAACAAAGATTTAATGGAAAGGTAAAGTTAAGAAAATCAGAAGATACTGAATATACTTTAATACAATCTGACAGCTGGAAATCAACATCATGAAATACTACATACACTGTTTGGGATCTGCCAGTATACATAGATGAAGGTCGCATGAACAGCTCATCTGATGTAATAGTTTACTGTCACTGAAAAGAGGAGGTCTTGTATTACTACTCCCTCCTAATCTGTTCCTTCTTGCTCTACTACAACATCTAGCTATTTGGCACTAGTCCCTTTCTTGTCACTCTGGTGTTTGTTGATCCCTTCCATAAGCATACGTTTTGTGGCAGACAACTAGCTATTCTTTTGCTCAGTTAAATTTCTTACGGGATAGTGAAATAAGTCAGTGGGGTTCTGGATCAGAAGATCACGTTAAATGATAGAAATGTGCAACCAGGAGTCAAGGGTACAGGAAAAAAGAGCCAATATAAAGAGTTAGGTAAGTTAATACTGTCTCATGAAACTGCAGACTTGCTCATTATTTTACAAGGAATTGCCAAATAAATTTTCATATTCAGTGAGTAATCTGGTCAGCAGTCTATTATTCACATTTTAAGTCATTCTTCATGTCCAGCAAGCTAATTTATAGCATATGCCAGATTTGTTATCTGTTCTGCTTCTGTGTGACTATATAGGGAGAATATAACCTTTAGTATACAACCACAAGACTCAGAGATAAGAAATACATATGCTTAATATTTATATAATGAATTTCTAGTATTGGTCAGTTCATACAATTACGTGTGATTTCCATCTTGATTTTAATAATGAAAAATAAGCTTATTTTCAAAAAATCTTTTCTTTTTTCAATAAATGTGAATGACCACTCATATCATTGGTAAACCTGATTTCTTTAATTTTAGTTCCCTATGAATGCAAGAATAAGTTTTTCTACTCTTCATATTAATGCTGGTATAAAACATATTTCTTGAAAGAATTATGAGGAGAAAAGGAAGGACAGACTGTAGGAAAAGACCTTAAGATATTTCACAATATAACAAAATATATTTCATATGAACCACAGAAGCTGAAAGTTTTACTTCCGTTGAGAACTCCTTAAGACACTTTTTCAACAACAGTAGTCCTCCGTTACTCCATTTAAGTACCCATTTTGAAAACAAGCTTTTTCTTTCCTCAACAATTATAAGGTTCTAAACTGTAGAGTAAAATAACTAAGACCAAAATTAAGCAAGAAAAGAAAGTGCAAAGGAGCATTCTGACAAAAAGAAGAAAAAAGCTTGGAAAGAATACTACCAAAGGTCTTGTTAATTGACAGAATTACCAACCAAAGATCCTGTGGCAAGATACCGGATCTTTTGTCCTAGGGGCAGATGGAGCCTGCATATGACAAGAACTTTGATTGCTGTGGACAGTACGTATTGCCAAGCTCGCAAAGTTTCAGATGACTGACCCTGCCCTTGCAGAAGAGGCTTCACAGAAATAATCTCAGCTGGTATGCTATTTATAACTCTTTATGAATCTGAAGTCCTGTCTGCTGGCAGTGTGGGAAGCTGCAGATTTGAGGAAATCAGGTCAGAGTTCCCGTAACTGCAGCTTTGGAAAGATTCTCTTGGCAGGTGGAACAGACTTCCTTCACTCCTTGGGTAAAGAGATGGAATGGGTAATGAAAGTCTGGTCACTTAAAGGAAAGAATAGTAGAAAATATTTTACACACTATTGCATTAGAACAGTTTTACAAGTTGAAATATTGAACTGGAGCATTTATCAACTTCTGTCTGCATAACCAGAAAAAGAGAATTAACAGATTATGCACAAAACAGTGTCTTAGTCTACAAATGACCGCTACAATTACACCAATGTATATTCGCCACGTGAATGTACTCATTTTTGGAGAGAGAGAGAGAAAAAAAAAAGTAAGTTTTCTCAAGGAAAAGCTCAAATCAGTTCCAAGTAACTTAAGATAAAACCAGAAAACAAACAGTTTTAGTAGTGTAAGAGTAGCTCCCTAGAACATTGTTCACTGCAATTTCTGTTAAAAGGTAACTTTCATTCCACTAATTCAGATTACAGTGCACGTTATTTGGATCTCTAAAAAGGGCTAATCTCACAACCTTGATGGAGTTTCACAAATGTAACCAAATAAATGCCTGCAAAACTGCCTGTACAACCATAACAGGAACTTAACACAAAGAGATCAATTCTGTTGTTCAGAGTGGCTGCTCATTCTGTGCTACAAGAGTTTTACTCTTGAAAAATTGCCCAGTCACAGAAGGGAACATCTGTAGTTCACCAGTYTGAGTACAATATATACTTATTGAATTTTTTTGATAAAAATGAATGAACAATAATTACTGTGTGATGATTTTACATAATAAAGAAAAGCCCTCAAGATAGAAAAGAGAGGAATATATGGACATTTATCATATTTTCTTCTTCAAATACATATGAATCCTAAAAATACATCTTTAAGAATTATGTCAAAATCTGAGTTTCTAAGATTTTTGAATTTTATCTCATGCTTGTGTATCTATGGACAACTTAACAATTACAACATTTGTTATATAATTTCTAAAAGTATATGTCACTGTAAGGCAGAAATACCAGTTTTTAAGAACTCCAACCCTCGGTACATACTAAAATGTTTCTAGAAATATACTGAATATTTTATTTCAGGAGGTATAAAAACAGATAAATAATCTTTTATTAATCAAAAATAATAGTTAAAATGTTTTAAGTGCATTTAAATCAAGCTAAGTGTCTTTTGGAGTATTTCAGCAGAGCTTGAATGAAACAATGAAGCCACCAATCCTTATACACAGTTAACTTGCACATAAGAATTATATTACTCAAAGATTTGGAGGTATGAGAGAGAAAAGAGCCATTATTTAGCCTTTCAGCATATCAGTCTGAGTGCTGCAAAGACAGTTATTTAATAAACTTTATGTAACTCCTTGCACTGTAAAGATTAGATAGTGCCTTAAACATTCTGGCATCTAAAAAGTCATATATGAAAGTACAGAGGCAGAAACAAAACCCTATGATTTGTAACTGTTTCAAGAATTATTTTATAATAAACAAGGTTCATTGTGCAAGATGCATTCAGAATTCATGATATTTCCTAATATCTACTAATGGATGAAATAGCTTTTAAATAAGAATTCTGCTGAGCAATATATGAAGGCTAATGTAGCTTTGCCACCCTCAGGCCTTAGGGCTTTTCATACTGTCATAATTTATCAGTAAATTATTCCCATGAACAGGAGACGACATTGTCACTTTATCTTAGCAGGCATTCTTGCTGATCCCCTAGCCAGAGGGCTCTAATGTTAACAGAACAATAGCCACCATTCAAAATCCTCCTTTTCTGCCAACAGGCAGGAACTACCATTTCAGCAGTCAAAGAAAAAAAACAACAGAGTGAGCCTAAAGGGTACTGGGCAGTGAATTTGTAGAGGAAGTGCTTGAATGAAAACACAGGCAACCGTGAATGCATTTTTTCAATATTCTACAACCTTATTGATTACAGAACTATGAAAACAGCTACTTAATCCTTTAAACTTCCCATCAGAGAATGGCAACAATTACAACTCTAAAAAAGCTTTGATTTCATCTTACACTAATATCCATACTGGACCAAAATACACAGAAATATTTTGTATGACTTTGTACAAGTTAAATATGCTCATCTTTTTCCTTGAACCTTTAGAAGTGGGAGAATCCAGTGACTATTTACCTAATGGTCAGGATTAGATCCTATTTTGTCAGACCACAGGAAAAGCTCCTAAATCAGGCAAATTGGGCAATGGGATTTTACAGACATCCCACAAACCTGACCTGAAGAAGAATCCATATTATGTGACTACTAAACAGCCAGCTCTGATCAAGAACAATCATATCATTTTTACCATCTTTGATGAAGAACTGCTAAACAAAACTAGGAAAATTCTGACAACTTTCATATTAAATGGCTGAGAGTATCACTGGCTTTTGATTCATACATGAAACAGTATAAGTATTACTTCCTTGGTAGGTAGGTACAAGTCTTATTTTCCAAGAGTTTTGGACTGTAGTTATTCATGAAGGCTATAAAAAGGTGTCTCAATGCAGTTTCAGAACTCCAACAAAACTGCATCAGCTACAGTTCTTTTTTTTGTTATTAAAAAACAACAGCTTCAATTAAAAAGAATGTTCTTATTGAATCAAGCACTTCTTGTTTTAAAAATAACCACTTGGCTTTAATTCAACTTCTGTAGTTTTACAGCAATTGAAGACTATTGCCACATTTCATCCAATGATATTTTCCATTAAAAATATTTATCATGAAGACAGCATCCTCAGCACTAAATACGAGAGGTCATGACCTAAAGATACAGCCATTTTAAGTAATCCAAGATTTATTTTTCAGTTAAGTAGTTACTTCTGCAAATGAGAAAAACCTATTTTGTTGATGAACAGTTACTGTAGCAAATCTGCATTTCAGAGGGCCAAAGTGTTATTTKTTTTTTTCCTTACAATCTGCTTTTGTTTGGGCGATGTAACAAAATGGCTAGTTTTAGATACTAATATCTTAAAATCAAAACCATCAATAACCTGAATATATCTAAGAGAGAGTTCTGTAGCTATGTGTCCTAGGCTACCACGAATAAATAAATTGTTCAGTGTTTAATTATAAGGAAAAATAAGGAACACACAAACCATCTATGAAACACTCTGAAAGCCGTATGACATCTTCCTTATAAAAGAAATCAACAGAATACTCCAAAGTAAATTGTAACTAACATCCCTAAGTCCTGAAGAAGCTTTCAGTTTGATTCTTTTGTAACCAATATCCATTTAAAATGACAAAAAATTGCAGTTCAGAGGAAGCTGAACATATTAAGTCCATCTTCATTTTCTGAAGGTCATTACGCAACTGCTGACCTCAATTCACAGTATTTTTTTTCCATTTTGTGTTCTATTCAGTAAAACAGTCAATCAAATTACTTGCTTGAGAATGCTATATTAAATACAAGAGTGAGGCATGGATGAACACAACCATAAAAATTAACATGAACCCACATGATCTTCTACCACAACAGAAGCAGCAACAAATTATTCCATGAACCAAATGAAGTATTCAGATATTTTTAAAAAGAATATCATAATGCCATTTCTGTAACAATGACATGCTATGTTTAAAGTTACAGCTGTCTGATTTTTTCAGAAATAATGAATAAGGAGCATTGATATTATGACAGAATCTAATATGCTGGAATAGTCTCTATTCTATGTAGAACCAACCACTTCCAAATTAGCCATTATCATCTCACAATTAATATTCAGACTTGAATTTCATCATGAAAACACTGTCAACTTATTCCCTTCTCTGAAGGAACATGATTTATGTTCCTGTGTCCCTTGGGACCAGGAGATACATCTCAAAACCACACATGCTAGAAAAAGAATGACAATAAGCTCATCCCACCTTCAGTCAGATTCTCTGCTTTCTCTATTCCTTCTCACCCTATCCTTTCAGTCACTTGAATTTCCTTATGCCTTCTTTCACAATCTTCCTCCCATCACGGCCTAATTCTGCTGTTCTCATTCTCATACCTCCTACTGTCTGGTCCTTATATTCTTTTCATATCTTCAGCCTTCCTCTATTTTTGCCTGCCATATCCTTCAGACTCTTCAGTTTCTTGCCTATTTCTGTTGACATGAATCATCCCGTAGGTTTTGTTCCCATATATTCTTCTGTCCTGTTTTCTTAGAAGGCAATCTAATTTCAACTCCACCAGAAAAACAAAGAGGTGACATTTTTGATTGGGGCATCTTGACTTGGAGCATCTACATATATTAAAGGAAAATGGCGACCATTTTGGTTAGATCAGGCTATGGCTTTAATATTATTTACAGCCACAGAAAGTGGCAGCTAATCTTGTTCCATAAAGTGTCACAAATTTGAACAAAAAACAAATTCCTACAGAAAAGCTTATGGAAAAACTACAAAATCTACAAAGAGCCTTTAGAAAGGACCAAGCTTGTCCTATCCTCTAAAATGAAATAAAAGGTTTTACCTATTCATTCAGGTAGAACTCTTTCAAATTAGTGGATTAAACAGCACTGTATTAAACTTTCAAGGAAGGTGGTCAAGGCACAATATTTGAAGACTATTCTGATCCAATTTGTATACACTGAGTATGATAATGATCTATTATTGGCCACCTGAATAAAGTATAACTGTTCCCATATACTGTAGTATCAAAAATTTTTGTGAATTCTGAACAACATCATCTAACACTATTAATGCAATGTATTCAAAAACAGAGGGGAAAAAAGGAATGAGAATCTAAACAAGAGTTACCAGACTCAGTGTTTGGCATGAGCCAGACAAAATCCAATGTCTGTTAATGTATATTACACAATCATATCAAGATTTTTAGCAACAACATTCCTATGTCATACAGAATGCTACAAGAGACTTGGGCAAATGCTGCAAAACACCACTCATTAAGCTTGCTTATTTTCTTGGTAACAACCATCAACAGCAAAATCCTGTTTTATCACTTCTGTTTAGTTGTAGTTGTCCAAAATTTACAACAAATAGCAAAATACACGTAATACAAAATGTTATGAAATTTCTAAACTTGCGGAAGTCCCATTTAACAGCATAAGAATTATTTCCGTGTAATAAAAATTTGTATTGCACCAGTATTCTGAACCTAATGTGATCCAATTAGCTTATTCAAATTGTCTAAACAAGTTAGAGAACTTGTTCATTACAAAACGTATGAAAGCTGCAAAACATGAGTCCTCTCAAATTCTAGTCAGCCCAAGATACTCAGATGTACTTTCAAAATTCATACACAGTATGAATGTATGCAGAAATCAAGGGTTTTCAAGATGTAACTATCTATCTGAAAAACCTATTAAAATTCAAAGGCAGTTTAAGTGTATAAATAGCAGGAAATATTAATAAAATTACCCATATACAATAATAACTACAGTAAAAATTAATTCCCGCAAATAGAATCATGTGATAGAAAGCAGCACAATGACAGACTCACATACCCCTGACACAGCTGAGGACTCAAACACTATGATATGGAAGAGACATCTAAATACTAAAAAATATATATATACATGTGTGTGTGCGCACGTGCGCGCGTGTGTGTGTATATCTATATATATACGTCATGTCAACTGTAGCTAAGTATATTTTTCTTGGTTACATGTAAAATAAATGTTTTTTTAATTTCACTCTAACTTCAATTAGAACTAAATTGTAAAGAATTTTTTGTTAGAAAAGATAAACCTACAAATGAATACATTTTGTAAGCAGTATATGTTAACTAAGCAGTGCCTTGAAAAAAGAAAAAAAAGGAACCATGTAGTTATACTTTCAAGTTATCTGCAGTATTCTTATTTTGAGAAGCTCACGTCATGAACTGAAAAGTGACAATTTGAATTTAACAAGCACAACAGGTTGCCAAACTAAGATTACCGCTAACAATGTTCCCCCGTATGCTGAGCGCTTTCCTGCTCCTGCTGACCTTTCAGCACAGCGTTCAGACGCTATTGGATTAGAGCCGTTAACAAGTGACAGGTGCAGCCAATTAACCAAGCAATGACGTAACTGCGACTTCCAGTCTTAAGCATGAGGCTTGTTCAGAAAATAGCGCTTTTCCATCTACGAGCTCAGTATGGCTGCTTATCAGCCAAACTTAAGAACTTCAAAAGCTCTGTACTGCTGATACAGTTCTCATTAAAAAGTGATTTTGCTGTGAAATAATCCAACTGTGACTATGGTATGCTTTGCTGTTCTCCAACTTGGGAAGTTGTCAAACAATGCGGATTAACCCTTTTACTGAGAGGATCATAAATTTTCAAGCGCACAGAGTCAAAATGAAAACTGATGAAAAGGGTTGTGAGAATTATATGTCAATCATCAAAAATCCATCCAAAAAAGGATGCAAGAAACAAAGTAGTTGCAATATAGCTAAGTACTTATTTAGTCCTAAGAGTATGAACAAAATATTTCAGTATCACAATTCAGAATAAAGTGTCCAGTTGACTTCAGCTCTTCTGTGTGATGGTTCAAAGTACTTTTAGATACTGTTCAAAATTAAATCAAACTTTAATGCTATCAGTAGTCCTTTCCTAATATTAGTGATCACATAGCCTACAGCAATTAAAAAATCCCCTGCATTTTTGGAGGTCTGCTTATCTGAGGATGTGCATCCCAATATCAAAGTGGCCCATCCAGATCACTGCTGCTTCATCTTTTCAAAGATTCTCTTTTGCAATTACCTTTCCAGTTCAGATCTTCTTATTGTTTTGCACTAATCACCATGTCTTATGTCTTCTTAATGGATTAATACATTAAACTAACATTTTTGAGATTGATCCATATTTATCGATTATTTTTCACAGAAGACAATATTGCCATATAAAGTGCCTAGATAGCAGTCATCAGATTTTCTGGACCATGAACAACCCCTCAAAGTGTACTGTAGGCTACAAATGCATCCTTTTCACACATCTAACTGAATATACTGTATGCAATTCAGTAAATTGCTTACTGACCACATAGCAGTCAGTGGATGACAATTTGGAACTACTAGTTCAGAGTACCACTCAGTTATAATGCAGAGTGGTACAATCTTTTCAGTAAAGAGGGATGGATGGTGTATTAGGATCTCCCAAAGTCACAGTAGCAGCAAGCTGCAGATGTGTACATTTGTTTGTGTCCATGCTCAGGAACAGACATACCACAAAACCCACCCCTACCTATCCCAGCAGTAGGGACAATACAGACACCAAACACTGAGTGACCTGGGGCATGGCATAATTTAGTCCAACCCAGCATCAGCCATAGTTGACCTGAAGAAACATATGGATCCAGCAGCAGCTCATGACTATAAACATCTAGCCAGACAGTACATGTGTGGAGACACCAGGCTAGCAAGCTTCACCTGCAACTTAACAGTCATCTCCAGAGACAGATGACGTCTGGAAAGGTCAAGAACTGCTCTAGTGAGATATGGAACAGGACACAAACTCTAACAAGATCTGGTTTGGTGCTAAGCCAGGCCCGTCATTCCTCCAGTGTGTTCCAAGCATACAGAAACTTGGTGCAAAGACACCTGACTTCATGGCATCAACTCAGGTCCAACATGACTTATCAGTTCAACTAAGCAACACATGCTGGGCTGAGGCTGGCTCCTGAAGAGACATTTGTGTGCCTTGGTGTTCCTCCAGTGTTCTGAGAGGGCTTCTTAGGTTCTTTGCCAGGTAAATAAATAAATACCACTTTGGTTCAGTGCCCTCCAAAAAACCCTCCATTCTGGGAGGTCATGAGCACTATGCAAATACACCCAGCAATTCTCTAGAAGCTGGGTTGGGTGCAGCCTAGCTGTTGCAGAAAGAGACTTGATAAACCATGCTGACCTGACACATCATATGATCAAAAATGGTCAACTCCATTGCTCTAAGAATATAGTGCAAGACGACACAAGCTGCCTCCACATGTCACTTGGTAAGCTGGGCAGGACTTACTAGCTCTGATTCAACATTGCAGTAATGTGGTTTGAACAACTTTTAAAACAGAGTCCGCTTTGCAAAGAGTTAAGCTGTATTTCTGTAGCACTACACAAAATCCACTAAAATTCAGCCTGCTTTCTTACCCACTTCTACAGCAATATCTTTTTCTTCTTTTTTCTAATGCCCCCTAGATTTCTCATACTGCATTATTCTCATCTGCCTGCTTCTGTGACCCCTCTTTCTCTGATGCCTCAAAGCAATTCCCCTAATTTTTTGGAAGAAGCGTTGTCACTTACTGTCTGAGCTCTGGGACCCTAAAGAGCTTGAAAACATACCATGGAGACATCTAAGAAGCTGTTGCTGTCAGTAAAATCTGACAGGCTAGAGCTAGTTCCACAAAATTGCATATTCAATACTGCTTTCCCCACTGGATTCAATGGTGCCATCTGAATTACCAGGGTTCTTCCCTCATCTGAGACGCTCTAATGTCCTCTCTATGTCCTGAGAGTGAAAAGCTGATTGGATAGCCATCCTGTGGTACTACTCCAGCCCTTTAACACCTTCTTGGTAATAAAGGCAGTCTCTATAGTATGCCATTCTATATAGAAGATGACAATACCTGATCTAGTTATTAGTAAAGGCAGCTTGGGATAGAGACCATTTTACCATGATGCTTCTCCAGAAAAACAAGAAAAAACTATATGAATTTATTAAATCAGCTGTCAAGTGTCCATTCATAGAGAGACCCAACTTTAACATATTAGAATACAATAGAAACACATTATTTTTTAGTAACAGTGTCATTTAAAAGATGAGTTAAGAATATGGGGGCATTTGGCCTTGATGTTATGATTTTACCACCATCTTTAATTTTATAGTCAAGGCCCATGGAAAATAAAGAATAATTAGCTGTACAGGGAAAAGTGCAAAGCTAGTTATTTGTAATTTGCTGCCAAATCATGGAATAAAAACCTATACAGAACAGAAAAAAAGTATTTTTCTTAATTTGGCCTCAGATGTTACTGTAACAAGGTAAATGTATTTTCAAACAGAAAAATGGTAACTAAATAAATGTTGGCCATTTATTTATGATAACAGACATAGCTAAAGTTAAAGGTATGTATCTTCGAGTATCTTCGAGAAAACCATATTCCTAAATTTGCTTTGTATGTTAGGTATTAAAGTAGTGCCAAAAATAGAAAAGAGTTAACATACGTAGAAAAGAAAAAAAGGATTCAATAGCTCTTTCTCTTCTGAGTAGGAGACATACGTTCTATGGAGATGATATATTTTTGTATCTTTTTGAGTTACTCCCAAAATGGAAAGAACAGCTACTAAAGTTAAGTAATATAAAAAAGCAACAGATCCAGACAATTTGCATCCAATGACTTTTTAAAAGAAGTTTAAAGAGATTTTTGAACCATTTGGAATGCTGGGTTTTAATAGCATAGAACCCTAGGGAATTCCAGAGAAGTGGGGGGAGGGAGGAGGAAAAAAAAAAACCTTAATGTTATATCAGTGTTTATAAAGAGAAAATAGAAATTAGATACTTACAAGCCTGACCTTCATAAACCAATCTTGAGCAAAAATAATAGAACCATTAACACAGGACCAAGAAAAATTTAATTTAATTTAACTCAAAATGGACATAAAGAGAAGAACACCTGTCAAACTAACTTGTGCGAAGCAACAAAACATAGGATTATTTCCGACCAAGTTTACACATGACACAAAGAGTGGGGAAGCAGTGAAACGCCACAGAAGGAAAGGTTAATGTTCAATCTACTTAAGTCATCAGACAAAGTTCAAGGGTGATTTGGTCACAGTTTGCAAGTGAATGTAAGGGGAAGATGGATGTGCTAACAGAACCCTAGCAAATAAATGTGTAAAAGGGTCTAATGATTCTAAGATGAAGCAAGCCAATGGCAGACTGAAAAGAAGAGGCATTTTTATTTATCTAACAAGGCAATTAACCAAAGAAAATTTTAGTAAAGGGAGTATCTTTCAGCAGAAATCTCTATATTAAAATGGGATTTTTTCCTCCAAAAGATAAGCACGAGATAAAAGAATTTAAGTCTTKTGTGCTCTATTAGGTAAAACACTGCATTAAATAATCACAGCAGACTTTTCAGCTTTATCCCCTGAAAGTCCAGGCTTTTTGGATGTTTTCCATTTTCACTAGATAAACAGCTTCTTCTCATTAGAAGCAGATATACCCTTATAAGGATTCAAATTGTTTTTTCTTTACTCCTGCCAACACAAATTCTGTTCACTATCTTGTTTAATGTATCTTGAATTTTATTTCAGAAATAATCAATACAAGTAGTTTTGATAAGAATTTTCATGAATACATTTCTGAAATAAAATATCTAAAGTAGTTTTTCATGCTTATAATTATTATGAAACACAACTCTCTTCCCCATGCTTAAAGACAAGTTATCATGAGAAACAGAAATCTTTATGGAACACACACACACACTGAAATTTGTAAAAGTTATAGCTGCTAAATAAAACACAAAAAAATCCTGTTTTGTTTACATATCTTTGCCTTAATTATGTGCAAAGGATTCTGATCAAAAAGGGAGTATCTGAGTTTGTGCATATTCTTGACTCTTCACCAATAAAAAGCCTGCCCAGTAATGAACCTCAAAAGTTTCTTCTTCAAAATATATTTTATTGTAATAACTATTGCAAAACTTATTGTAATGCTTATCACCATGTTTAGTCAGTTTACTGAATTCAGACTCACTGAATTAGTAAGACTATCAGTTACAGAAACCACAACACTTACAATAAAAGTTTGCAGGATCTAGCCGCCAAAGTGCCACCCTATACTCCCTTGTTCTCAAGTATTCTCCTGTATCCTCAAATACACATAAATTTGAGCTGCAAGAAATTACGCAATTTATCACTCAATCACTCAAAGCAAGTAATTTCACAGAAAGCAAACTGAGGGAAAAAGAAAACAAACCCCAAAATTCGTTACCAAAGTGTATTCACAAGAGCAATAGCAAAGATATATTCATGAAGAGAAGATAACAAGGCTTAAAATTGTTCAAGCACTACTACATTATGAAAATGGTCTAAATAAATTTTGTATCTTTGTGACTACAGATTAGATTTATAAACATGCAGGGTGTTGAAGTGTGTTTATGAGCATGTAATTCATAAACAGTCATAAAATATAAACATTCAGTTTACAAGGTTATAGCAGAATATTAGTCATACTTAACATCCTGTCAATATTCTCAGTAAAGTTGCTTCTCAATACAATGAAAGTATGCTGTCAAACAGAGATTATAGCTTTTATTATCTCTGTGACCATAAACTCTACGTACAAGCGCTGTACCTTGAGATCTAATACTATTTACTAGAGTCATTCAATATAAGATCCAATATATCAACACTAAGAGACAGAAATCAATAAATATTGTCAATGGTTCCAAGTCTTTGCTGAAAACAGAGTGGATCAACTAATAGGAATAAACAGTTACATGTTTTGTAAGTACTCCTCACTACATGGAATCTTAACCAGGACTGCATGCAAACAGATTTGTCATTTATACTCCAAATAAATTTGAAATTGTGAATTTTAACAAGCAATGGAAAAATGATTGAACCTGAAGGATATTATCAATAGTATTACTGTTATTAGATACCTAGATAAAGGTTTAAATTATTCATGTGGAAAGCATTTCATGTCATATAATACCATTCATCCCCCGTGCGCCCCCCCCCCCAAAGGGCAAAAAAAAATCCAAAATAAGTATCTAAATTGAGCAACTTGAATGTGTTCAGAAGAGCTTTTGGGGAAGTGGCACATGAATATTTAATATTTTTGGAAAACCATGATCCAGTAACAAGATATTAACAAAATACAGACTGGAATTGCAACCACTACTATTTAGAACAAAAAATAAGCCAATTTATGGTAGAAACCACAGTATACACATATTGCTTTAATTTCCATAGATTCTGGTATATAATTTCAATTCAAAACATTCTATGCCCACATTCCTCAGAAATGTGAGATAAAAAATTACGTATAAAACAAAGATACAAATTGAAGGTAAATTATCCAGATAAAAATACATTCACAAAAGTTAAACATGCTTTTATACAGTAATTCAAATTATTATTGTACTTAAGGACTGGCATTATTTCACTTAAAAATTTCAAAGTGATTTAAAAAACATACCATAAATGCAATAATCAACCATTTTACTATGCAGAAAAAAAAAATCTTATTAATCAGAGTAAATATGCTGCAGTAGATTTAAACTCTAATAAAAGACATTTACCCAAAACCTTAGTGTAAATTGTTTTTGTGAGGAACAATCAGCAAAGATGAATTAAAAATGAAAAATTTAGAAAGGAAATGGGAATGTCAATGATATTCAGTAGGCCCAACTGTTACGGTAAAGTGATACTGCACTGAAGACAGAGTAGAAGCCTAACAGTAGGGAAAGGACCAAGTAATTTTGTTATTTAAAATTCAGCTGGTGGGAAAGAATAAAGAGAGGATGCTGCTGTGCATGTACAGCTGTAAAGGTAGTGTCCTGAGAAAGGTCCTGCACAGTGGCTGGGTTTGGAAAGGCTGCCTGTACACCTGCGCAAGAACAATGCGGGGAAGGGGAAAAGAGTGCTTTCAACAAAAGATAACAGAGAGAGGAGAAGCAAAAGAAAAAGTTAATTAACCACTACACTGCTCTCAGCAAAAGGGAGCTGAGCTCCCCTGTTGACCCAAGCAAAAGAAAAAAGAAACCTTGATAAAATAACTGAATACCCATGTTGATTTATACTGACATCTACCTCAAGCTCATCACCAAGATAATACCATAATCTATGTCTAAATGCTGTTTATGCTTTGATTAGAAATTTGATATTTCAGCCCTAAGGGAAAACGGTCTTAAAAAGGCAACTATTTGTTAAGATTCTTCCAAAGAATGAGAGGAAATCTATAATCCGACTCGACAACAAAAGATCATAGGTGGGCTCGCAGACAACTCAGTGAAGACCTGTACTCAAAAATGACCAGGATATTAAGTGTTATAAAACAGAATGGAGAATAATAGGAAATATGCCTTTTTATTAAGACAGTGTAGTAGCTACACCTCAGAGGAAAAAATAGGAATAATTAACTTAGTAGCAGTTATCTTTACCATCTGAAAGACTTCCAATCAAATTTTCTCAGTTCATAAAGTTGGTCATTTTATTTTGTTTTGTTGTTAACAAGCAAGCTGCTAACTACTGTTACCTACTAACTGTTACTACCAGAACTTAACACAGCAATCTTTCAGGCAAAAAATGAATTTTATTTCTTTTTTCACATAACGTTCCTAATTATAGAAGATTACACAAGCAGAATTTGATAAACAGCATATCTTATTTGTTCTACACTATTTAAAAAACACCTATTTCCTATTTTTGCTCTGTAATGTTTTAAGGCATGTGAAATATTAAAAATATAGTAAATTATACTATGACTTGACTGTCTAGACACAAACAGCAGATGGGATGAATAAAGAAAATGTCTTTGAACATACTGGAGTCATTCTTCACTAAAGTACCACTTTAAGATGCACTGTTCATATTCTGAAGAAATGTATTCTACAACAGAAACACAAAACCTCAAAATGTCTCTTCCCATGCTACTCTAGTCTGTTGAAACAAATGAAGGAAATGGAGCACGAACATTTAGCAATTAAAAAGTACATGGCTATACCACTGTTAAATCAGTCCCGCTATGTTACAAAAAATCACATGTGCAGCTAAACAATTGAGAGTACTCTAGTGCTTTGAAATGGTACCTTGCCCACAATAGAGTGCTAACAATTCACTGTATAATAAGGATTACACATTCTCACCTTCCATCATGCTAACTGCATTTTCACAGGTCATCTACGCATCCTTTTTTCCAGGTGACTAGACAAATGCACACACAAACTTCACTCAAAAATACACTGACTCTTGCCAAGTAGCAGCAGGATGAAATACACCACAGTAACAATCCAGCCTTTGTCCCAGGCTAACACTCTACCTATTAACATGCTTTGATGCTTAGCCAAGAAAAATCTCAGTGCTGGGATTCTGGGTTTTGTGCCCAAACAATCTGGGTTTGTGCTTAATATGCTATAGGCTGCTTTTAAGTTACTGCCAATCATTAACTCTACAAAGACAATGTCTGGGGTTATTTTTTTCTTTAAATGAATGCCATTAAGATAAAGAATACAGAAAAATCTACATTATTTTGAAAAGAATAAATGAATCATGCAATCCTTAGCAGTAAGTAAATGGTCTTATTCAGAAAAATAAAGTATTTCTAAAACCAATTCAGAAGTAATCTTTCTTTCCTGCATGTCAGTTACAAATTTCTGAAATACTGGATTTCTTGAACAAAATATAAAAAGGAAAAGGAAAAGGAACACACCAGCTACTGAAACTTACAGACAACTTAAGGACCATTTTTTCTTACCAGAGGAAAAGAAGATCATTCCTTCCATTTTCTGAAGCAATTAAAAGAAGACCTTATCAGTTAAAACGTAACTGATCAACTTTTTTTTAAAGAGGAATGGATAAAATTTAAAATCTTAGACTTACCTAAATCAAATATTTTGCTTTCCATAATGAATACTAGTCAGACTGAAGTGTGTGATCGCTTATTCATTGGGAAAAAAGATGCATTTAAAACAAATGAGAATAATAAAGTGTACTTTAAAAGTGTTGGTATTATGATGTTACTTACCATGAAGAGGAGAAAAATCCTAATAACCAAATGACTTGCTAAAACATATAACATGGATTAATACAAGGCATATCATTTAAGGTTCTAATCACACTGAGACTCATTTAGTCCCTGACTCAGAGTCTCTAAGATTGATCTCTATGTATTTTATGCAGTTTGGTTTGGGCAGAAGGTCATGCACATTTTCTGTAACGTTAAAACTAGCTTAAAAGTTCCTCGTTTCTGACAGCTTGCTTCTGGCCCTGGCTTTGTAGCTGACTTTCTTTTTACAGTGACTGTATCAGATATCCATTTTACAGGGAAATCCATAAGCAACTATAAAAGTCTGATTGAAGCAAAAACGACAAGAAAAAATGACCACAGGGAAAGGAAAGGAAGGCAATAACCTTCTGAGACAGTCTTAAAAGAAAAAAAAAAAAAAAGGAAAAAAAAGAAAAAAAGAGTTACTGAATCCCAAGAGTAAGGACTTTCTGTCATTTTAGCCAAAATATGCCTCCCCCTCCTTTGTCCTTCATACCACACAATGATTGTCAGATTCCAATCCAAAGTAATTTCAGTGGTTCTCAGGCTTGTTTCTATGAACTTTACTGAAATGAATAATTGCACTGGAATCATTGAGTCATGTAAGCATTTGCAGGATTGAGCAACTTCCATATGACTGTGGATAAACGTCAATTTATAAATTAGCACTTTGATTTCAAACCCATATTGAATTTATATGCCATGATAAATCACTCAAGTTAACACACACAAGTTAATGTGGAAGTACATCAAAACAAATGCCTGACATGTAAGCAGGTATGACTGCAAGGGATTACATGGCCTGTGGGTGAGTCTGTATATGGTATCATTACACAATTAGGATACTGCTAGCAGAATAAAAGATTCGGAAACGGTTTCCCTTCTTTCAGACAATCTTGAAATATATAGAACAAAACCTCCTTCTTTCTATCTAAAGTGAATCTTTGTGCGTGTGATTTGCTAGTTTAACATTAGCCATAGTCAAGATCAAGCAAGGAACCATAAAAATGTCAAACATTCCTTTTCTGGGAATCTAGTTTATAAAGACACGTTAACATGTAAACACTTAAAAAAAAAAAAAAAAGGGTTGGTATATAGATTACACAGATTAGCTGTGTGTAAAGTTTATATGTTTTAAGTTATTTTTCAAAAGGCAGAAGTTTAAGATTGCTATTACATCTGTATTAGACACACACTCAACCATTGAACTGGAAGAGAACTGCACTAACTTAGAAGAATACATCAAAATAAATTTCCATATCAGGTTTCTTCACATAAGTCACATTAACTCATTCCAAAATTCTATGATATCTAGCCAATGAACTGCTGCCAATTTTTGCCTGTCCTTTTCTCAGTGCCGCAGTGGGGACTTTTCCCTTTTATATCAGGTAGCTCCAGCTCACACACATCTGCTTACCATAAAGCACAGCAGACATGTTCTCTCAGGTAACCCAGACTTAAAGTATTTAGGATTCAGAAGAGTTCCACCTGCAAGGCCATAGGAGTCATACATAAATTAGAATCAGTACAAAGCACTTTCAGTGTAAATTAGGTATTATGCTAATAATATTTCATAGGCCTTTATTTATCATATACATAGAATTTTGTATATTTCTGATATACTCTATAAATTCTCCAAAGATAGCAACCCACTTAAAGTATGTCACAACTCTGAGTTCAGCTGAGTTTTGGATATGCGTGGTGAGGACTGCTGGAAAAAAAGCCTCTACACTTATGAAGCACAAACAGGAAAATGTTTTGTGATCATGACATTAACTTAACATGTAGTAACTGCTTTGTGTACTCTCATGCTATAAAGCTAATTCATAATTAATGGAATAATCAAATCCCTCCTTCCCAAGCAGTTGCACCAAAACCTTTATCTCTTTATCTGGGCCGAGTTGTGTCCAGATTCCCACAAAGTCTTCCTCTAGGGGAGGAACATTATCCTCATGTATAATGAAAACATGTAGATAGGTGTCATCTGCATAATATGGAAATTACATCTCCTGTGTCCTTGCCATGTCTTCACAGCCAAGTTGACATACTTGAATTAGTACCATCACGAGAATTCATGTGATGGACAAGCAGTTATCCTCGAAAGAAAAAATGTCACCTAATTTAGCTATAGTGCTCATCATCTACTGTATCTAAAGCAAATAACAAACCTAATGAAATTCAGTTTGGACATAGGTTGATCAAGATATAGAAAACAGGAAGACTGAAAATACTGCTATACTGCTTTATCTCCTCAATATTTCCCCAAAGTGGAATCTTCATCAATTTAAAATCAAAAAACCTTTGCACCACAACTGATTTTTTTAGCAGAAGCTTTATCCATGTTTGATATACCTGACCCTTTCCATTAGAGAGGTACTGCACCTCCAAAGAAATTTTCAAATGGCATTCCAAGCCAAGACTGAAAGAGCAGGATATAGGAATCCTAATATATTAAACTACTTATGAACAAATAGTAAAACACTCAGAACACTTCTGTTTAGTTTCTTTAAAAGCCACTAAAGGTTAGGATTTAAAAGAAATATCTGATATTCTGCATTAGCACAGGACTGGCAGAAAAGATGTGCTGCTTATGTGTATAACTGAATTTCAGCATGATGTGAGCCTTTCCATTTTCCAGAAAAATTGGTTAAAATTTTTATGGATTTTGAAATAGATGTTGTATTCTACTCGAGAAAGGGGTTGGGGGATAGTGAGGGGAAATTTCCCTTAATGTTTTGAAGAGTAAAGTAATTTTCTTATCCCATCCTTGTCGAGTTTATAGGTTTTCCTGTCAAGACAGTATTTTCAGACCTTTCTGTCAACATATTATTGGACAGGATCGCATGAAAGGAAGTAAGATTAGAGAAGATGAGACTGAACTTCATTGATCTCTAATGGCAACAATTTCAGTATAAAGGATCCTCCCTTAACACTCTTCAGTCTCTTCCAAACCACAAGAGCTATAAGGTCAAAGATGTATAGGTGGCCCCTAAGTATCTAGCTTACATTCTAGTGTTATATATCCAGTACTTTATGTATCAGACTATATTTTAATACATAACATATAGTACCCTAACAGATGGAGCTCTGGAGACGTTATTGATGCACACTGGCTAAGTACCCAGCAAAATTTCCAATATCACAGAATCACAGAATGGTGAGGTTGGAAGGGGCCTCTGGAGATCATCTAGTCCAACCCCCCTGCTCAAGCAGGGTCACCTACAGCACGTTGCACAGGATCACGTCCAGGCGGGTTTTGAATATCTCCAGACAAGGAGACTCCACTACCTCTCTGGGCAACCTGTTCCAGTGCTCTGTCACCCTCACAGTGAAGTTCTTCCTCATGTTCAGCATTCACAAGAAAGTATAAAAATATCTTCCTGAACGCAGCAGGATGAGACTCTGGATTGAATTTAATAAACAGAAGCATAAATAAAATACCGAAATACCTGTACAGGTGTCTTAAAAATGAAAACAAACAAACAAAAAGACCCCACACAACTAAAGAGCTGCTAGAGTTGTTACTCCAGCCCCGAGCAGTCCAGGGGAAAACAAATAAATAAATCAGATGACAGAAGTATTCAGGTTGCAAGGAACCTCAGAATATGATCTATTCTAGCCTCATGCTCAAAGCACATGATATCAACTGTTCTCCCCTCATCTACAGATACAGCCATTATATAAAGCAATCAGGTTGGTCAAGCATGATTTACCTTTGCTAAATCCATGCTGACTCTTTCCAATCAACTTCTTCTCCCTTCATGTGCCAGGACTGGCTTCCAAATGCCACTCCAAGACCTCCTCCATGATTTTCCCAAGGACCAAAGTGAGGCTGACTGGATTATCCTTCTTGCCTTTTCTGAAGATGGGTGCAGCATCTGCAACATCCTTCCATCACAGAGGAATTCAGCAACATTTCAAAGATGATAGACAGCAGCAATGACATCAGCCAGCTCTCTCAGCACCCTCAGACACATCCCATCTGACCCCATAGATTTGAATTGGGTCAAGATTTCTCACATAATTCCTGACTCAATCCTCTTCCACTACCAGTAATTCCTCTCTTCCTTGAACCCTGCCTCTAGGCACAAAAGCCTAGAAGACTTCATTCAGCAGTGGGCCCGTATTTTTCTGTGCTTATTCTTTTACTGTTCATTTAGTGACAGAAGTTCTTCCAGTTGCCGTTGACTTAACTTGCCAATATCAACTCTAGCTGAGCTTTGGCTTTCCTAACACCCTCTCTGCACGTCCTGACATTTCCATACACCTCCTTTATAGTTTGTCCTCACTTCCATGTCCTTTACGGACATCAGTCATGAGTTCCTATTTTAGCTAAGCCAGTCTCTTGACACTTCTACTCCCCCTCCTCACCCCCGGCTGAGTACTGGAATGGACCATTCTTTTGGAGGAGACTGTCCTTAAAGACCTGCCAGGATACCACCTTCCAGTTCCTCAAATAAGACAAAGTCTATTCTTTTGATATCCAAGGTCTGTACTCCGCTACTTGCCTTCCTGACTTCACACAGAAACCACAGATGATAGCAACACAGAGATAAAGGATTATTACTGTCCTTCTTAATCCATTACTAAAATATATATATATATATTTTTAAAGCAAACCACTGTTAAAATACAGGCACCTGAAATTCGGTAGAATAGCCTGTTGGAAGCCCAAATTACAGAAGCTGATTTTTGAAGGTACATCTATCAATAAATGTTTTCTGAAGGATAGTATTTAATAAATGTATTTTAATCAAAGCACTACATTAGACCCCAGAAATTTAGGGAAAAAAACAACGGGAAATACAAACTCAGTTAAATTCAAGTAATGTTAGCTACTCAAAAAGAAAAGTCAGCATTTCTTCCTCAGCAGTTAGGCTATTCTAGCCATGTACTTCATATTGCCATTCAATAGCATATCCATCATAGGGATGCAACTGAAATTGTTGATGTACAGTGAAAATTGTTAAACATTCCAAAATACTATCTTGCTATAGCTGTGACATTCAGAAATAATCCATAAATTACTTCAGTAGCTACATAAATGTAGTCATCTCAAGGTAACAAAATATGCAATAACTAGTTAGCAGTGGAGAAAAATTAAATCTTTATAACTCTAAAGTAAAGAACTTGGGTCAGGCACCAAAGCAAACAATCCTACTTGTTCTAAAATCATTATGAGATCTTTAATGATAAGAACAGGTGGGGAAAATAATTCTAATCCTATTTAATATTCTCTTCAAAAAGCTGCCCAGATACATACAGAAATCTTCAGACCCTTCTAGCCAAGACAGTTTAATTTCTTACAGTTCAGCTAACAAATTTTTTGAAGTTTGGAACATCTAGAAATATTCCTACCTATTTCTATCTGTTTTTATGATTAATCAATGCATTTATGCAGCAATTTCCTTATTTGTACTCTATTTGCACATTGCATATCTTGGTTACAAGCAGCAGTGAAAACTAAAAAAATGCTGGTAGCTCCAAATGTGCAGTACCCCAGCGCCACCTACAGGATGAAAACAAATGTAAAAGAAATATTTTTTAATTATTAGGCTAGAAGATTGTTCACTTTGAAGCATTCAGCTGATCATCTCCAGCCACTGACATTTTACAAAGTGGATGTAATGCTGATGAATTTGATTCCTATTACAATGATGGCAAACACTTCCTTTATCTGCATGTATTTTTTCATTTAACCATCTGTTCTATACTTTGAAGTTTAGGTTTAACCTTTCTAAAAGCAACAGACCTGTGCAATTTCTCTAACAACTTGCCAGAAAAAGTGGGAAATTCTTTTTCCTGAGGTTTCCTACCTAATATGAAATTGGAAAGCCTCTCAACTTATTTTTTAAAAACATACACCAAAGGTTCAAATACACACTAAAATTAACTTCACCATTCTGAGCACTCCTAGTATGATTGCATTTAGAAGTGGTGGTGCCTGGGATCTCAGTACCATGAATTTGAGAAGGTGTCTACTGTTTCCATACTGTTTCTCTGAAACAGATGTGCAAACTTATACAAATGAATACAGATTTGTTGAAAAAGTTATCCTTGTTAAAAAGATACTACTCTGAAAAAATATTATGAAAGGCCAATTATTCTGTTTGCAGATTTAAATTTCTGATGAGATTAACAATTTTGATAGATATCAGATGTTCCTTGGCCCTCTGACATGTTACTCAACATTCCCCTTCAAGCTATGCCTAGTGGATCCAACTTTTTGCTTGATATTCGCACCTCCTACATCTGTGTCTGCTCTGATCAACACCACTTGGACTACAGCAGGTGGTAAAGTCCCATAAAAATATTATCAATCATCTCCAGTGCACTTACAAAACAGGTCACTATTTCAAATAATGAAATGGTCTGCAAATAATGGGCTGCTTATCTTACTTTATCTCATCAGACCTCAAAGTTAATACCTATTCAGATCAACAATGCTATGTCTTTGATTTTCATGTCAGAGGATGCCAGACTACCATTTGGAAAGTAACAGATTCTAGAAGTTGATGTTACCTGTGATACTAAGTGGTGGCTCCCAGGGCTATGGCTCCCAACTGCTAAAACTGGATCTAATAAATAAAGCCCTCTTCTGAGATAAGATAGCCCATAATTCTACTGCTACTGCCCTTAAGACTGGAATAATCACAAACACACAACACCCACCTTCTGGATGAACAGCCGACAGCTTATGGAACACCTACACAAATGTCTCTGAAAATGTGAAAAATATCATGCAAGCTTGGACATAGAATACTTCACGTATTCCAAAGCATATGCTTAGATTTGTGTCTCCTTCATGCAGCAAACTTACTGTTACACCTTAAGCAAGTTTGGTTCTGGTATACATCCCTGAAAAACCCAATGGACAGTTAAACAGATTTTTGGGCAGACTGTTGGAAAGATGGGTAGCAAGTACATACAGTGTCAAATGTCCTATTCTAAAGATTTTGTTTGGCCTCCTTATACTTGAGGATACTGTTTCAGAAAAAGAAAAACTTTCCTTGCAGAATTTTTTTATTTCTGTGTTTTTCCCCTTCACAATCTGATATAGCTATCTAACACTGATCTTTGTCCAAAGCCCGCCATACAAGAACCTAACCTAGATCATTCCTAATCGTTCACAAATTTGAAAGACCAACACACTTTTATTCAGACTTGTGTCCATGATCAAGGACAGCACACTGACCCTAAGAAGGTTATATTTTTTTCCATATAGAACAGTATTATGGATAACATCAAAAACATTATATGGGTGCAGGATTAATCTATCACTGAAGGCATAGTATTGAAAAACAGGAACTACTACTTCCTGCAGTCAGAAAACTGCTTCAGCACAATGTTTCTGCAAGATTTGAGACAGAAAACTACCTGATGTATCCTTGCCCCCCACACTGACACATGATCATTTTTATTGACACAACATAAATATTCATGCAATTTATCACTGGGATTTTTCATGGATCTCAACCCTAGGACTAATAATCAGCTTTTGAGATCTAAGTTACCCATCATCCTCCTTGATTTCAATATACTTTGCTGCGGACAGCTGGTCCACAGCAGAGATGGCACAGCCACCAACTTCCAAAGCAGCCACACAGCACAATATCAAAGATGGCAGAAAGGAAAAACAGTGGACAGATTTTAAAGGATGTCTTGCATATGTCCTCTGAAACAACACCTGGTTATATCTAGCACAGCCATCAAGACAAAGGTGAACCAAATTTTGAGGAGATCAAATATCTTCCCTCTGATGAATATGTTATACTCACCAGTGTCCCCAGGCCCTTCAAATCCACAAAAAAGCAGGGCCTTTCACATTTCATATAGTGTGACTCAGGTGCACTTACAGGGAAAAAAAGAACGAGTAACAGAAAGCCAGTGCTCAGGAAATCGAGTTTTATACTCATGTACATAACACTACACAATTCTACAAAGAGATGAGATTTACGTATGGGCCCAACACTAATGGATTACCATTAATTCACAGATCTGACTACACATACCTTGTTGACTCCATGCAGCTTGCCAAAGCAGAAAAGTTAGTTGCTTTTAACTAAAAGTGAAATCATATGACAGATAAAATGAACGCTCATTTAAATTACAGATTTTGTTTATCGTATCTTTTTATGCTATTATGCTGAATGTTTGATGTCAAATGTTCTTGCTCATTTATTTTCAGCTATTTAAATATACTGTGTCTTCTCTTCAGAGCGAACACAAAATTACAAGGAGCTTTAAAAGCAGCACTGTCATCTGGACCAGGAAAAGAACTGCCTGGAACCTACTCAGATTTGCTCTAAATACAAAACTCCTGTACTCTCCCTGGTACGCTTCTCAGGTTCAAGTCAATACTGGAGAAGTTGTAGAAAAGGACACCGAATTTCCTGCTTAAATCCTGTAAGTATTTTACTTGATGGAGCTGTTCACACTTAAAGTGGTTAATAAAAATCCTATTCTTGGCAATGTTCTTATTGGGGTTTTCACTGCTCCAAAGAAAGGTTAGACAAGCAGCAACACTTAGGGCTGTATACGAATATTAAAAGATTATCCAAAATAATGCAAATGTTCCTACTTCTCTAAAAGCACTGCCTGCTTTTAAACACAGGCAACACAGGATTAACAAATATTATCTGACATTGAATGCTCAAAACTTATAATGATGTTGCTTTTAAAATAGTATCAAATTCTTTCAATAAAAAGCATCAAATCAATATTCCTCAAGTTGCAAATATCAGGGTACTCTGTCCCTTTTCTCTTAATAATCCAATCTGTCTTACAATTGAGATAATGGTTGACTGTCCACCACAACTGACAACAGTCCCTTCTTCAATATGATATAGTTATTTTTACTTTTACTAGGTATATAGCCATAAAAAATGAATAATCTGAAAGGGTGCAAGTCAGATATGTGTATTTCTGGTGACTGTAAAATAACAGTTGATTTTGTCTGAGTTATCCCTTCTCTTTTCTAAACAGTTTGAATTTGTATTTTATCTCAAAGCGTATAACACCATCACAACAAACGTATCTTCAGATATCTTGGTCCAAAGCCTTTGCTTCCCAGTTATTGATATAGGGATAATATTTCTTATGGAAATTCTGAAATCCCTCTTTAAAGCATTTATATTGAATACCAGGTATTTGTCGTAAACAGACAGCCTTGGATCATGGCATGTTGACGATATACTTGGCCATTACATAGAAGACCATAGCTAGGGTTGGGGGAAACAAGTAGGAAAAAATAAAATAAAATAAGGTTGGTTCAGTTCAGAGCAAACTGCTATGGGAGAGAGTCTAAGATAGCCACTGCATACCCAGAATTTACTATATGCAAAGCCTGAATAATTTTATCAAGCAATTGCTTATGACAACTGTATAGAACTAGAGTATAAATTCTAAATTACTTGTTCAATGCTTCCTCCCCAACAGCCAAGCAAATTTCACTGAATAAGTAAATTTACATGTTAAGCTTCATAACTGCAAAGACTATTAACTGTTCAGTAACTTCTGGAGTCCACATTTATTAAAATACTGAAAAATAATTCATAGTAAATTTGTCATCAGCCCCACTACCCATCAACCACATACTTGAAGGGTGTTCTTATGCTAATATGAATATTGTCAGGAAGAAATTCCCAAACTAGCTCTGGAAACAAGACTGTCCAACACAAGATTCCAAGGAGGCTAATTAACTCACTGAAAATTGAGAGCTAATCAATACAAAACTTCACTAAGGCTGGCATAGCTATACTACATGATGGGAACCTAAGCCGTTATCTCTGTAAAGAGCTGTATAGTGCTACAGAAACAAAATAATTTGTCTAGAGCTAGTTTAATTAGTTCAATATAGTGTTACACTGTTAAACACGGACATATTTCAACCCTCCAAGAACAGCCCTACACCAGCTTTTAAATGCTATGTATCAGCCGCAGTGTTGAATAACTGGTACACTGTAAGAACAATTCTGTGTTACACCAGACTTTCACAGGTGGCTAGGAAGCCTTTACTTTCTGAAAGTCTGAATGATAGATGAACACATGTATTACTTCAGATGAAGAATTTGCAAAACTCAGTATTACACTGTGTAGAAAAATGAAATAAAACATGATATATACAGTCCAAACTCTACATATTTTTCATAGGGAAATTAAAGAGAAAAAGTCCAATAAAAGTTTATCAATAATCTTTCAGAGAGGGTAACAAAAACGTAACTTAACTCTAAATTTAAACTGCCAAAAGAAACTAAGAAATGGGAAAGTAATAGACAGTTTCATCTTGATGGGGGGGGGAAGAGAGACTAATTTTAATGTAATACTATCACTGTAGTAAACTACAAGATTAGAAGTGAAAATCTAACTGTAAACAAGGTGAATTAAAAAAAAAAAAAGGGGGAAAAAAAATACTTACCTACGACTAGTTGTTTTCTTTTCTGCCTTAGTTTCCTCCTCTTGAAGTGGCAATTTAACAGTTTCATTTGTATCAATTTTCAACTTTTTTGCAATGCGTTCTTTCATTTGAAATCTCTCATTGCTAGTGACTTCATCTTCTACACTATCAGTATCTTCATTATGTTCCTCTTCCTCCTTTATTGATTTAAAATCAGAAAATTGCTGGTTTAGCTTTTTTTTCGGACTACAGAATTTTGAATGTGGAAACTTTTTCTTACAAAGATTATCTTACAAAAAAAAAAAGTTAAGTTCTTTTTTAATTGCCTCAAAACAAATTTTTCAAACAAATATCTCCTTATTTGCTTCAGAGGGAACACACAAATTAGAAACATAGTAATAATTTTTTCATACATAAATTACATCTTTTTTGTATCACTTAGACAACTTCACAAGAAATCCTCCTAGGTCTAAAGAAGACCGCATAACAATGTTGTACCTGTCTGATCATTGTTTCCGGATCCTATATTTGATCAAGGCAATACATAAAACACTTCCTAATTTTCCATTAAAAAAAATTCTCACTACAGATATCCTACTACGGGGCTATTATACAATCATGATGGGATGGAAGAGGTTTCTCATCAGTGTCTGGGAGGGAATTTAAAAATGTCACATCGATCAAAAGAGGTTGTGAAAACCTGTAAAAATTAATCATCCCTGCTTGCTACAGAGGTACTACGTTTCTTGGCCTGACAGAGGAAGGCAAAAGGGGATAAACCACCTCAGTTCAAAGATGATTGGGAGGGAGAAATAAATTATTCCTCTCAACAATGAAGCAGCAACCTGACTGGACCAAGGGATCTAAGCTTGACTCCTGCACATCAAAGCTTCCCTGAAGAAGGAAGTCTGCATGAATCTTCATGGAAAGATGCCAGCTCAGACAAAAATCAAATTGCCAGCTCTTTATATTTATTTTGGAGTGGTGCTAATTAGCCAAAGAGACAGCATAAGATGCTAAGTGATGGCAATTTTAACCACATGCAGAGATGTGACAGTCTCAGAAATGGTATTCAAGAGGACTGTACAAAACTCCAGGAGATAGCCAGGATGTCAACACTTGGAAAGCATCACTCTAAAGAGAATATACATATTTTGGGTGTGACTTACAGGTGGAAGGAGGATCATGATGTCCATGTCCATATGTATGAAAAGAAAAAAAAACACGAAAAAAAAAAAGCAGCACAATTTGGGAAGGAGAAAAAAAAAAAATCAAGAGCTGGATTTTAGATATTGGCTTTGAGTCACTGTTCAGCAATCTTCAGAGCACCAGGCTTAGATATCAATTTAGACAACAGAAGGCTATTTGAATATCTGATAAACTACTAGTTAAAGGTCATTCTCAGAAAGATTCTCAGAACCCTTCCAACACATAAACACCCCTGTACAGCAAGAATTACAAAGGAGAAGGGTACAAGAACCTAAACTCACACTACATTCTGTGGCTGGAAACACATCACAGAAAACGGGCTGGAAACTGACAGTTTTCTTTACATTTATGCAAGACAAAAGGACAGGTAGGGTCTCTCCTCTGTTTTCACAGGGCATGAATTAACAGTACAGTAGCTATGCATGGCAGATGGGTAAGGAAGACAGAATCCTTTTCAGCATTCAATTTGGGGAATGGGGATTGTATTCCCAGTCAAAAAATACATCCCTGTCCTCTCAACAGCAACTCAAAGGGCTATCCCCCAAGATCTATGGCCTGAGGCAAACACATACTTCAGCTAGCAATTTTATTCTGCGCAATATAGGACAATCTCTTTGTAACTATAATAGTCTCCATGTTTGGTTGTTTGTCCATTGTATTACTGCTTGTTTATTCACATTTCCCGTTGGTCAGAGGTGACAGTCTCCCTCAATACTATTTTTAGTAAGAAGTACTGAAATTTTGTTTCCTTGGAGAAATCTTTCCAACAGGATTTTCACTCATACAAAAGTTTCCCCTCAAAAACTGGAGTTTCATTATTATTTATGACAAATTTCATTAAGAGGGTTTTTTTAGTACAGATTTTTTTTTTCCTTAAACATGGAACATGTTTTCCTAAACATTTTTTGTCATGGAAGCAGTGTTTAGGAAAGTAGTATTTGTTTCCCCCCAAGAAGATTTAATTCACACACAACAAAAAATAAAGATTTATTTATTTAAAAAATGTTACTGACCTCACTTGAACCCCTTTCTTCACCTGCTGCTTCACTGGAAGAAGAAAAATAACCATTACTACTTTGAAGTACTAGAGAAAGATTAGAATAGTATTTAAAACAAACATAAACACACCAAAAAGCAGTACTTGAATTAAAAATTCTGTTCTGTATTTGAAATTTCAGTCAACGTAGTCATTTATATCATGCTCACCTTCAACCTAACAGCATCAGTTAGTAATATTTTCTATCATTTCTAACTAGAAGTGTTTAAAAATCACAGAATAAAACAGTAGGAAAACTCTATGCTGTCATATAGTAGATAAATTCTATTATTAATCATATCTTGAGCTATCCAGACAAAACAGTGTCTCTGATAAGATAAAGAATTATTATTATTATTTTTATTTTTAACTTTAAGCCAAATATCTTGGTTCAAGAAAGTATGACTGGACATATAGATATGAGATTATGGGCTAGTCGTGGAAATCAATCAGGATGAAAATGCAGACAATCAAGTGCTATGACACTGTACATGTGCAGTATCTGTATCTTACAAGAATAAGTACCAAAAAAGTAAACAACAGTAAAATAATCGCGTCAGACAAAATACACAACAAATCAGCATACCGCCATGGTTTTTGACTACTGGTTGCATTGGGCTAAAGTAAAACAAAACAACCCCCCCAAGCAAACTTAACTCACTCTGTTAAAACAGATGTTTTTGATCTCATATGCAAGCAATCCCTAGCATTTCATTGCAAATATACTGCATTTAGGGAAGCCTTCTTTATATACATGCACTGTACTGGTAACTAGGCTTAACATCAACATTTTCATGTGTTACACACCTACAGTTTAGCATACTAGAAAGGAATCTCTCTGAAGATAATATACTAATGCTAACCTATCTACTGTTAATTGTCACAAACTAATAATAAAGACCCTTGAGGATTTTTCTGTCACAAGAAAAAAAAAAAAAGTTATGGTAGAGAAGCAAAGAAAGGAACATTGAAGGAGTCCCAGAAGTCAAGGCTTTGAGATACACTCCAACCCATCAATAAATAGCCAAGGTCACCAAAGAAACTATAAATTTGCCAGATCCAATAATGGCATTAATTTCTTTTAAAAAATGAATCCAGAAAACTGTCTATGGACGTAATTGTTTCTTAGTAGAAGATTATAATAAAATTCTTTAAAAAGTATTAAAAAAAGGCTTTGGCAGCATCAGGCTTATAATTCTGATGCCTGTACTGAGCAAATGAATAGACGCTATAATAAAACGTAAAATAAATAAATGCCTAGAAATAATGATCTAATTGGGATTTGTAACATGGCTTCTGTAAATGGAACTGCCTTTCCAACTTCTAGGAGTTTTTTGAAGGGGCTAAATGTGGGTGATCAGCTTGATATATTATATTTGGACATGCACAGAATGTCTAACCAAAAATTTTCAAGGAAACTAAGCATCCCTTGGGTGATGGGAATGATAAAGAAACAAAAGTTAGGGGCAAACAATGAGTTCTTGCAATGAAGGGAGATCACTAGCGGTGTTCCACAGGAGCCTGTGCTGTGCCTTGGGCTGCTCACACTCATTAACAAAGTGGGCAAGCAGGCAGCTCGCTGAGTTTCTTGATAATACAAAGCTACTCAGGATAGTAGAACAAGAGAAGACTGCAGAAGGACTTGAGTGACGAGTCAGCAAAATGGCAGGTGAAATTTAAAGTACAAAAAAGTAAAATTATGCCCATGTGGAAAAAGGATCCCACATACAGAACAAAGAGCTCTGAACTGACCATCACCAATCATTAATAAATTCTTGGAGTTGATATGATACTTTCTACACAACTCTCTCAGCTTAATACTCAACAGTGATTAAAAAACAAATTAGAAGTTAAGATTTATTAAGAAGGAAACAGAACAAAACAGACCATGTTTACGGAAGTGCATAAATCTCTCATTCACCTGCACCCTTAATACGTTGTGTAAATCTCAAAAAAAGATAGTTTAGAACAGAAAAGGGTTCACAGAAGAGCAACAATAATAACCAAAGGTACAGAACAACTTCTGCATGAGGAAAAGTTGAGTAGGCTTTAGCAGTTCAGGCTGGAAAAGAATGGCTTAAGGAGGGATAACGGCAGAGAGAGATGGATAGGGACTAACTGCTCACTGTCTCTTCCAACAGAATTGGAAGTTATCAGAGGCTAGCAACAGCCAGGTTCAGAACAAAAAAGGGAGGTACTTCTTCCTGCAACAGGCAGGAAACCCATGGAACTTCTTACAACAGGATGCTGTAAATGCAAAAAACATTACACGGGTTCAAGAGGAGACTAAGTACTTTGAAGAGAGATCTATTACAGATTATTAAACAGATGAACCACATATATCAAACTGACAGTCCCCTTAGCTGATAGTAGTTGGAGGCTGGGAGGCTAGTCAGGGAAACATCATGTTTTCTCTGCTCTTGTTCCTTCTTGGGCATCCACTAACGGCCACTATCTGTGACAGGCTTAGAGGGACATTCAGTCTGACCTAGCATGGTCATTCTTACTTTCTTAGAGAGTGACTGACAAACAGTGAGTACACACGATGCTAATCAGGTCTAACATTCTGAAAGTAAATCTGTTTTAGAAATTGGAAATTGTGTTTTAACCTTTTGACAGCAGGAACTGAGCTTAGGTGGGGATCATCCTTCAGTAGGTCATGACTACTTTTACTTTTTCCCCTCATGCTCTGTTTAAAAAAAAGAGAAGAAGAAAAAAAAAGTGTTATAAACATCAGTGTTTTAGAGAGTGGATGGTGAAAAGAGGTAATGGTAAGAAAAAGATCATTTCTTTCTTGTTATTTTTAGCCTAAGCAGTGAGCATAGACAGTTCTAATAGCAGAAGAACAGAGAAAGCATTTTTTTTCATGTCACTGGTTCCAGAAAGAGAAGCATCAAATTGATTCCATGGATTTACATCTCTTTCAGCAATAACAATGCAGTTAATTCTAAGACTGGGGGGTGGGGGGAGGAGGAGATTGTCCTATTATCACAGTCATTACACATCATAAAGATACCAGGTCCAGTATGTATCTACCTGAGCAAATGAAGAGGTAAGACCTGACTTTCCAGTGATGGTATACAGCAACTCAGAACTAACACATACAAAAGTAGTACTTATCACTAGATCGGACATAATGTAGATCCCTCAAAAAAAAGAAATTAATAACCTGCAATACATCATGCAGGAATCATCCACAGAGGCAAGAAATCAAATAAATCTAGTAACGCATCAGATCATCAGGTGCAAAAACACCAGTAAGAAAATATTTACTGTGCTAATCCAAAAAGTACACTGAAATGTTATTACCTCTGTTATGGAAATACTCTGTATTGTGACCTGAACGTCTCCATTTCAGCTACAGCTTATATTCCCCTAATAATAATTCTGCAGATAATAAAACCACACTCTGACTTACAAACACTTTCAATTTATTATGCAGAAAAAAAGACTAACGCATTCAGCAATGTGAAAAATTATTTGCTTCAACAAGTAATTTCTTTGTGTGTTAAAGAGGCAGACAGAACATACGGCAATTGTTCAGTATCTTTGCGAACCACTCCAGACAAGTATGGACAATTAAAAGAGCAGTTTGGACATTGAAGGCTTCAGTTTAAAGACTAAGCCACAACTAGCAGGGGCCACAAGGCTCTGAGTGTAGTAATAGACATTAATGACCCTGAGAAGCTTCACCTGGGATCTCCACCCCATAGCCGTCTGGCCACGAGCTCCATTTTACCTCAGGTCTGCAAACTCAGTCCTTACCTGAGCTGTTGGAAGTGAACCTGTCTTTAGCCCTGTCTTCTGAATGGACCCACCTGGACCCACATTGTAGCCTTGTCTCTGTGTCCTGTCTCTGGCCCCATGTCCTGCTGCTCCTGACTGGGTCGCCTGAATGGATCCCAGGCTTGGTTCACTGCTTGCCTCCTTTGGGACTCTGTGAACCCCGTTACTGGCACCTGGCTCTGTCTGCCACATCCAGATCCTGTGGGACTGCACCCCATCGGTGAGGGCACTGCCTGTGCTGGGATCACCCTTGGCTTATTTTCCTAAGGTAGCGGCCAGCCCTTGCTGCTCCCTGATAGTTAACTCGGGTCTTCTTAAGCTCCGAGCCAAACTGTGGACCCTGACCCCATGGCTCCTCCTGAGTGGGCTCTGATCTCTCCCCTTTGCTGAACTCCTGCCCAGCCCCAGACTCCTGAGTGAAACCCTGTCCCAGGCAACCTCTGGGGCTCCTCAGTGGCAGCCTGACTCCTTTCCCAACCCCCTCCTTCCTCCCAAATCCCACCCAGCCTCCAGGGCTCCTCAGCTGCATATCCAGAGCAAAACAGTGTCCAGAACTATAGAGATACTGACAACCTATTAGAGACAAGCAATTAGGTTAGGAAAGTAATTTTTCATTCTGCTATAAAGAACAAATAGGAATTCCTATAAGCAATTGATAAGGTTATTTTTCCAGCTACAGGTAGTCCAGAATTTAATCAGGACAAATATGAGGATAAGATTTTAAGATCAAGTTGGAAGGCAGTATGCCAGTGTTGAAACTGGGTTGGTGGGGGGGTGGAATCAAGCATCTGCGCTTAAAGATATGTTCTACTTAGGTCATTTTCAACCAAAAAGCAAATACTTGGCATGAAAGGGAAGAACAAAGCAAAAGAATGAGATGCAATATTAAAACACAGACAGATGTATGTCAAGAAAAGAAGGGCAATGGCGCGTTGTTAAGGTAAACAAGTATAGTTAATCTGAATGGGTAAGCCAAAGCAAGAAACAACATCAGTTAAAACTACTGTTGTGATAAATCCCTGCTATCCTTCTGACCGATGCTATCTCACTGTACCATTATACATCACTGTATTCACTGCTTTCTTTTCTATTTTACCACAAATCCTTAGGGCTGATGACCACCTTTCAGTTTACGTTGGTACAGGACCAAGTACAATCTAGTCTGATCGTTAACTAAAGCAGCTAGGTACCTGAACCATATATATAAGCTAAAAAGCATACAGCCTTAGAGAAATCATTTGGACAGCAGCAGAAATGAGGATGACAACTTGCCAAAGAAATATTTAACTAACCTTATTTGAGTGGCAAAGTCAGGTTAGCAAATGTTAGATCAAAGACTATCTAAGCAACCTTAGTTATGTGAACCTGGACAATTCATAATAGTGTAACATTTAATTATGTGCTAATGCACTGTTTTCCCACACTATCACTGCCTCATTCTGCGCACAGGATAGATACGTAAGAAAACGAGGTTAAGAATGCACTTGCAATGAACAATTTGACATATGTCAAATTTCAGGTATTTAATGTGACCATTGCATCCCATTCTTGTAATTAAGGAGGTGAAGGAAAAATAAAGTATGTACCACCTTTACGAATTCTAAACAGTAGAAATAGCTCCAAATTACGAAGAGTGAAACATTATGTTTAAGGAAATATAAAAATTGTTACGCAGTAACTGAAGTCACATTCAAAGTTAGAGAAGTTAAAAACTTCTGTTTACCTATATGTTAAAATGATAGAATTGTGAAGACTAAAGTAATTCCAATATTATCGCTCAAAGCTCAGAAACTAATGAACAAAACTAATAACTTTAAAGCTTTTCACAAACATGTAAAAAAGTTAATTTTAAGCTGAAAAGAAAAAAAGGAAGGATTAAGTACATTACCTGACTAACTCTATTGACTTCTTCTTCTTCTTCTTCAGCTTCTTCTCCAAAGGAAAGTAGGTTAAAATTTCTTTAAAAGAGAAAACACGTATTTTCTAGCAACTCTAAACACTATTTGATCAACAATCCAATCCAATAAACTTTAAACATGTTACTTTTACATTGTATGTGATTTTTTTTCCTGCTAAATGTACCAACTTCAAACTATAACAAGTTATTTGCAATAAACTATCAGTATCCATTATTTAGACAGTATTTAGATGTTTCTATCCTCTTCCCAAGATAGAACAATCAGCATAGTTAAGCATCACTTAGAAAGTGTTAAGAGGGAACTTAATGAAATCTGCCCTTGACGAACTTCCATGGACTCAAGTGCCTGACAGCTCTGCAGAACTCTTCTTTTTTTTTTATTTTTTTAAATTTGCTTTTGCTTTTTTCAATACAGCAACATTCAAGTACAAATACAAATTTTTCAAGATAGGACAGTTCAGAAAGGCATCGAATGCAGACATATATTCACATAATGGAATTAAGAGAAATAATGATCTTTAAGTTCTTTCGAAATTATTATTTTTTAACTATGTTGGATATACTTATGCAACAGAACAGACAGCATAGATACAGTTTAAATTTCCTATTACTTTTCATTACATGTTTATAACTACCAAACTACATTCACAGGAACTGAAATTTCCCATGTCAAATGCCTGCCTTCTGCTGAGTACTTTAGTGGGAGAGAAAGGGCAGCTGATAAAGTAAGTTCAAAATCTCAAACAGCTGATCTATGATCAAGTTATTAGTATCTAGTAAGATCTGTACCACCTCAGTCACAAAATGATGATTGCATATTCCTGCCCACAGGAACATGGCTTAAGCTACTACATTTTACCTCCTTTTGCAGTAAACCATACATACTACAGTTATCATGGGTCAGCTGATGCACAGTAACCATTTCGGTTACAGTAACTAGATTTTTCTGATCTCTGAAGAGACAGAGAAGGAGGTTGTTTTGCTAATATTAGAGAACATTCTTGTGCACATCTGGTTAAAGCCTTATGTTTCAAAAGCAGAAACAGAAAATAAGCAAGCCGTAAAACAAAGTTGAAAGAAAATTAACCACTGCTTATGTTACATTTACTTTGTGCCTTTCGATTTGGACTTTTTAGCTTCTTCTTCTGGTTTGTCCTTCTTCAGCTTTCTATTTGCTCTTGGAATGATGTCATCAAATGGATTAAACAAAACCTATTAAAAAATTAATATTTTAGACACATCTTTAACAGGCATTTTGTTGTAATTAAATGATTGAATATTTTAAATCAGCATATACAAAGACATGTATATCATAGATAGTTATAGATAAATGCGTGCCAGGTTTTCACATTAGAATGCAGTTGTCTGAAAACTATGAACAAACAAAAAATCTTTAAGTTGCAGATTTCAAAACAGAACATACCCACCTCACTACTTCTTATTTTGTGTGGACTAAGTGGTCTCTCTTCCTTGTCAACTTCTACTTCAGCCAGTCGCAACATATTATAGATTGTATCCCCTGTAACCTGATATAGAAAATACTGTAAGCACATAAGATTTTTAAAAGGTAATAGGTACAGGGAACAACTTTTTTTAAATTTAACAGTGGAGTTGAAAAAATTAGCACAGGTAGCTAAAACTGCTCTTTTGAGCGCCTGAGGAGGGGTGAGTGTCAAATTCTTACTGGGAGTTGTGAAAGAAGAAAATAAAAATACTGTGGAATGTAGAAATAGTTGATTTATTTATTTCAAATAAACCATGATAGTGGTAAATCCGTCTTGTGGTTTTCATTTTCCTGATTCTTCTTGGGTGATTATAATTTACAAATGGAATTTTATAATAATGTTACTATTACTAAACTGATTTATAAGACACAGTCATAAAATTTTCATTAAAGGAAGCGCAACACTAAAATATAATTTAGAAGAAAACCCACAGCAATGCAGATAATTATAGAAACTACCAATAGAAACATTCCTATCAGACACGGGAAAAAAAGAGAATGGAGACAGCCTAGAAAGTAGTGAAATAAATTTCAAATGTACACAACAGAAAAACAACACTAAAACAGCCTTTGAATAAAGAGATACATGTAATTGCTTCTGCGAAACTCAAATTGGGGTTCTAGCCTGTGTAACAGACCTTTCCAAAGATTGTGTGCTTGTTGTTAAGTTCATCTGCACGACCCAACGTAAAGAAAAACTGACTGCCATTATCATGGGGTCCGGCATTTGCCATAGCAACAAGTCCTCTTCGATTAAATCGCAATCGTGAGTGGAACTCATCCTGCCAAAGAAGAAAGACAAAGGAATATGATTTAGATATGTAACTTTATTTTTTCCACTTCTTTAACCAATTAGATTTACATCAATATACACACTCTCAAAAAAAATAAGCTCTGTTAATTTTTTTCTGACAGCAATAAAACCAGTCATTTATAACTTAATGCCAAAATTATATTTAATAGCTGCTGTTCTCAACAGTTTTTATTAAAAAAACCTAACCAAACACTGAAGAAAAAATACTGTATCAATAATATAAACAAACATATAAGAAAAACTGTAACTTCTGTCTTTTTTAAAGATTCTGTTTTTCCAAGCATTGTCTAATTATTAGTTATTCAGTTTTTTTGTTAGAATTAACTGTCCCCCTCAATATTAAAAAAAAACGATGCCTCTCAAAGCAAGTAACTGCATCGCATATATTTCTTGTAAATCTATCATTCTTGTTAACTATTACATTTAGGGACAAATCTTAATTCAGGTAAAATAACTGGAAGTTCAGTAACAGACTGCAATGGTTCAATATTGAACAAGTATCATGGTCCCAAAAAAGTTCTTCCTAGGTAAAATAGAGTAGGACTACTTTCAAGGGAATGTGAATTGATGAGTAATATATTAACAGCATAGTAGTATCACAATTCTAAACACTGCAATACTGAATGATATCACTAATTTTAAGCAGTAGTGCTACTACAGTATTGGGAATATTTGTTTTGTGCTCTGCTTAGGTACCAATCCCCTCCATTAACATCAAGATGTATTACATGCGTGAGTCTACTCTAGCAGTAGGGGAGATGGAAGGCCCAGAGACAGGCTGTGCGGCTTCATTCACTAGCTAAAGGTCTTCCCCTCCGTGTCTGAAACAAAGCAATCAAGCAGAACAGAATACAGTGTGTGTGTGCGTGCGTGGCTTCACTCATGATCTAAGGCTCCCGGTCAAGAAATGAGCTGTGCCAGTATCAATAATTCAAATGAATGCATATACAACATTCAGGACCTTTGCTAACTGAGATATAAATACATGTAAATAATGTACATTTCTGAGTTTACCACATATAAACACCTACTCTTAACTCTTCTCCCCCTTTTCCCTTGTGCAGTTCATGCTAATAAGGTTATACATTTACAATATCATAACAACTAGATTTAAGAACGCTGAAAACAAAAATGCATATTCAAAAATACTGAAGCAACATGTCAAAGCCATTAGTGTACACAACTAATGTTACATTTCTTACACGAGTTTTGCTTTTTTGCAACCTAATTTATTAGGAAGACCATCTGATAGRGAATAACTAAAAACTAACACACAAGATAAAGGTATCTACCTTGAAAGGAGCTCCATAGATTGAATCGCCACCTGACCCAGTACCAGTGGGATCACCTCCTTGCACTATAAAACCAGGCACAACTCTGTGAAATATTGTGTTATTGTAATACTCTAAAAGAAAAGAAAAGAAAAGGATATTAAAAACATTTAAATGGTCTCAAATTTACACTTCCATTTAGATTAGGCAGAGATATCCAGTGACAGGAAATCCAGAAAACAAGTACTGTTAAGTGCTCCTTCCACTGTGTTCCCTCCTCTTCCACTGTCTTGCTTGGTGTGACTGTGTCTCATCTAAAAATTATGACTGATGACATTTATGACAAAAATTGTGGTGTGTCACACATTTCTGCTGCAAAAGGCACTGTACATCACTGATAAGATGATATTGATGAGTTTCTTTCTTTCCAGCTTTCCAGTATTATCACTAGAATGATAGTCCCAATATATACCAATTTAAAAGGAGAGATAAATCTATTACGCTTTGTGCCAGCTAACATCTCACATGTATAGTTATCCATACCCATACACCAAACGGTTAGCATGTTCACTGACCAGCATGGAACACAGGTGTCATCACTTTTACCTGCATTGTACCCAAGCTGATGATTTTCACTGAATGAAATATGTGGTACAGTTCCCTCCCTAAGTTACCTTCTCTCTGTTCTATATACATCAGATAAGATCACAAGGAAAACAAAAGGAATCAAAATTTAACTCTACTTGACATGTATTTCCATTCTTTTGTTTTTTGTTTTTTTTTAATCTGCAACATGCTGCAAGACAAAGCAAGATCTACAAATGTTACAGCATAGCTAGGTATCTTCATGGACGGTCATACCCTAGGGAACTTACAAGGGAAATATTCAAATTTATCATAAAAAAGCATGTGATCCTACACAGCAGTCAGATAAATTCAGAAAGGATATCCTTTAACCCTGCAGGTAACTCTCAGGATTTGCCAATGGCTGAGTTGTCTTACTTTTGAAAAAAAATCTCCACATCAACATTAGATGTAAGAAACTAACTAAACAAGAAACAGACATGATTTGTGCTGGAGGCACAGATCCCAGACTGCTATTTTTCCTGAAAAGAGGAGGGCTAAAAGAACTCTTAGCCACTCCATAAATGCATAAGTGGGATAATACCAGTGGCTAGAAAACACATAAAGGCAAGAAGTCCTTCATATATTCTTGGTATAGTTTTCCCAACAGAGAACTTCTCATTCTGGCACCCACTATTTCAGTGATAAGCATTGCAGAGCTTCAGTCAACACAAAACTACAGCAAAAGAAACATTAAAAGCACTCATGAATAAAAGAAAAAGTAGTAAGGATGGTGATACAAAGAGTAGCTTTTCGGTGGATGTCCAAGTTTTGCATCATTTCCATTTCATGCATTCATTAAAGGAGGAGTTATACTTTACAGTGACTTGCCAAAAATAAGCCTTCCTAAGTCTCTGATGTACAGCTTTTCAGTAAATACTATGTCATCTACTAGATTTGAGAAAAACATCTAAAGTTTTTTTTTTTCATTCAAGTTCTTTTTATAAGACCTTGAAGAATATTCTCTTTCTGGGTACTATTTAGTATTTTCTACATACAAATAACATCACTTAACATAATAAGGTGAAAACATAATTATGACCTCTATTTTACAAAAAGGACAAAAATATATCAGTGTTGTACATGAAATAATTTCAGCAACTCCCATCCCATCAGTCATTACCTTCCAAACAAAGCTGGATGAAATTCCGACATGCTTTTGGTGCTTCCTTTGACCACAATTCTATATCAATATCTCCTGCTGTTGTTCTCAGCAAAACCTATAAAAACACAGATAAATATGTCATTACTTTTCTTGCAACTTAATCACTGGTCAAAAAACATCATTGCTGAGTTAAAAAAATACTTCTAAATTCATGAGGTTAATAACAGTAGCAGATATTCCAATATGCTGGGCAGCAACTGTTAGTCCACGTAGTATTGCCAGTAGATAAGATACAGTTCTTAACTAATGGTAAGCAATATAATGCTTCAAGACAATGACCTGGTACCAGACACGTGACAGACGAATTAGATACTCTTTATTCACTTCCAGAGTGAAGCAACACTGAACAGGAATAATTACGCCTTAAACCTCCAAAAACATGTAACTTTATTACAGGTGTTGCTATTACGTTCAGTGGAACATCACAATATTATTAAGAACCTCAGATTTGGTCACAGAACAGGAGAAATAAGATGTAATGCTTCAAGGACTACTTTGTGTTACATAGCACACACTGCTCCTTGGGTCAAGTAACGCCTTTAAGGGTTACAATACATTAAGCACTAGTTTCAATCAAAGCAGCGCCATGCCACTGAAACTATCACCACACGTGCACCGTGCACGCTCTCCTCACCCGCCCCGCTAAACGCACACACACACAGCATACAACCCCTTTACCTGCCCCTTTGGGAACAACCGCAGCGCACAACCCCCTCTCGGCACAACCCCTACGCACATGCAGTGCTACCCCTTCACCTGCGAAACCCACACGGGGATCGCAAAACCCCCTCGCCTGCACAACCGCCCTTCCCACGCAGCGCGCAGCCCCTCCCCCGCACTACCACGCACACAGTGCACGACCCCCTTCACCACCCCCGAGCACACAACCC